>NC_135725.1:12663786-12967732 GCF_964656455.1 Halichoerus grypus | reverse complement strand
CATCCCTGTGTCATTTGAACTGCACAACAATGGGGTGAGAATTATATCTATTTTTCAGCTAACCAGAAAAATGAAACAAAATGGAGGAGTCCACAGAAGTGTACAGAAAATGCCCACTTGACTTCCATTCTCACTATCAAGGTCTCAGACTCTCTCAGAACCAACAGAAATGCCCCTGACCTTTCCCAGCCATAGTCACCAAACATTATCAGTGGATTCGAGGCAATAGAAAAACACAGAAAATACTCTTTTCCTGAGAAAAATAAAACAGTACAGTAAATAAAATATAAATATACAAGAAATAAACATATTATTGCATTCCCTTTAAGAGATGACTTACTAAAGAATTTACCTAACAATTGGCTTGAGTGTCAATTCTAACATAGCCTTTCTAAACTGAGTTTCAGAGACTTCACATATTACCTCCAGTATGTATTCCCACTCTGCCTCCTAGGCCAGGGTCTCACCGTGTTTGCCTTGACCAATGGGCTTTGCTTGGCCACACCACCAGCCCCTCCGTTCCAGCTGACACTTGACTGTGGAATGACACGTCTTAAAGAGCAACTCTCCTAACACAACCTCCCCCCCAATCAGAAACCCCCACTGTCCTTAGCAGTGTTTGCCAAAGTGAGGAATACTGATTGCATATGAGATTATTTCAGGAGGAAGGCAAATCAGTATTTTTAAGAGGCATGTATTAATTTGCATATAGATTACAAATAATGACAACAAAACACAAAACCTTGAATAGTAAGTCTAAATAAACACAAATTGTAAAGGGGACTCAAGTTGAAGAAAACAATCTGATTGTAGTGTTGGTATATAGAAATGGCGAAATAGTGAGGACTGTACCAGAAAGACTATTAGGTTGGAACATACTGGCCTTCAGAATTAAGTTTCATCTCCTTAATGTAGCTTTCAAGGCCCTTTCTGGTCTGGATCTGGTCTACCTTTCCAGCCACAACTACTTTTATACTCCAATCTAACCAAATCTAATTTTCCTTGAGGAGAAACACCATGCCTTATACATCTTTCTGTATTTTGTACAAGCTCTTGAATCCTCTTTTCAAATGTTAAATGCACTAGTTTCTAGAAGCACTGGGATGGGTTCTCCACCCCTACCCTACAGCCGATTCTCAAATAGGAATATTACTATCCACAAAAAGGAATACATGGACTAGTGTTTTCCCTGAATTCAATAGAGTAAGAGTTCTTAGCCTCATGTCTAAGAAAAGCAATAAGTCTTCATTAAGTTCTGTGAATCCCCTGAAAATATATGCAAAATTTTGTACATATAAGCATATTATGGGAAGAATGCATCCAATTCTCAGATTCCCCCGGGATGAATCACTCCAGAGAGTTAAGAACCACTGTAGTAGATGCCTTTTCATGGCAACAACTAAGTTTGGATCACAGGAGCCATAAACACTGCCTTACATTCCTTCTAGTCCCTCAGAGATACCCCATCTGGATGAACATTTAACCTCTGAGCACTGTTGAAATGTGTGCACCTCCATATTTCTCATTAACAGTTTTTGTAGATGTAATCTCTTCCATGATAAACAGTCAATCATGCATTTCAGGAAGCCAGCAGCTTGTAAATGGGCTGTGATCCAAAGATCTATTTACAGCCCAGAACCCACTGTCTCATAAAGTCATGTAAATAATACAGCAAACTTCTGGTTTGCTATAATGAAACTGAGAACAGGAAACCAAGAAGTGTAGTTGCAAAGAAAAAGATTGTCATCCCCTCCTCTGGGACAGGATTGACCCTCGACAAAATTGTTAATGTATTAACATTTTAGAACCTGTTCCCTCTTTCTCTGCAACATTGCTCCCAGAGCCCACCCCACCCCCTGCCCCCAACAAAGCCTCTTTGGACACCCGAATAGAATTTCCCCGTCTCATTCCTCTAGCATTGCCCATCTCCCAACTGGTACAATGCCATGATCTTACTGCAGATGAGCTTACCTGGGAATCTGGAGGCCAGTATTATTGAATTCATATTCATGGATGTGGGACTGAGAGCCCTTTGGTCTCTGTAACCAACTTAAGCTTCTGACGGAGGATGCATATGGAGCCGAAGGAATTTTTTTTTAAGATTTTATTTATTTATTTGAGAGAGAGAGTGAGAGAGAGCAAGAGCAGGGGTCGAGGCAGAGGGAGAAGCAGACTCCCCACTGAGAAGGGAGCCCAACACGGGGCTCAATCCCCAGGACCCTGGGATCATGACCTGAGCCAAAGGCAGGTCTGACCGACTGAGCCACCCAGGCACCCTGGAACCGAAGGAATTATTGATTAGGGGATTCTAAGGCAGTATAACAAGTGAAGGGGGAAATACGGGGTGGGGGGGGTCAGAAGGGCTGAGCTATCACATAGATTGTCCAGTCTTATTTGGAAATCTCATGTCACCTCTCATATTCACATCTTTTCTAAGCTCTGCTTCTTCCAGCATCTCCTTCATGGCCAAATGCAAGGAGAAAAAGCGTAACAGACGCTGGCTTACCCTTTCTCTGTTTTAAATTTATCTGAGTTCTCTAGCCCTTCCCAGTAACACTTCATTTGACCAAAGACTGTAGAACTACAGTTTGAAAACTACAGCTCCAAAGGACACAGGTGGTTCCCAACGTATTTCCTTCCATTGCTTCAATCCCACAGAATGTACTCAAACCTGTATGTTTTGTTGTGGTTTGGACCCACGGTGTTGGCAGGAGGGCCGAGGGGAAATTAAATGGGAAGGAGCTAGAGAGGCCATTGACGAGCGCAGGTTATTTGTAAACCAGGTGTCCAAGAGCCAGATACTCTCTGCTCTCTCTTCCGTGCTAATCAATGTGTATACAGTACCTCCTGTCATTTGAACTCATTCACCCACATTTCCATCTATACTAGTATTTATGCTTCTTCTTATTAGGTATGATGCCCAGGCAATGAATACATTCATCAAATCCCAAGGTTTCAGCCCTGGGGCCATTAGCCTGATGCTGATCATGTGTCGCCCAATAGACCATTCTCCCAATTTATTTTCTGCCTTCACCAAACCTAAACCTTGACCGGAGAAAATTATCCTAATCGGGGAGGACAAACATACACTGCATAAAAATGATCACTGCCACTATCATCTCTATCATTTATCTTTGATTTTTATCTGCTTTACTTAGTTATTTTCTCCCTCAAAGAGAATTTAAATGTCCTGCCTGCCAATCTCCTTCTTTCTTGTAAATCGGATTTGCTTTTTTTTCTCTTTCTCATCTGGCCTTTTTCTCTCTTGCGTTTTCTTTATTCTCCTGCCCACTTCCACGGTTTGTGATCAGCTGCGGCCAGAGCTCAGGCTCCCTCTGGAGCTGGTCTGTCTTCTTCATTTCCATAATGACGTGACTCACACTTCCCTACCCCCATCCTTGTGGACCATGGCATTGGCCTCTGGTGGCCACACCATTGTAGTTTCCTCCTTCTTCTCCTGCTCCTCCTCCTCCCTCTTTTTAATTCATAGAAACATAGACACATAACCCACAGAAACATAGAGGTTCAGGGTGTTAAGAAACCACACAGCAGCGGTTTCAACATGGGCCACGAGTTAGAATCACCTGCGGAGCTTTAAAAACAACAGGCACCTGGATCCCACCCCTGGAGGCTCGTGTCATTGGGCTGGGACGTGGCCTGAATGTGAAAGATGTGGACAGTTCTCCAGGTGGGACTTTCTCATAGAAGGAAATTCTTGCTTCTGCACCATACCACTTACACATCCTATTTCCTTCTGTGCCTTTGAGCCTAGAGAAGTTCTGGTATAATTTGTCACAAGGAGATGGGCTTAAGTTTTCTGGAAAACAAATTAAGGTTTCACTTATATGAAACTCCTCATTTTCCAAAGATGCTACCAAATGAAGTGTCATGATATATTAAGAACAGGCCTAGTGGGGGGCTGGAACAGAGAAAAAAGCATAATTAGGTGAAATTGGCCACAACCAACTTGATTTTAAATTCAGATCTTCCTCAACTCACAGCGGGGTTATGTCCTGATAAACCCATCATAAGACGAAAATATTGTTAAGTCGAAAATGCATTTAATACAGCTAACCTACTGAACATCATAGCTTAGTGGAGCCCACCATAACACATGCTTAGAACATGGTAGCCTACAGTTAGACAAAGTCATCGAACGCAAAGCCTATTTTATAGTAAAGTGTTGGGTATCTCATGTAATTTCTGGAATACCGTACTGAACGTGAAAAACAGAATGTCTGTATGGCTACAGAATGGTTGTCAGTGTATCGGTTGTTGACACTCATGACTGCGGGGTTGACCAGGAGCTGCGGCTGCCACTGCCCAGCATCACAAGAAAGTGTCCTAACACATATCACTAGCCTGGAATGATCCAAATTCAAAATTTGAAGCCCGGTTTCTACTGAATGCAAATCACTTTCACACCAGAGTCAAACCGAAAAATTGTAAATTGAACCATCATAAGTTGGGAACCATCTGTGCTGTGATCACATTCTTCTCCAAGCACTTGGCCATGACTTCTGACAAGCGGTCAGAAGGACTGTGGGGGCTTCACTACCATCCTGAGGGCTCTGCACGTGCCTGCGATGAGACAGTCAATGATCAAGGACAGAAAGGAGGGAACAGAGGAGGGACAGAAGAGAAGAGAAGGAAAGGCAGGAAGTAGAAGAGGAGGAGTAAATTAATCCCTAATTTACCAGTTGCTTTGTAATTTTATCTTCCCCACAACATTAAGAGACAGAGAATATCCTCCCTGCTTTTACTGACTTGAGATCACTCAGCTAGTAAGTGGTGTGATCGGGCCTCCTCCTACCCTCCCACCCACTGCCCACCATCCATTCAAAGACAACTGCCCTGCTTCTTCTCAAGAAAACACCAAGTGTCAGATGGCACCGAGGTTGTGGGTGGGCCTGGGGGTCCCAGGGGTGATGGAATGGGAGACCACAGTGGCTTCTCTGTAGGCCAAAGACAAGAAATGGATGCCTGTCACCAAGCTGAGCTGCCTGGTCAAGGACATGAAGATCAAGTCCCTGGAGGAGATCTGTTTCTTCTCCCTGCCCATCAAGGAATCTGAGATCATTGACTTTTCCTGGGGGCATCCCTCAAGGATGAGGTTTTGAAGACTATGCTGGTGCAAAAGCAGACCCGTGCTGGCCAGTGGACCAGGTTCAAGGTATCTGTTGCCATCGGAGATGACTATGGACACGGTGGTCTGGGTGTTAAGTGATCCAAAGAGGTTGCCACTGCCATCCGTGGGGCCATGATTCCAGACAAGCTTTCCATCTACCAGTGTGGCGAGGCTACTTGGGGAACAAGATCGACAAGCCCCACACTGTCCCATGCAAGGTGACCAGCCGCTGTGGCTCTGTGCTGGGGCGCCTCACCCCTGACCCCAGGGGCACTGGCCTTGCCTCAGCCCCTGTGCCCGAGAAGCTACTGACGGGGGTCGGTAGAGACGACTGCCCCTCTCAGCCAGGGACCGCACTGCCACCCTGGGCTACTTCACCGAGGCCACTTCTGACGCCATTCCCAAGACTTACAGCTAGCTCACCCTGACTCTGGAAACAGACTGCATTCACCATCCGATAGTCGCCCTATCAGATTTGCTGACCATCTTATAATGACCCACACACCAGAGTCTCCGTGCAGAGGACCCAGGCTCCCGCTGTGGCCACCACATACTTTATACAAGAAAAATAAAGTCAATTAAAGCCTACAAAAAAAAAAAAAAAAAAAAAAAAACAGAAAAACAAAGATAACCACCCTACATCTGGTGTGAATGAAATAAAGTTCCCTTGCCGCTTCCCACCAACCTCGTTCCAGGGGGAGGATGGGCAGTTTCTGCCCAGAGGAGAGGGAGCTTGCCCCTCTCAGCCTCAGGTGGAGGCAGGCTGACTTGGGGCCCAAGAAATAAAGCTGGAGTTTTCCTGGCAGCATGCTAACCCCCACAGGGCCCTGGGGCAGGGGAGAAACACAACTTCCTCCAGGAGATTCCAGCCAGCCCCAGAGTGTGAGTCCTTTCATCTCCCCCCGTGGAGAGAGCCAGACGACTTGTGCCATGGAGCCAGTGGTTCTCGTGGAAAACAACAGAACATTCACAAAAGCACACCATTCTGTCATCTAACAACACTAACAATCAAATGCCAATGATTCGAATAGAAGCAGACCACCTGACTTCAACAAAGGAGCATCATTTTGTTTCCAAACCCATAGAGGACAGACTCGTAACCAAAGGAGAAATCTCATTATTACAAAGTGGCATTTGGGGGGGGGGGCAGGGGGAAATAGTAGACCCTAAAGAGAAGTTTTCCCTGGGAATGACTGCCAATACTTAACACGTGTGTCTCTTTCCTTACTCTGGCCCTGGTCTCTCATCTCAGCAACTTTGGGTTTCTTTGGTCTCGGACGTTGGCTTGTACCCTTCCTTCTGCCTGAAACTCTTTCCCTCCAGTCTTCACATGGCTGGCTCTTACCATTTTTCATTCTCAGCTTGAACCTCCCCTCCTCCAGGAAGCCTTCCCTGACCACCCTATATAAAGCTGTTCCCCCGTTCACACTACTGTTTGTTTTGTGATGGTACTTGGTGCACTTCTCTCATTTATTCATATTTGCATGTGTTTTTGTCTATCTGCACTTTTAACCTCTAGGAAGACATGTTCTTGTCCAGCATGTCACACGTCTCTAGATACAAAGCAGATGCTCGATTTAAATATCTGCCGAATAAATTGATAAATAAAGCAAGCCCAGGTCTACCATATCTGATGCTGTATTTTCTCCCCCTGCCCTTTTTTTTTTCAACTACTATTTAGGGAGGACTCTATTCCAGACCCTATGCTAGGCACTTTGCACATATATTTCATTTAAAACTCAAAATAACACTATGTGATAGGTGTTATTTCTCCAATTTCACAGATTAAGAAACTAAGGCTTGAGAAATTAAGTTTCTTGCCTAAGCCAATATCATAACTGAAACAGCCAGGATTCAAGCACAGATGTGTCTAATTCCAAAGCTTTTGCTTTTCTCACTCTATGACACTTTCTCTGTGGAAAAAAAAAAAAAAAGACAGTATCAGGGAGGATGAGTAACTTTCCAAAGACTTGGACAACAATGCTTCTCATTTATCTTTCTTCCGCTCCTTGTATGCGTTCATTCTTTCTACCCATGTTCCCATTTCACATTGCCAAAAACATGCACATTCCCTGGCAGGAAACACAGTAGTCATTCCTGCCAGAGAGAGCGCTTTCTGGAAACAGTGAAGTCAGGAAGTCACTTTGAACAGCAAGTTCCTTTTCCATGGCTCTCTGGAAATCTCCTCTCTTAATACCTATATTTCCAGCGCCTCAATGCACATCCTCAATCCTTGCACCTACAGAGAGATGCCCCTGCAATGGTGGAATACTCTGGAATAGGACACAGTGCCCAGATAACACACCCACTGGCATCCCAAACTCAGGACTCACGAGAGCCAACTTGCAGGTTCCATTATGGACCAAAACGGGGGCAGGACGATGAAGGAGAGGACCCCATCCTGACACCAGTAGAGCCCAAGATTGTCAGGACCTGTCATTGGCCCTTGTGTGGCATTAAATGCCAATGTTCCAGCTCTGCCTAAGACAAAATGTTTCTCGACAACCTGATTTCTAACCAGACCTCCACCATCTGCCATCCATGAGCCGTAATCTCTGTCTTCCTCTCTCATTGGTCCTCCAAAGTTCTCCATCCCCACTGCAGCTCTTTTAGCTCCTTGTGTGGGGTGATGTTGTCGCTCTGCCAGCCTAGCAGTACTTGGTAGCTTTCTCAGCCCCAGTAGGGGAAGCCAGAGAGCTCAGAGAGGAGAATTTTCCAACCTCCTTACAACACGCCGGCAAACTCCCAGATGCCCTGTGGGCACGGGCACACAAAGGGGCGGGAAGCAGAGCAGATGCCAGGCACAGCACACGTGGTACACAAATCATCATGGGCATATGCAGAAAGCTCACTGCGGGAAAATCCAGGCAGGAAATGCATCTTTTTTTTTTTAAAGCCAAATCATCACACATGCCCATAAATGATGAGCATGGAACAGAAGTCCAGAATGTATTCAGGAAATGCTCATGGTGTCCACGGGGTGGGCTTCAGGTGGGAACACTCATTCACATTCCATTTAGAGTCCCCTTCTAAATCACCCAGAGCAAGCTAGAGTCTCTGTGTTACCTGCAATACTCTTCTGTTCAACAAACTATGTTTGCAGTTTTTCATTCATTTCTTGAGTGTCTGCCACGTGCCCAGAAGTATTCACGGGGCTGGGGTTAGAGCAGTACCGATCCTCAAACAGCCTACATGCCAGTGGAGGAGAGATAGTAAAGAAATAACAAATACATGGAACAGAGGAGGGAATGGCCTTGTGCTCATATATCAAGTACCACCAGGATTAAAGATCAGCCACCAGATTTAGCAAGATGGATTTCGCTGGTGACCTTGAGGAGTGTGGTTTCAGTGGTGGTATAGAAGAAAATCCCAAATGCAGTGCATTCAAGAAAGAATGACACTTGTGAGAAGTAGAAACGAGTGAGAATAAAAAATGTTTTTGAGGAATCTTGCAATTTAAAAAAAATGAGGAGACCGGAGGAGGACAGGTATCACAATAACTCTCGTCCATAAAAAATTCCATGACCTTAAATATTTACCCTCTTCAGTATTGGAAGATGCACGCAGGACAGAGATTTTGGTAATTATCTTCATTCTCTTCTAAACCTGAGAGAAATGGCATTGAAATTCTTTTGGCCTGGGGACCACTGAGAAATCAAAGAGATTCAAATAATAATGTTTAAAAGCTGCCATTTATTGGGTGCTTATGAGATACTAGGAAAAATATACATATTCCCTCCCCCCTTCTCTCTCTCTCTCCCCCTCTCTCTATCTCCCCTTCTCTCTCTCTCTCCCTCTCTCGTTTAAATCAAAAACCACCTTAACAACTAGGTATTATTGTCATCTTTCCTCTTTAAAGCTGAGAGAGTTTAAATGATTTGTCCAAGTGACAGGTAGGGTTAAGTAACAGCCTCAAGATTTGAATCCAGACTTGTTTGAATAAACGTCTTGAGTACTTTCCACCTCTCTCGGCTAATGTAAGAAGGACTGGCTTTTAACTCTCCAGCCTAAAAATCTCACCTTCCAATGACTTGATTAGATGGAATACACAATCTAAATGACCTCTGGGTCCCAGCCAGCACTGCCTCTCTTGGGTCCCGTCATTCATTTACAAGGTCAGAATCTTCTTCCATACTTGAGGTTAATTTCACAGCTCTCAGGAACAATCATCTTGAACCTGAGTATGAACGTAGCTTTGATCCAGTTCATTTTTTCCATTGTAAAAGCAATGCGTGCTGATTAAAAATATGTTTATTATCAATTTAGAGACTACCACAAAATAAAAGGAGGAAAAATATTGCCCACAGCCCCACAAGCACAATGACTTTTGTTAAATTTCCTTCTAAGGTGTTTTTTTTTCCTATATGTGAGTTTTTAGATTTGTTTTACACACCGTCGTAATCATGTATATATTTGTACAACGAGATTTTTCATTTAGCATTAAAACACTTGCATTGTTTCATGTAACTCATAAACATACATTTTTGAGGTAAAATCTTTCATTATTTGATAGTGGGATTCCCCCACTAAAAACATTAGGTTGAGTTTTAAACTCAGGGAAAGACATGGATCATGTACCTAAGCCCTGCTACCCATACTTTTAGAAAATAGCAGGTATCTGGTTATAAGGATACCAGAGTTAGTGCTACCAATCCTCCCCTCTCCGCCATGATTCTCAAACCCGCTTTCTGTAAGGTGTCTGCCTGGACAAGAATTAACTTTGTGGTCATCCTATTATCAATATTATGAATTAGCAGTGTTATGAACTCTACTGAAACACTTTAAAACACTTTGGATTTAGTAGCAGGCCAATCCTACGTCACCTTAACAAAACCTTCCTCACCATTAAGATTGCACATGAATGCTGTTTATGAGCACCTACTGAAAAATGCACAATATTCCAGCATTTGAACAAAGGATGATTGTTAAATATGATAATGCAGAAATGGCCCTTACTACTGGACCCTTTTCACTCGGGAAGTTTATATAATTAATTTTAATTCATGTAACGTCCAAACATTTTGTTGGGCGATTTGCCGAGTTAGAGAGTGTCATGGATTTTTAGACATGGCGGGATTTGACCTTAGTCAAAGCCTCCTAGAGAACCTTTGTCCCCTGCATATGCAGTCCGTGTGAAGGAGCCACAGGACAAGAAGAAATCGTGTGACAAAAAGAAATATGAAGACCCAGGCTGGACTTGACATCACTGATAAATGCAATCTTTCACTGATGTATTCCTACCAGTCTTACCTTGATTGAATTTGCATTCTCCATGAATGTGGCTCTAATGTTGGCCCCGGAGAAAGTCCCATTGTAAGTCTCCTGTTTGCTGAGTATAAGACAACCAGCAAGGTTACCTCCATACCAGGTAGTGACCAACGAAACAATGACCTATTATTGAATAGTCATGGTTTGGTGTTATTCTTCACGTGCAGCAAAGGCTATGTCAGGGACGGTGGTAGAAACCAACTAGAACCACCAAAGAGAATCCCTCTTGACGCCTCCTCTCACGTAGGCTCTATTTCTCTTTTTGTCTTTCTTTTCCCTTTGAATTGTTTTGCAAGCAGTGTTACCAATAAATCTACACCTGATCAGAAGTGGTTCGTTTTGGGGCGCCTGGGTGGCTCAGTCGTTAAGCGTCTGCCTTCGGCTCAGGTCATGATCCCAGGGTCCTGGGATCGAGTCCCACATCGGGCTCCCTGCTCGGCGGGAAGCCTGCTTCTCCCTCTCCCACTCCCCCTGCTTGTGTTCCTGCTCTCGCTATCTCTCTCTCTGTCAAATAAATAAATAAAATCTTTAAAAAAAAAAAAAAAAAAGAAGTGGTTCGTTTTGTAAAACTCCCCTGAAATTGAACTACTGATGAATAGTATTTTTTTCTTTTCTGGACAGTTCTCTAAAACAAACAAACGAAAACACCCATATATTCTTAACTGCTGCGTCTCTCACCATTATTTTTTTTTAATACTTTTTCTATGCATTTGGAAGCAAAAAATATAGCCCTCAAGTTGGGTGGAGGCAAAATACTGGGAAACGTAAGGAAAAAATACCGTTTTTAGGAGAGGCCATACTCAGCTAGCTCAAAGCCTAATTTTAAGGAGTTTACAGCCCCCAGGACCAGCGTTTCTTCTGCATAGGAGGACACTTGAGAAAGAGAGCACCTGCTTGGGGAATGAAGGATTTACAGTAGCAGTTGCTGGAACAACTGGCCCTCAGCCTGTCCAAACATTCTCCTGAATTTATAACATAAAATTGCCGTGTCAGAATGAACCTCCAGGGAGCTACAACAACCAATTGACAAGCTGTTCTGCTCTCTGTGAAGGCTGAGTGGGGTGTCTCTCCTTCTGGATTCCCAAAGCATTCAAAGTTAAGCCAAATAGTTAAGCCCCCGGGGGGAATTACCTGGGGCTGATCATTTCATCATTCTGGCATTATTTAAAAAAAAAAAAAAAAAGCATAGAGACAGAATAGTTATTTTTATGCTTCTATTTGCTACAATGGCCCACTCATCTAGGATATGGGTCACTCCCTAGGAAGTTAAAGGACACCACAGCAAGAGAAAGAAACTTTAGGGACAATCAAGATTAAATCTACCCATTCAAGGTACCGATGAGGAAATCAGGGCTTTAAATGACAGTAATAGCAGCAGCATTTACTGAATACTTACATTTTCCAGGTGGCTTGGTTTTTTTTGTGCCCATCTATTCAAGCTAGTTCAGTTTCTCCAAGAATATGTCGTGGTCTTTTCTGGCTGTGTTATACATATTAATTCACTTTTCTCACAACAACCTATGAAGGCAATCTTTTTATTTAAATTCCATTTAATTAACATATAGTCTATTATTCATTTCAGAGGTAGAATTTAGTGATTCATAGTGTTGTCGGTATCATCATTTGTAAAACAGATGACATGCTCAAGGCCACAGAGCCCATTAAGTGGCCCAAAATATTATATGGTTATCTTTTATTATATTATCTATAACATGTTATGTTATGATAAAATAGAGTCATAACAAAATTATGTTATATAATAATAAGTATTCTTTTTAAAATTTTTTAAAAGATTTTATTTATTTATTTGACAGAGAGAGACACAGTGAGAGAGGGAACACAAACAGGGGGAGTGGGAGAGGGAGAAACAGGCTTCCCGCTGAGCAGGGAGCCGGATGCGGGGCTCGATCCCAGGATCCTGGGATCATGACCGGAGCCGAAGGCAGACACGTAATGACTGAACCACCCAGGTACCCCAATAATAAGTATTCTATATTGAAACTTATAAAAATTCATTTCTCTAAAATGTTCTATGCATCAAATATTTCAGTCAAGAGTGTTGCGATCCCTCCATCATGCATTGGTGAGGCCAATCAGGAAAAAATAATATGCCATATCCCACGTAATAAAGGTCCTCTGATTTCACTAAATATTGAATTGAAACACCAACCCTGCAACTGGAGAAGGTGTTCAGAAAATATCTACTAAATCCAATCTGAATGTCACTCTTAGAACAAGTGAACACAGTGGATCATATGGGTCCAGAAACCATAGTTTGAGTACTAAAATCTAGACTAGATGGCCTTGGATGTGAGCTACCATCTGGGTGGAATATTTGAAATAGGAAAGATTCTGGAAAATTCCATGTGTGTAGTTAGTGTATGTGTTTTATGTGTCTATATAATGTGTGTATTAGATGTGTGTCAGTGTAAAACGTGGAATGCCATTTTTTTAACTTCTTGGGATTGACATCTAGTCAAATATTTGTAAAAGGTAAAAACCCGATCATTTAAAAACTGTAGGTAAAACCCAACTAAAATTTGAGCTGGAGTGAAAGCAGGCGCATCCAAAATTCTTTCAAAGTCAGCATAAGTAAGTTATGAGTGATAAAGATGAAGTCTTCCCCCTGGATTCCATCCCAGTTCCAGAAATACCTCCTTTCCTCTTGCATATCAGAAAGTCTAGGATCCTTCAGTATGAAAAGGTACATGTAGAATGCTTGTTTCAGAAAGCTGCTAAAATATCCTTTTGCTTTAAGGGACTTTCGAGTTCCTTCCCCCAGCCTTTGCCACATTGGCCTGGGTGGTTCTGTCATTGTGGAGTGTGTTCAACGAAGTAGTGCTTGGAAGCGGTCAAAACCTTGAGTTGACTGGACCTCTAACAGCAGCTGTCCTACTTGAAATTACAAGCTGGACTCTTTGAAATGAAACTTGTCATACCCAGCAAAGCTGTTGACTGCCTGTCACATCTGGGAATTCTTGGAGAAATTGAACTAGCCTGACAGACAGACTCAAAACACCCAGCAACCTGGAAAATGTTCACGAGCCTCCTCCTTTCTTTGCAGTACCAGGGATGCTGGTGGCTGTGGGCTGTCTTCCTTGTTCGTTCCTAGTGACATGGTGGTCATGCATTAGGTGGCTTTTTTTTCCTTTTTTTTTTTTATATAGGCTCCATGCCCAGGGTGGAGCCAAACCCAGGGCTTGAACTCATGACCCTGAGATCAAATCCTGAGCTGAGATCAAGAGTTGGATGCTTAACCGACTGATCCTAGGTGGCCTTTTTTAAAAGTTGGTGAGTGATACTTGATAAGATAGTGTCTTGAGTAAGTAAAGGATTTGTCACTCACATGATATTTCTTTTGAAAAAAAAATCTTCCTATTGCCTGATTTATTTTAGGGACAGCCTGTCTCACTTCTATCAGGTCTTAGGCTCATGGAGTTATGGTGTCCATGAACTTGGCCTTACCTACCCTTTCAGATTGACAGTATAATTATGAAGAGACACAGTAGTGTCATGCTCTCAAACAGACTCTACTACCTAATAAAAACTAGGTTTTTCTTTTCTAGATGATAAATAAATATAAAACCTGGTTTCCTTTCAAGGAATTAGAATTGTCCATTTTACCCCATGGTAAATTTATAATTTTATAATTTTTCCCCATGGCTAACTTTAGCTTCACTAAGCTGTTAATATATCCTATTGTTTCTTGTTTTGTACCACAATGGCCAGAAAAAATATATATATATCTCTTAGGTACATTCTTCTTATCTTGTGAAAACTATATTCTTTTAACTAATAACATTGCAGTTTTTAAGGTTCTAAACTTGGGACTGAGCTTTACCTAATCTATATCATTCCTATTCCATAGAAATAAATATCTCTGTAGAATCACAGTATCGTTAAGCTTTAGTAAAGTGTTGATTGAGTTGTATGTACTCAATTATCCAAAACATGAGATAAAGAGCAAGTGATCCCAAAGGCAGGCACAGTACATAAATATAAACAGATGTAGATAATAGAGATATATTCCTAGGCATATGTAGGTATGCGTGAATATATCATATGTAATATCTGTGTGTGTATTTCTAACACATATCAACTAGTAGCCTCTAAGTAGGTCACCGTGGAGGTGACTATGCCCTGGTTAATTTAAAGATTTAATTTAAAGATTTTAAAGAGTTAAGATTTAAAGATTCCTAGTTAATATTTTCACTAAAGGCTCCCAGTAAATATGTGTATATATGTATACATTAATTATTGATAATTAGTTATTACTTATATTATTAATATATTTATATAGAATACAATATATTAAATATGATTAATATGTGTGTATGCACATATTAGCTAGGAGCCTTTAAATTTATATGTGTGTATATTGTACAGTGCCTTAATATTTTTGGAAGGAAGGGAAGAAGGAAGGGAGAGAAGGAATGAAGAGGGAAAGAGAGGAGGAGGCTGAAAATATAACCAAAAGAAATGCAGGGTTTGTATGAGAGAGGGACTCAGCATTTCACTGTTCCTTGAATGTTCCCATGCGTCTATGCATACATAACTTTCAAGCTATGTGATGTTTCGTTGCAATGGGCTGATAAGGAAGAGGTTAAAAAAGCAGAGAAGCATCTCTCACCGACGTCCAGAAGTGAATAGCAGAGCGGCAGACTCAAAGACAGGTGCTGGACAGAAAATAATTACATTCTACTTTGCACCACTGTCACCTCAATTAAATGCAGGAGCTTTATAATTGCTAGCTAAAAATATGCACCTTTTCATGCCATCCTCCTGTGCCTATTTTTGGGAATTTGACTTTCTTCAGCAGCTTGCTTTATTCCATGCTAGTTCTCCTGCTGGGCATCTAGGGAATTCTCTATTCAAAAAAGCAACGTCCAAAGGAGCTGCTGATCAGTGATAGATAGAATCTGTTTGGATGATCTAACCAATCAACAGGTGCTCTTGCCAAAACAGTAGAGAGGAAGTTCAAGGCTGGGTGGTAGCCGTGTCTCTTTCTTTGTAATCACGTTCTTCTTACCCTCTCCTCTGAGTTGGTGGTTTTCCAGGAAATAGGAGATGAATTCAGACCTTTAGAGAGCACTAGGGAGACGGGCCAACTGCCATGATTATTTCTTTCTGCTGGGCTTTTCTTTTCCTTCCAGCCCACTGAGTAGATGACTGCATGGCACCCAACAAGGGGAAATGAGGCTCCTGTGACAGGGCAGCTGGTCAGGGGGCCTGAGAGCCATCAGGCCTCCTATGGCACCTGCAGGGCTCTGCTGCCCCACCCCTTCTTCCAGCAGATCTTTACTTACATGCAAGCAGTGGCCATGGGCATCAACGATGGAACACGACCTGTGCCCTCAGTGTGGCTGCCATTCCTGCTTCTGTCCCTCCATAGAAGCCTGGAAATTCTAATGAGCCATCCGGCAGAATGAGTGGGGAGGTCTTCAACCGGGTCGTGTCTGAGAGCACGGCCTGGGAATGCCAACTCTGTGACTTTCAATTAGCCTCAGGTATCTCTCCTGGAACACAGGAATGATGACACTGAGGGTCTGCGGGAAGAACCCACGAGAGTCACACGTACAGAACGCTTAGAGACGCGCCTGCACAGCCTAGCGGCTGTTATTACCAGGAAGGGCTCACTTCCGTTCCCACCTTAGGCAGAGGTGCTGATTTCACTTAGCAGCTGCTCCCCTTAAGAGTCTAGAGATGTTCAATATCCTTCCTCCCTAAGCAGGGAGTAGTCGGAGGAGCTGAAATAAAATTAATTAGAAAATTTGCCTGCTAAAAAAAAAAAAAAATGATAATACCTAATTTATCGAAAGATCTCTTATACAGAAATGTCAACTACTGTGAACCAGGAAATAAGAAATGAAAAAAAAAAAAGACTTATCTGAATGTCAGCATTGAGATCAGACAATCTGTGCACGAAATCCCACATGGTCATAGGCACTAAATGCCGTAGAAATCACCACGCTCCTGCTCCAGCTTAGCTTGGTCGTCCTGCCCTTTGCAGCCAGAAAGTGGGGAGGCATAATGAATGAGCACTGTCAGAAGGTTAGTCAGACCGAGTGTCCAGAATCTATAAACAGCAGATACAGGGTCTCTAAACGTGAGAAGCTGGGCCATTTAGATAGGGCCAAATGGCCCTACCTCTCTTGTCAACGAGAACACCACTAAATCATGCCAGAAGAAAAAAAAAAGTGAATTTTCATTGTATTTAATGTTGTCTAAGAAGACAAATGTGTCCATTTCGTTGTAGAAAATTCCACCCAGGAGAATTAACATGTTTTCACTTGGCAGTAAGGGATAATCCATACTTAACTAGAAAATTCTCTTCTGTGGCACACTTCATTCTTTTATGTCTCTAAATAGGATAGACATCATTGTGTAACTGGACAATCGGTGTGTGGAAAAAATACTGGTATTTGACTGACATGGTAATTACAAAGTCAAACATTTTTCTGAGGGTTCTTTGTGGGAAGGGCAATGCTGGTTAAAATGTACATTCTGCCATCCAAGAGAAACACACTCAAGCTGGTACCAAGTTGCCTTCTGGGACAATGGTTGGCATATTTAATATGTCCCTGGTCACATGACTCATAAAAACCACTGCGTGTGTGTGTGCGCACGCACACACGTGTGTGCACATATCTTCCTATTGCCATGATAGGCAAGCGGGTATGTATAAAACCTCCCTCTAATTTTGCAGAGCAAAAGAGAGCAATTTGATGAGAGATTCTGTTTTCTTAGTCTTGGGGTTCTCCACATACACACACATGGCTCTGGGGCAATAATACCCTTAAAAGCTATTGACAGCCTCTAAGGTCTGCCAAATTCAGAGGCTCTCTTCAGAACCTCCCCAGGGCTGTGGTGTAGCTCTAGAGAGAGGCACTTTAACAAAGAGGTCATTCTTTTTGCTCACCAGCGCAGAGGTCTGGACTGCATGTGGGCAGCAGAGACTCTAATAGTTTGGGTTTCAATGCAGGGCAGAGCGCTGTTCGAGTCACCCCCTGCCTGGCGGGGTCAGCCCTGGGCCTCCGCTCAGCTTTTGAGTCAAAAAGGATAGAAATGATGGATAAACTCCTCACCTTCCCCCAAATCATCCTGGTTTCTGTCTCTGTTAAGAGCAGCCCCATGCTGTCAGCACCAAGGCTGAAAATCTAAATCATCTTTGCTTCCTCCCTGATTCTTGACCCCTGAAGGTCAGCCCACCTTGGGATTCTCCTTGATGCCCCTCGTGCGTGCCTCCTCCCCATCATACAGCCACCTACTAATCCAGGCCCTTGTTATCCATCTCAAGCCTGCTGCAACAGCTCTGAAGCTGGGCCCCAACTCCAATCCCCACCCCGAGATTAATTTGTGCCTGATAGCGTTTGACTTCAGCAAGATGGCTTAGAGAAGCTAGGGGTACAGCCTTTAGAGCTGCACAGACCTGAGATCCAATCTTGACAGTCATGTTCCAGCTAAGTGCTCCGAGTAATCAGTTTAATCTCTGAGCCTCATAGGATTGATGTGAGGATTAACAAGGTAACAGGTATAAGGTGCTTGGCACCAGGCCTCGTGTGTACTGAATTCTGTCCAAATTCCTTAGGGCCTGAAGATCATTCATAGCTTGGCCTCAACCTTCCCTTCTAGGCTTGCTTCATGAGTCACGTTCCCTTCACCCAGGGCTCCAGCCAAACTGAATATTTGTATGTAATGTTTTAATGTTAACTTTTATCTTATTTTCTCTTACCATTTTCTTCTTCCTGCTCCTCCCACCACCACACTTCCCTACTGAAATTCAAACTACCCCACGATGTTCAGACCAAATCCTGGCCTCCTCCTTGAAGTCTTCTTGGGTCACACCAGCCAGAAATGACCTTTCTCCTTCGTCTTTATATCCTGAGCCTAGTTAGGATTTTCTCATGGTGCTCATCACAGCATCCTGATTTTGAGCATCTTTGAATCTCTATTTCTTCCCCAAATGTTTTCCCATTGGACATATGTGCATATGACCTGGAACATATGATAAGAAACAGTAAACCAACTCTTAGGGAGACAGGGAGGAAAGAATTGTTCTACTTGGGACAAAAGTTATCCTTCCTAAACAGTCATGATCTGAGAAGTCAATAGTACTAACATCTTGGCCTGCATATTTTGGGGGGGGGGGAGGGGGTGGCCAGACACCCCCTTGGCCTCAATTTATTATGCTAAGAATTTGACCCTGGGATAGTTAACAGCTATGGCTTGTGCAATGAGCAACAAGGTGAATGAAATCAACTGTAAAATGGAAGGATACAAGGCTGTGTGTCCATATTGGCCCAAGGAGAAGAGATTACTTGGGTTTGGAGGCAAACAATGGAGCTGATAAACTGAATTGTGCTTTCCTCGAATCAACCCCATCGGAGTTTGAAAGAATAGAAAACTCTTCAAAACGAGGTTCACTGTAGGTTGGTAGAATATGACAGTAGATGGGCCCTGGACTCATACTCCCTTTTGCCATTGAACAAATGTCATGTCCTGCCATTGTCGGGCCAGAAAATGCAGGGGAGGCCTTGCATTCTCCCGCCAGCTTTATTTTTAATTTGCCAGGCTGGTTTAAGGGGAAAACCTATCGGAGCTGCTTTTTGTTTCCCTTTGTATTTTCATTCTTGTCATATAACAAAGGAGGCTCTTGCTTCTTATTCTTCTCGAGCATCCATAGAAAAAAGCTGTGGAGAGAGCACACATTGAAATCAAGACCTGCAGAAAGGAAGAGAGAAAAAAGGCAGCGTCCCCAGGCGGGACACTGTGTACATAAACAAGGGATTTTCTCTGCCCCTGGGACCGTCAGCCAAGCACACAGGAACCAGGAGAGGAGAGCAGCCCTGGGCTGGCATGCAAACTTAAACGAGAGGAGGGTCTAGAGAAGGTCTGACTCTCAGTAGATGATCTTTGTGATTTTCTCTCTTAACTACCATTGTTTAAGGCAAGAATCATTATACCTTCTTGTATCTCCACTTGCAGATGCTTTCGAATACATTCATTCAAACAAACACATAAAATTCAGGATTATCTTGGGTCAGACACGTACTCCAGGACACCCCAACATTGGCCCAACATGTCCTTCCAACAGGGGTCCTTCCATCATGTGGTTTGTGTACTCAACCACAAAGCCACTCAGAAGGTTTTCTTTCTTTACCCTCTCACTCAGGCTATGAATTTAATTTAGTATAGGTTCTTATGACCACATGGGGACATTCTTGACCAAATGGCAGCATCAGTTTTGCTTCTGATTAGCATACAAGGGTACACATGAAATGAGTCCTAATCCTTTAGGACCTGGGTGCCCTTAGAATATAGGGCTGAGCTTATCTTGTCTTTACTGGTGAGACTGGGGATGAATATTAGGTGGAAACCTGACTTGTCGCTGGATGACAGACAATGCAGAGATACATAGACACCCAAACCCAGAGGCTGAGCATCTAAGACCCCAGCCCTGCCTTTCTGGAATCCAGTGAGGACAGTTCAATCTCAGATATGTTAAAGAAAAAAATATTCTGACACTTGTTAAAAACAGTAAGAAAGCCTTTATTCAAGGAGCTATGCACTGGGGTTTGTAGCAGAAAAGAGAGATTGGGCCCAACTCTGAATAGAAAAAGAAAAGTGGGAATTTATAGTCAAGGAGTAGAGGGAGGGGGAGGGAGGAGTAGAGGGAGGGGAGTGGGAATTTATAGTCAAGGAGTAAAGGGAGGAGTAGAGGGAGGGGATGGGAAATGACTAAGAGAGTAGGAGGATTCTTGCAAAAGAGACCTAACAAGGTTCTTGCTAAAGGCAGGCCAGGGTGCTCAGATAGCACTGGGGGATGGTGGAGGATAAGGAATTTGGCCAAATATGGAGAATGATCAGATACTGAGGGTGGAGGATTCTTGCTAAAACAGGGCAATGTTAAGGTGAACATGGAAGCCTAAAGGTTGGAGCCTGGTAGAGAAGAGGGTTCAGAGAAGCCGGGCTAAACTTTGGTCAAGGAGAGAGCCTTTGTCATGCATGGTCCCCATCTGAAAACCACAGGCCAGATTTGAACTTGGAATGAAGGATTCATTCCACATTCATCGGACACCCACAACATGGCAAGCACACTACTGGGTAACAGGAATGTAGAGATGGAAGAAGGGCCCTCGCCTTCCAAGAAATCAGAGACTATTGAAGGAGGGAGACAAGAAAACAGGAGACCGTGCCCTCAAACCAGACCGCCTGGCTCTGAACGCACCCCAACTTTTCCTGACCGCGTGGCCTTCCAAATGGCATCTAACCTCCCTGGCCTCCAAGTCATCATCTGGGCAATGGGAATCATCATAGAAACTAGATGATAGATGATTTTTGTGGGTCGGCCAAAGTCTGTCTGTGAACTGCTTTGCGCAGCGTTTGGCACGTTGTAAATACACAACAAACAACCTTAGTCGTATTGCGGTCACAGATGGTGACATGGTTTATAGTATAGTGTCAGTGCCGTGACAGAGGGGTCAGTACAGAGGACAGACCCCTAACCCCAGGGAAGGCTGCTTGAATCAAGATGGGCTCACAAGAGATGATACTTGAACGGTGCCTGAGAGGGCAAGGGGCAGATAGTCAGGCAAAGCTGAAGGGACCAGACGCATCATCAGAGAGAAGAGACAGGACAAAGAAGAGACAGGACAAACTGCCGTGGGAGAGGGAGCAGGCCCAGGGAGCATGCCCAGCTTAGCACATGGCAAGGGAATTAGCAATTATTAAGCCCATACAAGATACTAGAAACTGTGCTATATGATTTTAAAAGATGATCCCACAGAAAGTTTTGCAATAATTCTGAGACAAGGAGCTATCCCTACTCTTTGCACAGAAAGAATCTGAAGCTCAGAGATTTGCAAGAGCACCTCAGCAGTAACCTAAGGTTGCCCATCTATCAGCTGGCGTGATTCACTTCTGAGTCCGAAGGATTCTAAAGCTCGGCTCTCGTACACAGCCTGTCCTCTCTGAGCCAGACCATAAACTGTGTCGGCGTCGGGAGGGCTGTGGGGGGCGTGTAGAACATACTCAGGGGCTAGACCAGGAAGTCCCAGGGTTCACAGTAAAGGGTTTGTTACCCTGGGAGTATCAGCTTTTTCCAGAACAGAGGAAAGGTTATCACTAATTCCAGGGGCACAAGAGCTGGGCGTGTAAGTATCACCAATATGGCATTCAGGGCATGGAACAGAGATTATGGTGCTGTGGATCGACGACCTAAAAGGAGAATGTTTTAAATATGGTCATTTGTTTCTATGAGTTTGGCTTTTTTAGATTCCAAATGTAAATGATATCATACAGTCTTTGTCGTTCTCTGTCTGACTTATCTCACTTAGCATCATGTCCTCAAGGCCCATCCATGTTGTCACAAATGGCAGGATTTCCTTCTTTCTCAAGGCTGAATAATATTCCAGTGTGTGTGTTATCATCCACTCATCTGTTGACAGACACTTAGGTTGCTTCTGTATCTTGGCTATTGGGAATAATGCTGCAGTGAACACAGGAATGCAGGTATCTTTTTAACATCCTGTCTTCCTTTCTTTTGGATGTATACTCAGAAGTGGGATTGCTGGATCATATCGTTAGCTAATGCTAGAGTGGTGATCATATTGCAATATATAAATGTATCAAATCAACACACTATACACCTGTAATGTATAAGCCATTATACGTCAGTTACATCTCAATAATAAAAAAAAGGTAATTTGCCCAAAGCTAATAAACAGATGAGAGTGAGACAGCAAAAAAAAAAAAAAAAAAACCCACGAGGTTTTCATATGGTACCATGCACAAAAACCAAGGTCCCTTCTTAGGGATGTTCTTGAGGGAATTAATGTATCAGATAGGAAGCCAAACCTATTAGATGCCCCCAGTGCAGATTTTCTGCCATTTTGTTCATGAAGAAAGAAATTCTGTGATCTCTATAAGGCTAAAAAGAGCCCCAATGATCACCTAGTCAAAGCTATTATTTCTTTTGTAGATGGTAAAATCAAGATTCAGAGAAGTGAGGTGATTAGGCCAAGATCCTTTTGACATGTGACATCTGCCGTATGAAACTAACCTCATCCTGTCAGCCGTACAAAGAAATCCCAGGAATCTGAAAGCATTCCCACAGGCAGGTGCCCAGACGGCTGCACCGAGGGCATCTGTCTACCAACACGGGCAACTGACAAGATCATTGCTGGGGGAACTAGACTGGCTTAAGAAGGGTCACAAGATAGCCCCACCATCTGTCGCACTTTATGTTGCTTTCCTGGCATTCTCTCCTGTGGGAGATCACAGAAATATGTGGTGTCTTGATAAATATAATAGGGAAGTCAGAAAAAAGATATAATGCTATCTTGTAATGATGAAAAAAAATAAAGTCACCAAAATAACCCCTAAAAGTTATTACAGCCCCAATAAGAAGCCCGTATGGTGTTGGCCTTTGAGAACCATCTGTGGTCCTACATATTCTCCTTAGAGAGATTTCTAATTATTTTTTTAAAAATATATAAGAAAACGCACATGAATCCAATAATGCCCTTCCTGAGACAGAAAATAATACTTCAGGTCAAATTGAATTTTCACCCATCTGTATATGGCTGACAAGATGGTAGATGACAAATATTCTTGATTCTGCTAGCCAAAGCCATGAGATATATAAAGAAGCTTCTAGAAATGTTATTGCTGGACCTGTAGGATCTGTCATGTTGGCACCCGGTGAGATACATCACATGGTTATATAACTAATGAAAGAGGTAATGTCAATTGTCAGGAAAAGAACTGAAAGCAGGAGACAGTAGATGACAGGCTGTCATATAGTTCCAACCCCCTAAAGAGCCCTGCTGAAATTTCTCCAAAGAATTAATAGATGAGGAATTTAGCCTGTTCCCATTTTTTGCCCTCATCACAAAATCAGCTGGGCTGCTTTTTCTGTCCTCCCTACGTGTCACCTTAGGATCGCAAAGTGTTCCTCAGACCGGGAAGGATATGTCAGTCATGATCCAGGAAGCCTTGGTTGAGTTCCTGACTCATATTTAACGATTTCCTTACTGTGACATGACTGAACATGCTGAAGAGCAAAAAAACAAAAAAAGAATAAGTCTCCAAAGCTCATGTTCACCAAATGATTTCATTTGCACCTTCCAGTTATTTAAGCCAGCACTGCCCTGAGACCAAGGCAGCAAGCTAAGGGCTAAAGGAAACATCAGGAAAGGGAAAGTAGGAGAAAGTGATGAGGTCGTTTTGTTTTTCAAGACCCCTTTTCCCACAAACAAGAGCCGGTTGTCGGTAGTGTTGCAAAAAGATGGCAGACAAGAGCTGATCCCGCTCAGAGCTCCTGTGTCTCCAGATCAGAAGGCTGCACTGTGAACATGGAGTGTGCCGGTTTCCCATTGCCCCTTTGTACAACGAGCTTGGTGAGAGTTGTCTCCCTCTGTCCAGCACCTTCACTGACTGGGTTGGATGCCATTACAGCAAATCTGGTTTAAGAACAACACGAGTGTTTTTTGTTGTTTTGTTTTGGGTTTGGGGGTTTTTGCTTTCTGTTTCTGTTTTACTTCAACTCCCTTATGTACTGAAATACTCATTTCTAGCTGTGAGACAATTTGTGACAAGGGATCCAAGCTTTTGGGAATCTATCCTAAGGACAGAATGCCACATACAGATCAGGTTTGTTGTTTTTTTTTTAAAGATTTTATTTATTTATTTGAGAGAGAGAATGATAGAGAGAGAGCACATGAGAGGGGGGAGGGTCAGAGGGAGAAGCAGACTCCCCGCTGAGCAGGGAGCCGGATGCAGGACTCGATCCTGGGACTCCAGGATCATGACCTGAGCCAAAGGCAGTCGCTTAATCAACTGAGCCACCCAGGCGCCCCAGATCAGGTTTTAAATGATATTCATCCCACTGTTATTTATATCAGACATTTAGACACAATATAAATGTCCAACAAAGAAGGTATTGATTAAGTGAGCTATTCACATCTATTGGACAGAATATTCTATAGATACTGGACATTATGCTTTTAGAAGAGTTCCCAATAATACAGGAAAGTGCTTAGTTATCAGGCTAATGGAAAAGAAAATGAGAATACAAACTAGTACTTCACAAATATGCCCACCCCCCAACACACACACATATATATACTGTGCCTATGGGGAGAAAAAAGAAAAGGAGACTTGAAGGAAATATACCAAGGTATCATTAATAGTTATCTTTGGGTAGAACTTGGGATTTTGGAAATTATTTCTCATTTGACTTTTTCTAAACTTTCTATAATTTTTCATGACAGTCATGCATGGTCATGCGATGCTTCTATAATAAGAAAAAAATTATTTCTCATATTGGCACCAGTGGGCTTCTGACCTCTGAATTGTATTTCTTAAAGGGAGAAACAAACACTAGTGTTCTTAATTACAGTGGGAAAAAGAGAAAGGGGAGTCAAGGGTTAGAGTCAAAAGAGCAAAACCTCCTCCATTCTCTGGCACTCAGGTAATTGCCCAGTTGTGCATGCATGAAGGTCCCTTGAGAGAGCATGGCGTTATGGTAATGTGGGTGTGCTTTAATCTACTAAAAGCAACCTAAACTGAATTGTGTTCCAAAAGTAGAGAGAACACACCTTTAAAATAAACTGGCAAATCAAATCAATCAATACACTGGCAAATCCAATGTGTAATAAAATATCCTTTCAAAAGTCAAATAATTGCATATTTTATTCGATGTGTAAATTCATACATCTGAGTGTTTTGAAAGTAGGGCATCCTAGACTTACAGTAATTCATCCAATTTCTATCTCCATAACATTGCTTTTTATTCAGCCACTTCAATATGAGACTGTGAATCTTTTCCAAAAATATTACACGGAGAGTCAATATATAGTTTATATGGAACTCCATAACAAATAAGTATACTTACTTGGTATTAATTTTCTCACAAAAATTTTGACTCACTTTCTGCTGATCTTTGGTTTGCTCATTTCCAGATGTGTTTGAATTTCCTCTGATTTCCTCCCCTCCTCCATATAAATCAGCATGTGCATTTCCAAGCCAGCACCTTTGGCACAATATTACATTTAAGAACTTTGTCAACCAGGAACGCCTAAGTGGCTCAGTCGGTTAAGTGTCTAACTCCTGATTTCGGCTCAGGTCATGATCTCAGGGTCCTGAGATTGAGCCCTGTGTCAGCCCCGTGGTCAACACAGAGTCAGCTTGAAGATTCTATCCCTCTTCCCCTCCCCCTGCTCACTCTCTCTCTCTCTTTCTCAAATAAATAAATCTTTAAAAAAAGAAAGGAAAAAAATTTTGTCAACCAAGGGGAGTTCTTTTTCGCAGATGGTGGAAATAAAATGGGAGTATGTTTTAGGTGCATAGGATCCTATTCATCAAGTTGCATCGTTGTCTTCCCTGTCCCAAGTGACCTTTAGCTGTGCCAAAGTGAAAACTGAAGCCAGTGTCTGCTCAAAGGCCTTTTGTTACCCACCACAATTCCTGTTTAGATCCTTATTAGGGGTCTTGTATCATTCTGCATCTTGATGAACATAGATTTTTGCATTTCCTATTCATCACTCAATTGTTTCAAATTATTTTGAATATTAATATTTCATCAGGGAACTAGTCTGCTTAGCTGGTGATTTTCTTAAAGATTTATTTATTTTAGAGAGAGAGCATGCACGCGAGCGGGGGAGGGGGGCGGGCAGAGGGAGAGAATTTCAAACAGACTTCTTGCTGAGCAAGAAGCCCCACTCAGCGCTCAATCTCATAACCCAGAGATCATGACATGAGCTGAAATCAAGAGTCCACCACTTTACTGACTGAGCCACCCAGGCGCCCCCTTGCTGGTGGTTTTTTTTTTTTTTTTTTAATTTTTTTTATTGTTATGTTAATCCCCATACATTACATCATTAGTTTTAGATATAGTGTTCCATGATTCATTGTTTGTGCATAACACCCAGTGCTCCATGCAGATCCTCAAAAAGTTGAAAATAGAGCTACCATATGATCCAGCAATTGCACTACTGGGTATTTACCCCAAAGATACAAAAGTAGGGACCTGAAAGGCTACGTGCACCCCGATGTTTATAGCAGCAATGTCCACAATAGCCAAACTGTGGAAAGAGCCAAGATGTCCATCAACAGATGAATGGATAAAGAAGATGTGGTATATATACACAATGGAATATTATGCAGCCATCAAAAGGAATAAGATCTTGCCATTTGCAACGACGTGGATGGAACTGGAGGGTATTATGCTGAGCGAAATAAGTCAAACAGAGAAAGACATGTATCATATGACCTCACTGATATGAGGAATTCTTAATCTCAGGAAACAAATTGCTGGTGGTTTTTAAAAGTCATCACGTTGTGATGATTGAATGACTTCTGGGTCTAATCATCTCCCTCTCTCCCTACTCCTGTCCTCAGGAGACACATCTCCAGATTTTATTAAGAAATTGAATGAGTAAATAGGAAACATTTCAGAGACAGTTCTTTTAAGGAAGTTTCAGATGTAGCATGTTAATGTCCTCAAAGCTATTGGTTAACATTATTATAGGTGGACTCTTCTAAATTCCTACAGAATCATAAAAATTTTGCTGATTATCTATTGTGTAGCTTTAGTGTTTCTCTAAAATTCTCTGACATGTTCCAAACAACTTGTCAAACCCAGGTATCGTCTCTTACATAGCTAACACAGCATGAAATGATTGTGGAATGTTCCTTTCTATTTTTGATAGATGGAGCCAAAGTGTCCTTGCAACTTACAGATATTTTTCAGCTTAATATCATGGTTATTTTCATTTTCAAAAGCTTGCCTCAATCTCCATGTCAATTTTCACAGACTGATTGCCAGCTCCCACATAAATACAAATCACAAATTAAGCTAATTAATAGACACCTTGAAAAGGAGTCAGTTTAATTTTTCCAATATGTTTTTCTGTACCTTCATCTTGTTCCACTCCAGGACCTGCTGGGTTTTAGAAGGGGAAAGTCCATGATTAATTCAGCCACATATACTCCATTTTATTATTTAAGTGGTGAATATACTTGTTTGTTGCCCAGAAGATGAACCAGACCATCTACAAATATAAAATTACTTCTCCCAAATCATTTTTATACTTCTGGGATTTTGTCATTTTTCTATAATACATTCCTGCTTTGAACCTTTTTCTATACATGGTTTAATCTACATGGCACCAAAGTTTCAGACACTTTGGTGAAACATACTTCTGGGTTAATCGGTGCTACGTGTATCTCAAAAACGTCACATTCATAATAAGCCTCAAACAATTTCTAAAACTCGGGCAGCCCAGTTTCTATCACATGTTTGACTAAGTGCTTAGCAATAATACAGTGTCCAGTAGACTCTTAATTAAACTGACAGTTAACACTTGAAATATGCGCTTGGCGTATAGCCTAACGTGGCCATTCACTTTAGCTGTTAGCATTCCACGTGAACTGTGCTACTTTTTCACTTACCAGTTTCCTTAACACAGTGATTTGGTAACAATCCATCCGCTCAGCAAACAATACTGAGCAAGGACAAGCTAGTGATCCTGTCTGCAAACAGACTTCTCTTTTATACAGAGACAGAGACGTGTACAAATAAGGGGAAGGGAGGGCTAAAGCAGAGTGCTGGATAGCTTCCTAGAGTGTGCAAGAGGCACAGGGAGAAGTGAGGGTTCTATCCCCGTTCTACAAAGGCTTCCTCAGTGGCACGTGGCAGATGAAAGGCTTGTGGTTTGTTCTGCAAGCAGAGGGAAGGGCACTCCAAAAAAAAAAAAAAAAAAAAAAAGGGGACTGAATAGACAAAGGCTAAGAGGATAGAAACAACGCTGGGGGTCCTTAAAGGAGCAAGTTGCTCAGCACAACTGGGGCATGAGGTGTTTGGGGCTGTGGCTGTGGTGGGGGGAGTAGCAGCAAGGGTGCAGTTGTGACCATGCATCAGCAAGAGATAAAACTAAAGAACTAGACAGGCGTGTGGTACTGGCATTCCTTGAATACCCTGCTAAGAATTTTTAGCAATGGGGGTGCCTGGGTGGCTCAGTCGGTGAAGCATCTGACTTCGGCTCAGATCGTGATCTCAGGGTACTGGGATGCAGCCCTGTTGTCCTCAAGCCCCCTGCTCAGTGGGGAGTCTGCCTCTCCCTCTTCCTCTCCCTCTGCCCCTCCCCAACTCATGCTCGCGCACTCTCTCTCTTTCTCTCAAATAAGTAAGTAAAATCTTTTTTTTTTTTAAACATTTTTAGCAATGGAAGCCACTAAAAAATTTTAGTAAAGGAGCGTGATATAATCAGGAAGATTGCTTGGGTAGCAGCATGGGGAATAGAAATGGAAGGACCAGCATGGGGAGGACCAGTAAAGAAATTCCTGAATAGTTCCAAGTCTGCAGGCTGAATAATGGCGGTGACAGTGAGGACTGAGAAGGAGGAGGAGGCCGTGAGGCACCTGGACATACCATATACTTACTCACTTCCCTCTGCCTCTCCTGTGTAGAATGCACTAGAAGGAGGTAGGCTCTGGGAAGGCAGGAATTGTTTGTCAGCTCTGTTCACTGCTCTGTTCCCAGCATCTCCATGGTGCCTGGCACAGAGACACTCAATGAATCTGTGTTCCACAACTCCCTCGTTTGCAGGGGGTGCGGGTGACAGATACGACACCCTGACTCCCGAACTTTGAACGGGGTGCAAAGTGAGAGCGAGAACGTAAGCAGAAGAGCTGCTTGGCAGGCAAGTTCAAGGGCGGAAAATACGAGCATCTTGTCATTTGGAAAGACTTAGCCTCCCTTCAGTCTGAGAATCAGAATTGCATCTGGGCTAAGGCCATTTGTCCACAAGTGAGCTGAAGATAGAAAATGTCAACCTGAATTTGGGGGAACATTGTGTTTTTTAACAAAATATTTGAGGTTTGTTCTTTCAAATCTTGAAGAACTTTTTTTTTTTTTAAGATTTTATTTATTTATTTGGCAGATAGAGACATAGCGAGAGAGGGAACACAAGAAGGGGGAAGTGGGAGAGGGAAAAGCAGGCTCCCCACCAAGCAGGGATCCCGATGTGGGGCTCGATCCCAGGACCCTGGGATCGTGACCTGAGCCAAAGGCAGACGTTTAACCAACTGAGCCACCCAGGCATCCCCAAATCTTGAAGAACATTTAATCTTCCTATATTTCATAGCGTTTTGACAAAATAAGCAACCATGTCAAACAAATCCAAGAGTTACTTTTAGGGTACATGTTGAAAATACCAATTTTATGATAAAGGAAAATCAAGCTTTATTTACTAAATCAATCAATCAAAATAACTAAATAACTTCTACATAATTAAAATTTTTTTCTATTAAAGGCTACATTAATGAGATTTGATAGAATGAGTGTATGTGCGTCTCTCCCTTCCTGCCCCTCAAATACAAAAAAAGGCAAAAATAACAAAAAATATATATATTTTTGAAACAAATCCCTATCAATGCTTAGCACAGAAGAAGATGAAAAAAGATACCATGCTAGGAGACAAGAAATTTTGAGTAGTTTCTGGAATATTAAAAGCAGGTATAGAGACTAGAATTTGCAAGGGCACCTGGGTGGCTTAGTTGGTTAAGCATCTGACTCTTGATCTCAGCTCAGGTGTTAATCTCAGGGTCATGAGTTCAAGCCTTGCATTGGGCTCCATGCTGGGTGTGGAGGCTACTTACAAAAACAAAAACAAAAATTAGAGCTTGCAAATTATTTTAGGAGAAAAATATATATACTGTGACGTTAAAAATTATTTCAATTACCATACAGGATCAGAATAAACAAAGGCAGGAAATAGGAGTGTTCTACAGATAGACTCAGCCATGTGCATTCCATGTGCATTCCCTGCAATGGTGTTTATCATGACCAGAGATAGGGAGCCACCCCAATGTTCATTAGTAGAAGACTGGTTAAATAAATCATAGTCCATGCATATAATGAAACATTTGGCAGTCAACAAACAATGAAGCAAGCACTCTTCACGGCTGAGTGGAATGGTCTCCAGGATAGATGGCCAAGGAAAAAAAGTGAAGCATACTAATGTGTAAAGCTCACTACCACTCGTGTTAAAAGGGAGAGATGTGTGCCTTTCTGTTTATTTATGCGTAGAACATCTCCAAAACCGGTCATACTGCTTGTCTTTGTTGAGAGGTGCTGGAAAACTGGGGAGAGAAATGATACCCTTCATTTTCACCACATATTTCTTGATGTTGTTGGGATTTTTTTTTTTTTGCCATGTGCATATATTATCTGAGGAAATATATTTTTAAAGGAAAAGAAAGGTAAAAGGGAAATGATAAAGTCTAGAAAATAGAAAACATAAAATAAGATGGAAAAAAAGATGAAAGAAATCAGTAATCATATTAAACCTAGCTGGATTCTTTTTTACCTTTAAGAGAAAGATATTCTGATTCAGTTAAAAAAAAAATGTATCTTGCTGTTTATAAGATACACAGCTGAAACAAAATGACCACCAAAAAGTGACCAAAAAACCCCCACAAATGCACAGATAAAATAATACATCAGACACATTCTAATCCCCCATAAGAGTATACATGGCAATTAAAATATAAATATCAATATTATATTAATTATAATTATATTAATTAATTATATCACTATAAATATTAATATAAAATATAATACAAAGCAACAACATTAAATAGGAAGGGGAGAGATTTTATGTTGATAAAAACTGCAACCCACCAAGAACAGACTGTCATGAACCTCTATACATTTTTTTAAAGCTTCAAAACATGCAAAGCGAAGACTATTTACTTTGAAGGAGTAACTGTGAAGTGTGTACTCATAATAGGAGATTTTAACATGCCTCTCAGAAATAAGTAAATATGTAGAGTATTTGAATAAAAAGTACGTGTAATCTGTACCTAAAACTCTGTACCCAGCAAATAGACACACTTTTTTTAAAGCAAAATAGCATGTTTACAAAATGTTACAAATACCACACACATTCTAATATTAAAAACAATTTTAAAATGAAAGAAAATGACATAATGCATATAAAAACATGTGAGATACATAATCTTAAATGCATTTATTAGGAAACAAGAAAGAATAAAAATAACGTGACCACCACATCAACTTAAAATTCTAGGAGAAGAATGGCTAAGGAAGCAAAAACAGAAGAAATGAATGGATAATGATAAAAGCAGAAAATAATCACTTCAAATTATAAATAATAATATTGATCAATAAAATGAAAACCTGGTTCTTTGAAATGATCATGATTTTGATTAAGTTAAAAATAAAGAATAAAAAAATCCATGTAATTCTAGACATAAAGGAGATTTTTAAAATAATAAGAGAATTCTGGGGGCAGCCGGGTGGCTTAGTTGTTAAGCATCTGCCTTTGGCTCAGGTCATGATCCCGGGGTCCTGGGATCGAGCCCCACATGGGGCTCTCTGCTCAGCGGGAAGACTGCTTCTCCTCCCACTCCCCCTGCTTGTGTTCCCTCTCTCGCTGTCTCTCTCTCTGTCAAATAAATAAATAAAACCTTAAAAAAAAAAGAGAGCAAATTCTGCATATAACTGTGTACCCATGAACTTGAAAATCTAGATGAAATATTTGATTACACAGGAAAATACATGAAACTGACTCAGGAAAAGGCAGAAAATCTAAATTGATCAATAATTGCTGGAAAATTTATAAAGGTGATCAGCGATCTATTCTTTTGTTATATAAACAGTTCTGGGGCATAAGTAAATAAAAAAAGACTTTCCAATTCATACTGAAAAGTTAGTGCAACTCTAATACTAAAATGAAGCAAGATTGATGACATGTACCAACCTCATTTCCAAACATAGTTGTAAAGGCCCTAAATAAAATATTAGTGTTGTTAAAGAATCATACATCAATACCAATGAATTTTTTATCAACCTATCATACTCCAAAACTATTCTTTTGATTCACAGCCCCACAAAGAATATTTAAGAATACCTGATTTTCTGCATCTCTGCCAAACTTGGGGTTGGTAGAATGGCTCTGATTTTATTTTATTTGACCTTTTTCCCCCTGAGGTTAGCTATATACATGGTGTAATTGAGATTTTAAAATGTTTTAAATTTCAAATAAAAAAGTTTTAGAGTAGTGATGGGAATAGGTATCTCAGGTCAGCTCAAGGCAAAATTATGAGATAAATTTTGTTTTTGGATCCTCCAGCCTCTTCTTAGTACTTCCTTCTCATCTTGAATAGAGGCATGGACAGATGGACAGCCATTCCCTCCACATCAGTTTCCCAGAAGAACTATGAAGCCCTGGCATACAATTCCACTTCAGGCTCCTTGACAAATAAAAACACAGGGGGGCGCCTGGGTGGCTCCTGGGTGGTTCCATCCATTAAACATCCAACTCGATTTCGGCTCAGGTCCTGATCTTAGGGTCATTGGATCGAGCCCCGTGTCCAGCTCTGCACTCAGCGTTGAGTCTGCTTGAGATTCTCTCTCTCCCTGCCCGTCGGCTCCTTCCCTCTCTCTCTCTCAAATAAATAAATAAATCTTAAAAAAAAATAAACACAGATCTATGTCTCCACTGCCTCTTGTCCCAAATCCTTTAGAAACCCTACACTTTACACCTTCCTTCCCCCCTCCTCAAATCTCTTCCTAGGAAGGCTTAATAATGTTATATTTCAGGGTAAATTTTTCTATTTCCTGCCTCAGAAAAATTTGCATAAGAAATGTGTTCTCTAATCAGGCAATAAAACGAAGGCATCTACAGAACAAGTAGGTCCCGTGTTTAAGGAACTCTGATGCCTAAGTTTTAAATTCTTCTAAAACAATGAGCTCACATATTATCCTGGTTCTCCTAGGCTTGCTCCCAGCTAAGGACACAATGATACCTTTCAGACTATAGCTGGCCTGCTCAGAGTTAATCTGTAGGGTTGGCCAAGTTCCACTTCTGCTCCCTGGTTCTTAATCCTGTGGACCTCAGATTGTCTTCCCAATTCACGCACCTGTTCCTGAGTTCAGAACCGCGAAGAGATGCCTCTCTTCTTCCAAGTAGATTTTGTGGCGGCATCAATAGCCATTTGGGAGGATGTTCTGTTGGCCCTTCAGCCAAACCTATAGCCATGCAGAAGCAGATTTCAGTGCAAATCTAACAGAGCTGGGGCACGCCTCCACCCAATGGTCCTTACCACAACTTTGGCCCATGAGCCAAACACAGTGTGTAGATAGATTTTGTTTGGCTCTCTCTATTTTTCATGTTTTTAAGTTCAAATGCCTACGAAGGCATTTCAGTCTACAGTCTCTGCTTTATACTCATTGCACATTCTGACCTCAGGACATAAACAATCAGGATCCGAAAGAATTAAGCAGCTCACAAATCAGATGTTTGTATGATCTTTCTTCCCCTCTCTTCGTCCCTGTGTTTAAGGCACAAGACAAGAACATGAGAGCTCTTGAGTTCTAATCACAACTCTCCTAACTAACTCATTTTGTGACCTTAAGCAAGTTACTTCGGGTAGTGGACTAGATTTCTAAGGCAACTGATAGTTTAACAGTCTCTGAGTCTGTCTATTCTCTCCCTCATACTGGCAAAACTTAGAATTATACATTAGCAAATGCTATAAAGTTTACTTCCTAGGTAGTTGGAAACAGGCAAGCACTATTATTTTCTCATTTTACAGCTAGAGAAACCTGAAGCCTAAAGCAGCTGAGAAAAATAGTAATTCCGTGTAGATATTCAAATAACCTTTTGGCTTCCCTCTGACTTGGAGAAGAGATCTTTGTTATTGTTCCACATTATTTTGGGACTTTGTATTAATCCTTCATTGCTCTATCTTTACTCTCCTTCTTGTTATTCATTCCTGGAGAATACTTTTCTCCCCTGGATTACCAAAAGGAAGATGTTATTGTATTATCTGCTTTCCCCTTCTTACAACCTGGAAATAATTGCTAAGTTATTTTCAAGGGAGTTCAAGGTTATTTTTTTTTATTTAAATTCAATTTTATTAACATATAGTGTATTATCAGTTTCAGAGGTAGAATTTAGAGATTCATCAGTTGTATATAACACCCAGTGCTCATTCTATCATGTGTCCTCCTTAATGCCCATCACCCAGATATCCCATCCCCCCACCAACCTCCCCTCCAGCAACCCTCAGTTTGTTCCCTAGAGTTCAACATCTCTTATGGTTTGTCTCCCTCTCTGTTTTCCTCTTATTTCATTTTTCCTTCCCTTCCCTTATGTTCATCTGTTTTGTTTCTTAAATTCCATATATGAGTGAAATCATATGATAATTGCCTTTCTCTGACTGACATATTTCGCTGAGCATAATACCCTCTAGTTCTAGTCACAGTTGCAAATGGCAAGATTTCATTCCTTTTGATGGCTGCATAATATTCCATTGTGTATATATACCACATCTTCTTTATCCATTCATCTGTCGATGGACATCTGGGCTCTTTCCATAGTTTGGCTATTATGGACATTGCTGCTATAAACATTGGGGTGCACGTGCCCCTTCGGATCACTGTGTTTGTATCCTTTGGGTAAATACCCAGTAGTGCAATTGTTGGGTCATATGGTAGCTCTATTTGCAACTTTTTGAGGAACCTCCATATTGTGTTCCAGAGTGGCTGCACCAGCTTGCATTCCCACCAGCAGTGTAAGAGGGTTCAAGAGGGTTCAAGGTTAGTGAGAGGACTGAAGGATCTAGAGTCATCACAATGTCGAAACCCTTCGTAAATATTGCTGAGGAGTAAGTGTGGTGATGGTTTTATCGTACGCATGCACACACACACACACACACACATGCGCACACACACATACACAGACAGACACGGTAGGACCACTTACTGAAGGGCATACTAAACTAGCTACTTTTAAACAATTTCTCAACTCATAGTTTACATCACAGCTTACACATTTTTTGTAAATCCAGCAAGTTTTAATTTTCAAACTGAAACGATAGAAGAGGACATTTTCCTTCATTGTTTCTCGTCATTGTAAACATAATCAATGCAATTATGTGAGGTGGTCTCTGTTAGGAGGCTATGAGACATCTTCCTCTTAATGAACTGCAGAACCCTCTAGCCGAATTCTGGCTCTGTCTGCTTTCCCTGTGGTGAAGAATCTACCTTGTAGATATTAAGATAGTCTGTGTTCAGATATGGTCTCTTTGACTGAATTTCTCTTGGGGAAAAACATGCATTGCTAATGGTCACCTTGTCTCAAATTGCAGATTACGGTATTTCGGATGGGATCAGAAGGACACCAGGACATTGATTTAGCTATCCTGACAGCTTTGCTCAAAGGTAAAAGAGTTTTTCTGTGTCGAGAGAGTGCAAAAATAATTTAAATGGGTTAACACAGCAACTTTGTCTCCTAACAGTAGATATAATCCCAAATGATACTGTGACATCCAATTATTAATAACATAAGGACTTCTCCTGGAAGACATTGTTCCTGCTATGAAATTCTTCTGTGATAGATAGAGCTGTCAAAGTATGACTCAATTTCATAAAGTTTAAATATATTACAATTTGGTCATGTCCATTGAGTCATAAAAATATACAAAGTAAAAGGCTAATGTAATATGTAAGACACTAAGTTACTGAAGTTATTTAACAATTATTACCCTGTCTACTTTCAAAAACCATTTAATATGGCATAGATGATAGATAGATATAGAGATATCATAATGCATTAAAAATGGAAAATCAAAATCATTGAGAGGAAAGGAGGAAGAAATAAACAAACAAAAAAATAGGCTACTATACTTGTTGTAATGGAACATTAAATTTAGCTCTAAGTTTCCTTGAAGTCCAGGCAAAAATAGAAATGCCCTGGATTTTATGATTTTCCTTGAAGGTGGATGTTTGTCCTGTTCTCTAGTCCCTTTGCTGTCAAGAGGTCTCACTACATATGCTCATCCTTGGAGCCATATTCAAGAGAAGAGCAGTTTCCTCTGGGCTCCACAGATCAAATTCTGCCCTTAATGTCCCTTAATAGGTCTATACATTTGACCCATAACATTCAGCATTAAATAAACAAAAGGAAGTTATCTCTTTTAAGCACTGAACTGAAAACTAGAACTATAAGATGAAACCAAACCACAAATCTTGTTGAATGTGGTTCTGAGTTCGAGATATCACCCTCGTTCTCCCGAGCCCCATACTTTACCTGCTGCCCCATTTATCACAAGGTTGGTGACTGCCTGTTGGCAAGCCTTCCTGGATCGTAAGCTCTGTGAGGACAGAGAATGTGTCTTTTCCATTCGTGGATAAGACACACCTCAGCACCTCACATAATCCCTTACACATGGCAGCATCCAGTCAATTTTTGTTGAATAAATGAAGGAATGGATTACTGAATGAATGATTACTTAATGATTCAGTGGTAGACTTAACATTCCAAAATTGAAATTCAGAATAGCAACCATTGTGTTCTATTTTCCAGTCTCCCTACCCTTTTTCCACTATTAATACTTCCTTGAATACCCATTCTGTGGCAGCCATTATGCCTGATGCTAAGCTTTTTACAAATACTATGAACGTTAATTATTACAGCAACTGTATTGTGTAGCAGCTATCTTTAATCCCCATTCTACGGACAGGTAAGTGGAGCTACAAGATTTAAGTAATTTACTCAGGGTTACCATGCTAATTAATAAGCCTGAATTTAGATCTAGGTCCATCTAACTCTTCACTGCACCACATATGGGCCCCCGTGACTCTAGCAGCCATTGATCCCCTCCATGTATCCCCCAAAGGTGTATTTGCACATTCGTTCAAAATCCCAATCACATCTCAGAAATTCACAATGCTGCAAGGTGTATCATGTGTCCCGGGTTGAGAACCTTTGCTCTGAAGCATTTCATTCCAGTGAACTGACAAAGACATGAAGAAGAGTTCATGCATGGGACCATGTGTGGGAGGAACCACAAAGCACACTTTGGCCTCCGTTCTCCGATTGTCAGAGAGAAAATTAAAAGTTTGAGGCAAGAAATTCTCTAATGCTGGCTATTCTTACACGAAAATAAGAAAAAGTAATAAAGCCACTAACTAACACTTATTGAAGACTTGCTAAGTGCCAAACGCTGTGTTAGATACATTCTGTGTATAAATTCATTTAATCTTTACAAATTTGATGACCAGTTCATTACAAGGCTCATCTTATCAGTAAGGAAATCGAGACACAGAACAATTCAGTTACATGCCCAAGATAAGCTGACCAGGAAGTAGTAGAGAGAGGCTGCCCCCATAGCCCTCACTTATGTAAACCACCAAGGCATCCCTAATTGCATTGATAATAAGAAGTAGAACTCCACATTTATCACCTTGAACCAGAACTCAGCAAATGGAGAAGTGGCCCTGTTATTTGGTTAAACACATATAAGCCATCACAATATCTTCTACTGTAAATATTTTCTTCTGTTTTCACCAATTTGTGACTTAAATTTGTGTTTCACCTTTAGATCATAGAATTTATTTGTTATAATATAGGATATATTGTGTCCTGACTGCATGACAGACCATATGAAATACATTTTATATTGTAACCAAGTAGTTATACTTATGTTTTTAGAAAGCTGAAGTTAAAGCACATGAAATTATATTTACATTGTATGCAATGAAATTGGATATTTTCTATTCTATTCTATTCTCTTTAATGCTGATTATATCCCACTAAATTGATTTCATGACCCACTAATGGGTCATAACCTGGGGTTTAAAAAACACTGCCATAGTAGATTAAAGGAAATTATGATTGCTCTAAGAAATTAACATTTCTAATCACTATAACGAATATTATTTATGCAACAGTTGATGCTAATGGGAATTTCTGCCATTAAAAGATTATGATGTGTCATCTCTATTTTGCAAAGGCTTTTAAATGCTCTCTGATTTTAACCCAGTTGATGTGTGAAGGATGTCAAGCTTAATCCTTTTGCTGACTTTCTTGGAGGCCAAGAGCATACTTCTATCAGTTTCAAATTCTTTAGTTTGTTAAATTATGCTTATGTATTTTTTTAAATTGTGCCAGGGCATGTAACGTGGTTTAACACTTAACTTTTACAATTATACTTAGTTTTCAATTATGCCATGCATGAGGGATTTTTTATAGTCAAGTTTTTATTCTTGCCATCATCTGAAAAAACTAGAAATTAGATAGGAGGAGGGGGAGAAAGCCGTGAGACTAAACACTAGTCCATAAATCCAGAGCCCCGCAAAGAAAAAAAAAAAAAAAGGATGTGTTAGGAACCAGGTGGCCATAGGGAAATTCTACCTTTGCTGACCCCTTGTTTCTGATCCCATTGGGTTCAATTTTCTTCAGTATCTGTATATATTAAAGAATACTGTTTATAGGACACAGACTTATTGGGTATCTGTTCAAAAATGAAGAAAGAAGGAGATAAAAAGAATGTCGTTCCAGAGGTCTTAGAGGCTCATAGGTTCTTCAAAGGCTGACCTGGGGTAGCTTTTGAGAATACACGATATCACATCTGTCTTTCATGTTAAGGTAACTGCTCTCCGAGAGTGGTGGTCTGAGGCTAGAAACTGTCCAACCTACAACGCTTCTCCTTTTCTGCTCTCTCCTCTCCCCCGCCACACATACCCAAGGGGACCCCAGGAAAATGCAGAGAAAATGCAGGATGTTGACTATTCAGATAAACAACAAATACATTTTTAGCATAAGCATGTCCCAAACATTGCCTGGGACATACTTATACTGAAAAAGCTGTTTATTATTTATCTGAAATTCAACCTTAACTGGGAGTCTTGTATTTTTATTGCTAAATCAGACTTCCCTACTCAGAGGAGGCCTGGTGCCATGAATATTTTTGGATTTCAGACACTTTGAGTGGTTCTAGGGGAAAAAGTACTAAAAAATCTAGGGAAGTCACCTAGTTCCCCTCTGTCTGCCTCCTTCTCAGCCTGGCCCTGTCCAAGTCATAGCAACCAGAAGCTTCACTGGAAACAACCCCAGACTTACCTTCGTAAACTATCCAGTGTTTACCAACCTGCTCTGAGTCACCTTTTCCTAGCCAACGTGCTCATGCCCCTTGCTTCAGCGCCCCCTGCTCCAGGCTCATAAAGCCAGAAAACATCTGCTCATAGCAGGGTCCCTTGACCCTCTCTGTGGGTATAATTACTTCCAATTTTTAAGTCCTCTCTTGTGCACCTCAGAAGTCAAATCATGGGGGTGTGTACCCTTTCATTTCTATGCATGTACTAAAGTAGAGTATGTGGCTGGCGATCGCTATCCTCCATAAGCAAGACATTCTTTTTCTTTGGGTTTAACCTGCACTGGTAAAGACGTTCTTCTGTGGCACAGGAAAAGACATTTATTGCTTACTTCTTTTTTCTGGAAAGCATTTTTTAAAAGCTCCAAGGGCCTGCAAAACTCTATGTTCCTCCTCAAAACTGCCAAGGTCATCAAAAACAAAGGTAGTTTGAGAAATTGTCACAGACTAGAGGAGCCTAAGGAGGCATAATGACCACATGTAATGTGGCTTCCTGGATGGGATCCTCAAGCAGAAAAAAAGAAAGAGTATTAGGTTTAAAACTAAGAAAATCTGAATGAAGTATAGACTTTCATGGTTTTTTTTTTAAGGTTTTAAGGAAAAATTAGGATAGCTGTGCTATCATATATTTTGGAGCTGAGCAGGAAACATACTGTCACCAAGAAAACCTTTCATGTCATGTCAAAATGACAAAAAAGGAGAAAGCATCTTATGGAATTAGCTGTGAAAGTCAGGTACATATGTAATCAAAGTACTGGACTAGGTACAGGCAGTATTTAATATTTAAAGTGTCTATATAAATCAGATAGGCGTGGATAATAGCTGATCACTATAAGAAATGATTAGAAATCTCACTGGGGAATCTAAGCAGGAGATATATGAATGCAGGACTAATACGAAGCAATTTGTATGAAATCCAATTTCCCTATGGACTTACACAGTCATTTCAGAGAAAATTATCTAGTTCTTCCCTTTTTTTTTATGTTTCGGCTCTTCAGACAAAATTAATCCTATCGATAATTAATAAACTAATTAATTACTTATGATACTTGTAAGTGGAGGGCGACAACTTCTTTTTAAGATACACATCTGTAATTTTCTTGAAACTATGAGGGAAGGAGTTTGAAAAAATGAAATGCCAAACAAAGAGCCAGTATGTTCTAACTTTAGAACATTTTCAAGAATGCTGTTGATTAGATCATACAAAACAATGAAAATCACTATGTTCTGAACCATTTTCCTTTAAAATTATACCTTTACAAACAACTAAACTTGAAATGGAAGCGGATAAAATATAAAAAAAAAACAACAATATATTTTAATGTTTTGAAACCACTTCTGAGTGCATGCCCCTCTGACTCTATTAACCAGAAAATCAATTATTATCACAAACTAGCCCTGACATCAAAAGGCAATTAGTCTTGCTAAATAACTCATCTTAGTTTTTAAATGACTTAATTAATCCTAGTAAAACAAAACTGTGGCATTATTCTGAAGTAGTGTATGTCCGATAATTCTATGTACCCGGTAGATCGCAAAAGCAACTAGCATCCAGAAGTGTTTACTGAGAAGCTACCATGCTTGATCTCAGATGATTAATGAATAGATTTAATGGGAATTAATTATGGCCTTGCTTTGAGGATAAAAAATTATTTCTGATTAAATGTTCAATCTGTCCCATCCCTCTTTCTTGTGTGTAGGCAGCTTAAAACAACATATGCATGATTGCTTTCCCTTTTTTTTATTGCTTTCCTTTTAATAATATTTTTTTAACCTAGAATTGTTTAGATAGCCTTAATATGGCCAAAAAAAAAAAAAGAGAGAGAGACATTCATGTTGACACTTTCATCACTTATATGAGATGCAAAGTTACCATAGTTATTAAATATTACACAAATGGAAGTAGATGAAATTTTATCCAAAGAGATTGACAAGGTCAAAATGTGTGGCATGGTCACTTTATTTTAAGCTTAAAAGGGCATGGGGGGGAGGTACACAAGGGAGAGCAGTGAAATATATCAGTTAGAGACAAAAGTCACTAGGTAATTTTTACAATGAAGATTCTTTCCAAAAGTGTTCAATCCTTCTCTGCGTGAGGCCACGTTTGGTCTTCCTTCTGTCCTTTGACTTGTCAATCAGGCTTCCCCATGGGCACCTGTTTCCTGATGGCTCATTTTGCCCCCTTTTGTCAAATCTTTAACTTAGATGTCACAGAGCAGATTGACCAGAAGCAGGTAGAGTCCTGGCATGGGCCCCCCAAACCCTTTATAGATCAAGACATCTGCTTCCTTAAAACTCTCTGAGCACTTAGCTGCCAGATGACCTTGGCTGCCCACACAATATCTTAGTGACGAAACCAGAATGCCCACAATTTCTCCAAATGTGATGGCAAGAATCAGTGTGATCTGACCCTTGTTTTATTTTTAAAGATTAGACCACCAGTGGAATAGGGTTTCAACCAGGAAGCTTTTTGGTGACAAGTCACAGAAACACAATTCAAATGAGCTCAAGCAAAAATAAATAAGATGGGTTTGTGGGTTTACATGACATGGAAGTTGAAGGGTAAACTGAGTTCAGGCAAAGTGGGATCCAGGGCTCAAATGATGTTATCAGGGTCTGTCCTCCATCTCTCAGACATGAGTCTGTTTACCTGTTGCATAGAATGGCCATCAGCAGTGCGAGGCTCATACCCAACCAGCTAAGTAAATCCCCGTTAAATTGTGGGTAACTAGAGCAGAAGGGACCCAGGGAGGACTTGCAGATGCTTGCCTTAGATCAGTGCCCATCCCTGAATTCATCCCTGTGGCAAAGGCCACGGGAGAATGCCTGTAACCATGAAATGGGAGGGGGGTTCAGCTCCACCCAAGTCACAGAATTATGGGTCCCCTCCCCCACCCCTCAAAAGATTCTGTAGCCACGAAGTAGAGAAGGAGAGTGCCAGTAAGCCAAAAGCAACTAAAAATATATATACTTCTCTGAAGTTGTATGAAAAGAAGTACTGAGGGTCAAAGTATGTCAGATTTGCCTCAAATGCAAATGCCTCAAAATCTGTATATCAGGAATAAATTCTTCATTCTGGAGGCAAAAAATAGAAACTAGGTCAAATGAATACTAATTAGGGTCCAGATATTCACCCAAGCCATACTCATAAGGTTTACTTCAGGTAGACCTAAATATATAGCTTATTAATATTTTTTACTACACAATGATTATGTATTATTATAATCACTATTACCTTTTTCAATTTTCATAGTCTGTACTTGAGTCTATCTGCCAAAAATTTTAAAGGAAATTACATTCTTTCTTTTTTTTTAATATTTTATTTATTTATTTGACAGAAACACAGCGAGAGAGGGAACACAAGCAGGGGGAGTGGGAGAGGGAGAAGCAGGCTTCCCGCTGAGCAGGGAGCCTGACGCAGGACTTGATTCCAGGACCCTGAGATCATGACCTGAGCCGAAGGCAGACGCTTAACGACTGAGCCACCCAGGCGCCCCAAGGAAATTACATTCTTACCATTTTTTCCCAAGACTAAAGTCTATTCCTTAGAAAAAATGATTCCATAAAGGCCAAGTTGCCCCAGGCTTTCCCCACTGGGCTCCTGCACTGCCACCCCAGCCCCTCAGTGGGCTACCGGCCACAGCAGGACTGCCCAGCAAAGGTCCTGATCATAGTGACAATGACACCCATATGCAAACCATCACTCTTCCCTGTTGATCAAACAGCTTCCCCTCACTGAAGCTCGGTTTCCTAATCTATAAAACCCAAAGGATTATAATTTCTCTCTCACAGCCGTTGTCACCATTTTCATCGATAATGCAAGTAAAGCATTGAACCCAGTACCTGGAAAAATCTGTTTAATAAATGATGGCCTGACTGATGATGATGATGATGCCAAGCTAGATATGAGAACAAAGACCAGCTCTGTTTTACTCACCGCCATGAACACACCAACACAGTGCCTCGCACGTCATCAGTATTCAAAAACTAAAAAAAAAAAAAAAAAAAAAAAAAACTATTGTTAAACTCATGAAGGAATGATCAACAGGCTTTAGAATCAGATTAGATATATACTTAGATCCTAGCGCTTTCCTGGCTGTGGTATTTATTAACTAGGTTACTTAACCTCTATATATGTGCCTCAGTTCCCTTCCCTGTGCAAAAGAAAATCACAGCTCTGTCATGTGGAGGGACATAAGGGACACCTGAGACATTGACACTGGGAGCTCCTCGAGGGCAGGCACTCTGCCTTCTTTATGGTAAACACCTAACAACTAGTATTTTTATACCTTTTCCTTCTCAAATAGGCTTTAAAAATTCCTAGGGAACTGGCATGTCCCTATGTCCAAAATGCAACAGAATCAGAAAATGTTAAATTCGAAAGGACCCATAAATCTGCAAACAACAAGCAACCAATAAATAAACCTCAAGCATACATGTAAGGATCTAAAACAATCCACAAACAGGAGTTTCATCTTGAAACTGGTTGAGAACGTGCTAAGCTGCCTTAAAATGAAATTAATTTTCCGGCAAGTTTATTTTCTTACAAATCCAAGTAGATCTTAGAGCAGTAACAGAGAGCAAGGTAGAGAGCAATTGTAGACATTTTTGGCTCAGTAGGAGAAAGAAATAAAAGAACTTAAATCTTTTCATCCTGTTATTTGTACGTTTTACAATTCACAAAGCATTTTCACATAAATTTTATCATCTAATCTTTGCAACAACTCTGTGGAATGGTTATCAGATAATTTATCTCCAAACTGAGACTTTTTTGGCCATGAAAGTGAGCAGTATTAATAATTATGCCAGAAAAACTAGAATAAACCAAGAATATCCAGGTAAACTGGGAAGTGTGATCATCCTGATTACAGACCCACCTTCCATAGGAAGTTTCTGGAGCAAAAGGATTACGTCTTCTTTGTCTTTGTATCCTAACACCTAGAAAAATGCTTGACATATGGTAGGCATCTTATATATGTATATGTGTATATATCTGTGAATATATGTGAATATCTAAGAATATATGTGAATATATATGAATATGTGTGAATATGTATATGAAAATATATATGATGATTATATAATCATCAATGCAATAATTCCAGAAAATGTCCCAGAACTCTGGAACACACATTTCTAGATTATAAGGTCCCATTGAATGCCCAGAACAATGGTAAAAATAAACCCCTATCAAGTTGTATTGTAATATTGCAGAACATGGGAAACCAAATACATATATATATTATATTACATATAGTTTAATATATTATAAATATTATATTTATAAATTATATTTAATATATTTTAATATAATATTTATAGAGTTCATAAATTATATTACAGAATATTATATGGTATTATAAATATATATAATTTTATATATACATATATAAAACATATACATACATATATACATATATACACACGCACATACCTATATAGATACACATATATACATATATGTACATATATATAAAATTCTCCTGTGAGCTTCCAAAGAGAAAAACAGGTCTCATGCAAAGGAGCCAGAATGCTTTAGACTTCTAAACAACAATGTAGAAATCGATTGTGCAATGCCTTAAGAATTCTGAAGAACATTTATTTGCAATCTAGAATTCTCTGCGTAATCTACCAGCCACTCGCGAAGGTAGAATAGACATTGTCGGACATGAGTTATCCAAACGTTTACTACCCATGAACTATTTCTTTGGAAATTGCTGGAGGGTATGCACTCCCAAAATGAAAGAGGAAACCAAAAACAACAACAACCGAAAGAGGAGACGTGGAATACGGGAAGCGGGCGCTCTAGCACAGGAGGGAAGTGTTGGCAATCCCTGGAGGACCAGACTCGGGGACACCTTGTGCACCCAACATAGCAGGCAAAAGCAGGAGCTACCAGACCGTCTTCCTAAGACTCAGTCAAGCCTGGAATCGGCATCGTGTCATTTCTGCTGCATTCCAGGGGCACATGCCGTTGCAAGAGCAGCCCAGATTCAGTGTGAATGCTGGGAGCTATCTCGTTCTTCAAAGACTAGCTACAGTGGAGGACCAAAAGAATCAGCTACAAGAAGGGAAGTGCTTGCCTCTGGGTAAAGAGGCCTGGGATGATGAGATTTGTGATTTTATAACAAATCTTGTTGGAATAGATGACTCTAAAATCTGTGCATGTATAACCTTAGTAAAAATGAAGTACAAAATGGATTACCTGGTTCTCAACGAAAGAGACAGAATGAGTTAAAGACAAAGGAAGAGAGAACAGAAGATAGGAAATCATCAATGCAGTAATTCCAGAAAATTTGCCAGAACTCCAGAGTGTACATTTCTATATAATCCTGCTAAAAATCACAATATGGAAGATGCAAATATTTTACTTACTCATCCATGTAAATGAATTCATTTTTGTCATATCACAAGCAAGCAGGATAACCCAGTAGAATTTTTTTTCCTTTTATTCCCTCTGTCTTAAGTTGATAACGTTTCTCAGTTTTGCATATTGTGCATAACACAGGAACACTTTTATAAAAAATTTTTTTAACATGTTAATGGGAGACATTGTGAAGTATTGGCTTCTTTTATTGCAGAAAGGGCACAATAAAGAGGACTCATCCATTTAGCTAGGTTGGCAAAAGGAAGGAAATAGCATAGTGCTCCACAATGTTATTAATCATAAGCCATATAATTTCATTTGTCCTTTTTGCTTGCATATGTTATTAGGACACAAAGAAATAGTAGCAATATTTCCTGTAGAAACTCTTGGCAAATATCATCACATAGACAAGCAGACTTTGTAAGGTTTTTGTGGAGTGTTGGTCCATAAAAGTCTTGCACCCTAACTCTGAAATGAAACGAACTGTTTTTCAAAGTGAATGAGACCTTACACAGAAAACACAGACCCAATAAATTGGAGAAAAACAAAACAAAGTTTAATCACCACCTCCTCCCACCTCGAGAAAAACAAAACAAAGTTTAATCACCACCTCCTCCCACCGCTAGATTCAGTGTCTAGGAAATGTAGGGACCCAGGCGAGAAAGAGTTCAGCTTTTACTCCAGGCAGGGAACAAGGTTGAGAGAAGTCAGTCCCCGCAGAGCCTCAGGTCACCTCTGACGGGCCAGAGAAGGTGCAGGAACCCCGCAGCAGGTTGCAGCAAGTGTCATGCACAGGAGTGATGTTCTGTTACACCAGGCAGCCTGGGGAAGGGCCAGAGGCACTTCCCTAATTGAATGTGGTTATAGATTATATGGAAAACACCCAGTATCTCAGTTTACATTCCTACAAAACCATCGCCCATTCTTACATTTCAAAGAGATCATTTCTATCTAAACTCAGCCTCTTGCTGAGTTGTAACAAACGGACCTCTTCTTGTTTATATCAGCACCTACAAGCTTCCGCTCACCTAAGGGAATGTCTGAAGAGAAAACCTCAGTAGAAGGTAGCATTTGATTGATTCCCCAAGCTCTATCAGAGGACCACTCCCCAAGCCCTGCAGCGATTCTGACGTGCGCCTAAGCCCTGGGTAATTTAGGGAGTGTCAGCACTTAATTCTGAGAATTCCTGTTTTACTACGTAGTAAGTATTCCTTTTAAAAAATTCAATGACGCCTGATCACTCACATTGACCACAGTAGAAACTGTAGTAATAGTCTGGCTGATAATTGTTCTCCATCAAGGAGCATCTGCCTGCCGATGGCATTATAACTGGATAGATTTATTAAATTATTATTAATCTGGCAAATTCAGTGTTGGGAATAGTAAGATACTGAAAATATTTGCACAGTGCTTTAATTTAAGAAAGCAGTTTTTCCATCTACATTTCTATTTAACCTTCAAAGCAATCCCTGGAGGGAGATATTATTAACCTCATTTTATGTAAGAAGCAGCTAAGTCTGACGATAAGTAACCTCCCCAAGCCCCCACAGGAACTAAATAAGCCCTTTCTCTTCGATGCAAAAAAAGTCCTTAGGGCCCCTACTTCACACTTACCCCACCCCTACCCCCAAAGGGTAACCTGACACAGATATGAATCGAACCAAGAAGCTGCTGCCAGGCTAGTAACTCATTCAATAGGCCACTATGCGTCAGTCTTAGTATCAGAAGTTAATCCCCAGAACACCTACAAGGCATTATCTTAAGTTGTACAAGTCCTCAAAGTCTTAAAATATGGTAGAAGTACACATCATAATAAAAAGTAAATAAAACACTAAAAAGGTGCAAACCAAGGGGATCCCCAGTTTTCAGGAAAATTTTATTATAGAGGCAACATTTGAAATGCCTCTCAGAGTGCCAACTTGTGATGTCAAATAACAGCCTGAAGAAAGACAAATAAATAGTATGCCAATTACTTTTTCAGAGGAATTTAAAGTTAAGAAGATAACAAAAAATAAAATAAAATAGATACTTTTAAAAAATCTTATTAATCCTTAAATTCCACATATGAATGAAATCCTATAGTATTTGTCTTTCTCTGACTTACCTCATTTAGCATGATACTCTCTAGCTCCTGCCGTATCATTGCAAATGGCAAGATTTCATTCTTTTTATGGCTGAGTCGTGTTCCATCACATATATACCACATCTTCTTTATCCATTCATCTATCAATGGACACTTGAGCTCCTTCCATAATTTGGCTATTGTACATAATGCTACAATAAGCATTAGGGTGCATGTATCCTTTCAAATTAGTGTTTTTGTATTCTTTGGGTAAATACCCAATAGTGTGATTACTGGATCATAGGGTAGTTCTATTTTTAATTTTTTGAGGAACCTCCATACAGTTTTCCACAGTGGCTGCACCAGTTTGCATTCCCACTTTAAACTTCATTAAGTTTAAAAACTTAATAAAAATCTTATCAATCATGAAAATCAGAACCTTCAAATAAACAGGATCTAGGAATATCCAGACAGGGCTCATATTGCCCAAACAGGTGTACATCATTGTATCCAATCAATAAGTTCCTTAAAGTTTATTGACAAACTGTACCTTTTGAACTGCATCCTATTTTAGATGCACTTATAAATGTTTTTAAATAATAAAACCAGATAAATCAATCAATCGATCGATCTCCAAGCCCAAATGGCTTGGCTGACAAAAAATAAAGATAAAAAATAATTAAGCTGATAAGTGAATTTTAGATCTCATTTTATCAATTTTGGCCCTAATGATAGGGCATTAGAGAATATTCTGGCTTCCTTCATTCATGCAATGTGGGTTGTTTTATGATAGAGAACACAAAAGCCTGTTTGCCTACTTCCCTTTGTTTGTATCACGAGTTCAGTAAAATTTTCTAAGTTCCTATGAATTAAAAAAGAAAAAAATTCAGCTCTAAAATCAGACTGCCTTTGTTTGAAGCTTGCCTCTGGCCCTTCCTGGCTACCTTACCTTGGACAAGTTTCTGTGCTTCAGTTTCCTTGTTTGCAAAATGGGGGTAACGGCACCTCATAGTTTGTTGTGAGAATTTAATACATGAGCACTTAGAAGCAGTGCCTGTCACAAGCTAAGCATGAAAGAAATATTAGTTTTATTATCTTATTTCCTAAAGATAAACCGAGAAAGAAAACCCTATCCTCCTGCAAAGGGCTCTTTCCACTCAGCGCCTGTTTTGTCTCTTACAAACCAAGTGTGAATTTCTTCCAGCTAAAGTTAATCCAATTTTTCCTGATTCCTTTTAACCTTCTCCTGGGAATCTACCTAAAGTTATTTTTTACCAAAAGGAGATAGTTATCATTCAGGGCAAGAAAATAGAGCAAAGAATAAATTATACACAGACCTCATCTACTTTTTTATGTGCATGTTTCAAGCCTTTAATTTGGTTTTTCTCGATGTAGCAGCCACATCCCTAAGAGAGGCTCACCGGGGTAGGTGGGCGGCTCTGTTCTGGGGGACCACTGAAGCTGTCTCCTAGCAACCCAGTCACGTGACAGGGCCCTTCAGCTAGTTCCTTTCCACCTTTGTGGTTTTCATATAGGAAGAGAATGTGATGTCTTTAAATGAATGGATGGTGAGGTTTTCATTGACTGAGACCCTATCGCATTTCGGCGCAACATCTACAAACAAAGTAAATTGATGGAAATGAGCAGAATCCCTAGGATGCATATATAATCCAGACAAGATTCCTCAGATAAAACACGGAAAGGTCCAAAGACCCCCACAAAAAGAAATGTTTCTCAACTAATATAGAGATAGGTGGCATCATCCTACGGATCAGACGATCATGGCACCACTACGGACATTGCAAGGTCTGCAAATCCTGCCCCCTCCACCACCCCAGTCCATCACGCAGGACCATACTTGAACTATCAAGGTCAGATGACACACCTGACATTTTTATTTAGCAGCTCTCTCAAAGGGAGTCCACAACTCCATTTACAAGCCACCGAAGTATTTAGTGACCCTCAGGGTATTAAAAAAATAAAACCAAAACAAAAAAATCTTTCCTCAAACACTGAATCTCAGGTCCCTAAATAAACATTCCCTGCAATATGTGCCTTTGGTGCTATGTCATAGTTGGGAGGTCTTACTTCACGTGGACCCCCTCCTTCTTAAGGCCTCAGCCTGTGGCACGTTCTCCACGTTCCAACATTCTCTTCAGCTCCTCACTCCTGCTCACTCTCAGCAGGTGGTAACCTCTCTTACTTCACTTTCAGTATTTAGCTTCATCCAGGCTCCCTTTCCCCCCCCCCTCAGGAATATTAGTTTCTCCACTCAGCCTCACATCTCTTCTTTGCTGGCTGACTGCTCCCTGGCCTCCGGGCTTCAGGATCTCATCCACCATATACTTGTACTTCCCTCTCTGATTGCTCTTTCCCTTCCGCTCTCAACATAGTCAGGCTCTCTGTCACAGGAAACCTTGGCCCCTCTCCACCAAGACCCTCCAGGAAGCATCTGCTTTTCCCTTCTTAACCTCCCGGCTCTGAAAGGCGGTCTGCCTTTCCACCAACTGTCCTTACCGTCCACCTACTCTGACTTCTGGGCTCACTGGCTCACTCTGCAAAGTTTTGTATTCCCCATTTGACCCCGTCCACTTTTCTCACACAGCTTTCAGTACTCCTGAAGACCCCAAATACTCTTCCAATCCCAATGGTTATTATTATTCTTGAACATTCAGAAACTTTTGACAGTGTTTATCTCCTTTTTTTTAAAGATTTTTATTTATTTATTTGAGATAGAGCAAGAGAGAGCAAGCGTGGCAGGGAAGGGCACGGGGAGAGGAAGAAGCAGGCTCCCCACTGAGCAGGGAGCCTGATGTGGGGCTCCATCCCAGGACCCTGGGATCATGACCTGAGCCTAACGCAGACGCCCAACCCACTGAGCCACTCAGGCGCCCCGACTTTATCTCCTTCTTACTGCAATTCTTTTCTAGCCTGAGAGAAGGCCTCAGTTTAAAGCCTGGTTCTACAAGTTACTCCATCTCTCTGAGCCTCTGTTTTCTGATCCTCAAAGTGGGGATAAAGATATTCACTGTACAGGGTTTTTGTGAGTATTAAATGAGATAATAAATGTAAAATACCTAGTATGCGATTGGCTTTCAATAAATGACAGTAATCGTATTTATTTTTACCTTTCCTTGGTATCAGAGGTACTGAGTGTTCTACATTTCTGACTGCTCCTTTGTCTCCTTCATCAGACATTCTTACTTCTCAACTCTGCCCTCTGTCAAAATTATAAAATACCATGGCTTTAATATCATGTCTGTACAAATGACCTCCAGTTATATCTCCAGCTCCCGCTTCCCTCCCTGCCCCCTTTTCTAATTGCCTACTGGACAGGTCCCTTGGGTGTCACTATGCACCCCAAATTCAAACAAATTATCTTGAAATCTACATATATTTAAAAAAAAAAGTCATCTTTCCCCAAAAAGTTGATTTCTACCTGAGTTCCCCAGTTATGTTCATACAGCCCGTGTCTGTGGAGTTCTCCAGCCTCGAAATCTCCATCACATTTTTCCTCCCTTTGTTCAAGCAAATTCTTACTAATTGGGGGCATTTTTGCCCCACAGTATCTCATACGTCTATCCCTTCTTTTCCTCCTTGCTTAGCACCAGTAGACCCTTCAGGACATTTGACCTGATTAATTGCAGTGGCTTCTTACAGGATCTTCCCTGCTTCTTATAGGCGTATCCCTGTCCATCCTCAATACTTCAATTAGAGGAACACTACTAATGAAAAGGTCTGATCAAAAACACTCTTCTACCTACAGAATCCTTCAGGATGTCCAGTGCAAACATGGCAACACAAATTCATCAGTCTCTTCTTCTAGAAAGCTTCAAAAACCAGTAATGAAAAGGGAAGGAAAAAAACAAGAAAACTCTATTTTTGGTAAAAACTGGGAAATATTCCAAAATATTTGTAAATGCAAGAGCTCTGTGGGAGGAAAGAGTAAAAGCTGAGGAGAGAGGAACTAGCAGCAGCAATCCTCAGAAAGCACGGAAATGTAATTCCTAGATGTGAGGAAGGCCGTAAGGTGCAAAGTTCTCTCCTTTGCCTGGAACAGCATGTGCAAGAACCAGAGTGAGTTCGATGGTGAACCCTGATCCTGACTTTGTACCTAGAAATAGAGGCAGTTGGCTACATATAGAATTATACAGTTAAGTCCTGTTTGCAGCAAGGAGCTTGTCTTTGTGGGAGCTGAGAAGCCTTCCAGTTGTGAATAATAAGTAGCCTGGAAAGCTATCCTGGGCCCATTATAACCCAACTCACTAGATGATAAATAATAAAAAAGCAATTAGCATATAGATACATTCTAAGAAAAAAATAACAAAAGGGCAAAATGTATGCACAGAAGAATACTCTATAAAAATGTTTCCAGAGAACAGATGAATGTTATGAATAAATATTTTACCATGAACTTTAAAAAAAAAGTTAAATCTCAGTGAAGCACTTAATCTATGAAGTAATACTTCCAAGTTGGAATACCAAAATTCAGGTAAGAGTAGGTGAGGCAGCAAGAGGAGATAAAATGTGCGTAGCACTCAGGAATGAAGTCAAGGAGGAAACTGAAATCAGCACAAAATTGCAGACTTGAGAAAGGGTGCAAGATCAAACATGCATTGTGAAAAACCTAGTGCAGGGCACAGAGGATAGAAATGAGGAAAGTGAACAGAAATAAAATTGAAACATAAATAAAGAGTTAATTAGGATTAAGGAGAAATTATATTTATAGAAGACTGAAAATGGAGATCCAACATAAGCATAACTGGTATCTCCAAAGAAGAAAAGCAAAGTAATGGATCAGAACACATAACTTAAGAATTTTTTCATCAAATAAGTTTTGAAACTTTGATCTAAATATTAAAAGGGCCACCTTGTGCCAGGTTAAACTGATTCAGAATCCTCAACACCTAGAAACATCCTAGTAAAGTTACTGAACCTCAAAGAAAAATAAAGACTACTTTGGGCCACCAGGCAAAAATGATCAAGTCTTTCATGAGATTAAAAAATCAAGTTGTCTACAGACCTTTTCACAGTAACATTCAATGCCAGGAGATAATAGATCAACAGATTTTTATACTGAGACAATGTCATTCAACTATAACGACTACTTAAAAAAAAAGTTTAGAACATTCTAGAACTCTGACAATATTGTTCCCATGAGTTCCTCTTGGAAAAACTACTAGAGAAGATGCAACCTACCAACCAAGAGATGGTTGGGTACATTCTGGCAAAATTACTAATTGTAAGCATTGATACTAGAATCTAACAGAACTAAGAGAAAAACAAAAATGGGACTTTGAGTAACAGAAAGGAATTTAAGTGTTTCCTGCTTTCCAAGGTAGAAATAACACAACAACAAAAAGCAATTAAGAGGAGAAAGGATGGAGGTAGAGGTGGTAGGCTTTTTGACTCATTATAACATCTGTACCTTTTGCCTAAAATAAGGAATATAATTTAAGACTGACAATTCAAATATTAGTAATAGAAATGTAAGCATATTTAACAGAACCAAGTGAAACACTAAAAATATAATGGTATATTCTAAAATCGAATGGTGGAGGAGAGAAAAGGGAGCAAGGGTACATGCACAAGATTAATCATTGCTCGCAGTAGTAATGAGTGCTGTCTAAAGAAATAGAAATAGGAGTCCCACCCCAGACCAACTGAATCAGAGTCACCATTTAAGCAAGATTCCCAAATGAATCATATGCACATTAAAGTTTGAGAATCCTACACTGCACTACAGCCAACATGTTAAATACTCGTGCTTTCTCAACTCCATTTTACCTTCTTGTCTTGATGGTTTACCTACAATAGTATTTTTAATGGCTAATAGTGTTAGTTTTCTTTTACTTAGAAATTACCACAAACTTAGTGGCTTAAAACAAAAGAAAAAAAATTCATTCTCTTAAAATTTTAGAGGCTGGAAGTCTAAAATTAAGGTGTCAGCAAGGTTATATTCCTTCTGAAACTTCAGGGGAGAATCATTTCCTTGCCTTTTTCAGCTTCTGGAGGTTGTCCACATTCCTTGACTTGTGGCTCCTTGCTTGCATCGGTCCGACCGATGCTTTCATCTTCACATGTCCTAGGACTACTTTGAATCCCTTTGTCTCCCCCTTATAAGGACCCTTGTGATTATATTGCATTGAGCCCACCAGATAAACCAGTATAACCTCCTTGTCTCAAAATTCTTAATCACATTTGCAAAGTCTCCTTTGCCATATAAAGTAACATCTTCACTGGTTCCCAGGATCAGGACATGCACAACTTTGAGGGGTGGGGGCATCATTCAGCCTACCACACACTCCATTTGTTCAAATCTCCACCATCCTTCCCTACTAGAATCAAAGGCTATTTCCTCCTCAAAGTGACATAGCTGACAAGGAAATGTTCTGGGCTTATGCACATAGCTTCTATAGCACTTAACCACTTTGTTCTTTGATAGAGTGATTTGTAGACTTGTCCTAGCTCTCCCTTTACCCATCCCACCTCCATTCTTATTAGATTGCATTTTCCTTGAGGGAAGAGATTGCAGACATGCTTTTATTCTCATACTCTACTAAAGGTGCACACACTAACATCGTCAAAGACTTCTTAATTGCCAAATCCAATGCACACTTTGGGGTTCATTCATTCATTCAACAAATGGTTATTGAGCACCCATTATGTGCCAGGCACTGTTCTGAACTCAGAATACAACAGTGAATAAAGTAGACTAACTCCCTGGCCTCTTGAGGTTTACACTCTGGAGAAGGAAATAAATAATAAACTAATAGATACATAAGCTGGTCCCTTGTAATAAAAAGAGCTGTAAAGAAGGAAAGCCAATTGGGGCGCCTGGATGGTTCAGTTGGTTAAGCGTCCAGCTCTTGATTTTGGCTCAGGTCATGATCTTGGGGTCCTGGGATCTAGCCCCAGCATCCAGGGCTCTGCACTAAGTGTGGAGTCTGCTTGAGATTCTCTCTCTCCCTTGCCCTCTGCCCCTTCTCCCCACCCCACTCCCACTCTCTCTCGCTCTTTCTAAAATAAGTAATCTTAAAAAAAAAAAGAAGGAAAGCCTATCTTCTTTACTTGCCGTCTTTGCAGCTTTGGACTTAATAAGCACCCCCTCTTTCTTAAAAGTCTCTCTTCCCATAGTTTAGGGCACCATGATCTCCAGGTTCTCTTCCTATCTCTCTGTTTTCTGTATGTGTTTGTGTGTGATTGCTTTCTAAAGATTTGCCTTACTTTCATAGCTTTTAAATATTGGTGTTATTCAATGATCCATCCTCTGCTCTCTTCTTATCACCTTCATGGTAATATTTTCCAAATCTCTGTCTCCAGACTCACCCTTCCTCTGCCCCACATCTCAATATCCAGTGGCCTCTGGTCATTCCCACTGGGATGGATATACCACAGGCATTTTAAGCTCAATATATTCAAGAATGCAATTTTGCTGTCCCCCAAAACTTGTTTTTATCTTGCATTGCCAATCTCAGTTGGTCATTATGTACCTGGGTTCCCAACCTAGAGTTAGGAGACCACTTTTGACTTCTCTTGCTCCCCACTTTAAATCTCTTACCTAAAGCTATCAACTGTGCTTTCTAAATATCCCTCCATCACAGCTGCCCCTTCAGATTATTATCCCTTTCCTAGAATATGGCAAAACTTTCCATATTGCTCTTCCTCCCTCCAGTCCAATGTCCCTCCCTACCTACCCTTCACACTGCTGCCATAGGAATTTTTCTAAGAATGCATCTGACTGCATTATTTTTCTTTTTTTTTTTTTTAACATATAATGTATTATTTGTTCCAGGGGTACAGGTCTGTGATTCATCAGTCTTACACAAGTCACAGAGCTCACCATAGCACATACCCTCCCCAATGTCCATCACCAGCCACCCCATCCCTCCCACCCCCCACCACTCCAGCAACCCTCAGTTTGTTTCCTGAGATTAAGAGTCTCTTATGGTTTGTCTCCCCCTCCGGTTTCATCTTGTTTCATTTTTCCCTCCCTTCCCCTATGATCCTCTGCCTTGTTTGTCAAATTCCACATATCAGTGAGATCATATGATAATTGTCTTTCTCTGATTGACTTATTTCACTTAGCATAATACCCTCTAGTTCCATCCACATTGTTGCAAATGGCAAGATTTCATTTTTTGATGGCTGCATAATATTCCATTGTGTATATATACACCACATCTTCTTTATCCATTCATCTGTCGATGGACATGTAGGTTCTTTCCATAGTTTGGCTATTGTGGACATTGCTGCTATAAACATTGGGGTGCCCGTGACCCTTCAGATCACTACATTTGTATCTTTGTGGTGAATACCCAGTAGTGCAATTGCTGCTCTATTTTCAACTTTCTGTAAGGCAAAGTACAGTTCAAACAACTGTAAGGCAGCTCTATTTTCAACTTTCTGAGGAACCTCCATACTGTTTTCCAGAGTGGCTGCACCAGCTTGCATTCCCACCAACAATGTAGAAGGGTTCCCCTTTCTTCGCATCCTCGCCAACATCCGTCGTTTCCTGACTTGTTAATTTTAGCCATTCTGACAGGTGTGAGGCGGTATCTCATTGAGGTTTTGATTTGTATTTCCCTGATGCCGAGTGATGTTGAGCACTTCTTCCTGTGTCTGTTGGCCATTTGGATGTCTTCTTTGCAGAAATGTCTGTTCATGTCTTCTGCCCATTTCTTGATTGGATTATTTGTTCTTTGGGTGTTGAGTTTGATAAGTTCTTTATAGATTTTGGACACTAGCCCTTTATCTCATATGTCATTTGACTGCATTATTTCTGAAATGAGGTGTTCCAGTGGTTTCCCCACGTCTTCAGAATAAAGGGAAACTCCTCCAACATCATGTTCAAGTCCTTCCATTCTGGTTTCATCTCTCTCTGCTTCTAACTCACATATACCTCAAGCACTGATTCTCCCTCAGTGTCTTCCCATGAATTTCCCAAACTCACTGGGCTATTTAACTCTCCCAATCCTTGCATAGGCTGTTCCTTTTGCTACAATGCTTTTCTTCATCTCATTTGCCTAGTGAACTAATCCCTCCCTTAAAACTATTATCTATGCACTTAAATCTTCCCTGACCTCCTGCAAAAAGAGGAAATATTAAAACTCTATTTTTTTATGTCTTATACCTATTTGTATTCATTCCCACATCAGGGCCTTTATATTTGATGTTCCCTCTTCCTGGAATGCTCCCCCGCTCCTGCCCCCTGCCAAGATCTTCACATGATGGCTTTTTCTAATTGTTTAGGTCCCAGTTCAAATGTTATTCTCAGGGAGGTCTCCTGCCCATTTATCCTAACAGAGCAGCTCCACCCCTACCCGGGTCATTATCAGTACCACCTTGAAGCCAGTACTTTAAAAGGCCTTCTCCATGCCCACCTGGGATCTGGCATCAGCCAGGGCCACAGTTTCATATGGATGGTGTACCCTTAGGCCAAACCAGGATCTTCATGGATTCCCAGACCCATTTCAATACTTCAGGGCATTTTCCAACCCTCTCTTTGCCTCACAGGACCAACCAGATGCCCCAAAGGACACCCAGACTTGTATCTATGATGTTATCCAATGGCTTCGTATCCAGCCCTGGTTTCAGGAGGGCATCCTGGCCAGCAGATCACTCCAGCTGATTGGATCATGTGAGGCTGGGTAGCCAGAATGGTGTCGCCACATTGAGTTGGAATGACTCAAAGTGTTCCTCTAGACACAGGTCCCACGTCTCTCAGGAAAGACTCTGCTCCTTCACAGCACTTACACAATCAGAAAGTACACAGTTCCTTATTTTTGTTTGCTTATTCCTTTACTTTCTGAGTGCTGCCCCTCCATGGGTAGAAGTAAGTAGTAAGCTCTGTACAGAGTGACCTTAGCTATCTTCCTCAGCATTGGATGGATGTTCAATGATAAAACAATTCCTGCCATAGAAGGTATTCAATATCTGTTGAGCAGATAAATGAATGACTGCATGAGATGATGTATTTACTTACTGACCTAGCTCTTCCTCTAGAATGTAACCTCTCAAGACAATGGACTCTGTCCTACTCACCTTGGTCCTCAGACTGGCATAGTGCCTGCCATAAGAGAAGGCATGAAATCTGGATTTTTTTAATGTGTAAATAAATGAATAACCAGGGGAATAAGTGAATGATATATTATCTATCATATTATGTTATTATCATATATTATCTAGATTCAAGGTTCTTCACCTTGTCTTCATGATTCTAATGTGAAGATAAGGTTAGGGACCTCTTGTTCTTAAAAGCTCTTGGGGAGCTTTTAAAAACTGCAATGCCCAGGACCAGTGAAACCAGAATCTCTGCGATGGCTCCCAAGCACAAGTATATTTCAAGCTCTTCAGGCAAATTCCAGCATGCAACCACAGTGTCACATAGGGTGACCAGCCATCCAGGTTGGTGCAGGACTGACAGGTCTTCCAGGACTGACAGTGCTAACAGCCTGACTCTCCTGGGCAGCTGGGATGGTTGGTCACCCAAGTTGAGAACCTCTGATCCAAACTGTCACCCAGGATCACTTTTGAGTGATGTATTTTCAATTTTTGAGAAGTCAAGACACACTGGCTTTGCGATTTCACTTGACACTTAATGTAATTACATTCAGGTAACTCACATTGACCCCAATAGCTGCTTCCTGCTTTGTTCTTGTTCATATTTGTGCTGCTACTTTTGACTGGGTGACATACAAATTTGTGGCATACAATGGCAAAGTGAATGATTAAACCATTACAACAGGTCAGCAATGACCAATAGAGCTGCTAAGGGAGCAAAGTATAAAGTGCTAGCTTTCCAAACGCATCCCCAGTGAGCCTTCCCTTTCTTTCCTTAAAAAAAAAAAAAAATCAAAATGATGACTGTACGTTTTGACATGTTCCTATTTATCACTTGTTTACACCAGTTACCCTGATATTAGTTTGTGGTTTCTGATGTTATCACCTGGGGTGATAAATAATTTTTAAAAGAAAAATCCTTATGTAAACTGAATTAATATTCATCATCCCAAACACTAATTAATTTACTACAAGTATGTGGTTTATACCGAACCCATCAATGTGTAGACACCAGAATCAAAATGCCCTCTGCCCTGTGAGGAAAAAGTGGCACACAGCTCTCTAGGGTCTTTGTTATTCAAATGAAAGTCTCAGATCATCAGCACCAGCACCACCTGGGAGATTAGAAATGCGGAAACTTAGGTCCCACCCCAGACCTACTAAATCTGATTCTCTGGAGGTAGGGCCCAAGACTCTGTGTTTTAAAAAGCTCTCCGGGTTATTCCTATGCATGCTCAAATTTGAGAGGTGCTGTCTAGAGAGCATTTTGCTCACCCAGTTCTTAACTTTAAATGTCTCAGAGCCAAGAAGGAAGAGTCAAGGGGAGGCAGCAGACGGAATCATGTAGCACAGTGGTTCCCAAGCTCTGGGGCACATTGAAAACACCTGGAGATTTTTAAAGCTATCAAAACCTGGCTCCCACCCTACCAATGGGATGTGGTTGTTTTGGGGTGCAATCTGGGCATAGGGATGTTTTAAAAGCTGCCCGGGTGATTCTAATGTGCAACAGACTTTGTGAATCCCTGCTTCATCACCAGCAACCCTATCTGCAGCTCATTGCTTCGAGCCTCCACTGCTGAAGAATCCAGAAAGATGGGTAGTACTAGCATTTGCTAGCCACCCCTCCCTCACAAACATCGGAATCAGCAGAGGTGGAATGAAGGGAAAACACTGGGGCTGAATCTCACGTCTGGCATGATAAATGCCTCTTCTGTTTCCTTTCTGTTAGTAGCTGTTTGGTTTTTAACCTCTCTGGACCTCAGTATCTTCATCTGTCAAACGGAGACAATAAGACCCATTTCCCAGGATTGTTTGGGACATTACATATGATAACATGTGCAAGTGCCTAATATGTTGCCTAGCACACAGTAGATGTCCAAAAACTCTGAGGCAGGTAAGAGCGCTGTCTCTATACCCTGCTCCCCTGCTGGTGGGACATCTAGCAGCATGGGGTCAGGCAAATATTTAGGGATGGCTCCTGGTCAGGGTACCAAGGGTGTTAACTGCAAAAACCCAGTTCACATGTGAATTCATTTATATGATCTCATTCTAGTTTCCCATCCCAGCCAGTAAACAGGATCATTCTTATTGTCCCCATTTCACAAGGTGACAGAACAGTAATACAGAGAGGACCAAAGTCACACAGCTGTAAAATGGCAGACTTGGGTCCCCTGACTGTAGCCCAGTGTTCTCTCCACCTGCCGTTCTAAGGCCTCACACCCAGCTGCTTGGCAGGTCACATTTATTGACAGGATGCATTGATCTAGACCAGCCCCTTTCCAACAGAACCTTCGATGGTGATGGAACTGTTCTGAATCTGCACTCTCCAAGTCAGAGACCACCAGCCACATACGGCTCCTGAGCATTCAAAACGTGGCTAGTGTGATGGGAGAATTAAAGTTTTTGTTGTATTTCATTTTGATTAATTTAGATTTAAATAGCCACCCGTGAACCACACAGATCTAGCCACAGAGTCTGGAGAATAACAGGAAACTGAAAATTTATTCCAGTGGCTTCTACCCACCAATCAAAAAAAAAAAAAAAACCCTAAGCCACTTGTTTGCCTTTCTCTTAAAAGATCTTAACTCTTTTTCATAGACTGGCCAAGCTGGCTCACTAGTTGACGAGGGCACAGCCCCGTGCAACACACATTTGGAACAACGCTTCGCACCAGCGATCAGCCAGCACAAACAACACGTGTTACAGAGTCCTGCTTCTCAAACTTGAATGTGCGCATGAACCATCTGAGACCTTGTTAAAATACGGATTCTGATTTAGCAGATCTAGGGTGGGGCCTGAGCATCTGCATTTCTAGCAAGCGCCCAGGTGCTGCTGCAGCTTCAGCTCCACGGGCCACATGTGGACTAGCAACAGTGCTGAGCAGTGGTCTTCAGTGAGCTGATTTTGTCTCTTTCCTTCCTCCTGGAGGCATCTGGCAATGTCTGGAGACATTCTGGATTGTCATGACTTGGGTCGGGGTGTCATGGGCATCTACTGGGTTGAGTTCAGGGATGCTGCTAAATAATCCACAATGTGCAGGACAGCCCCCACAAGAGAGAATTATCCTGCCCCCAAATGCCAGTAGTGCCCTGTCTGAGAAGCCCTGTTGCCCAGCTGAGTCTACTCTTCAGGAAGAGGGGGTGTTGATGGGAGAATCGTGGAGTAGGTCTTCTTGGTATAATAACTCATCGTTGCTTTCTCTCTCCCACTCTTTCCTCCTCCTTGTCTGCACAGGAACAAATGCCTCGGCCCCAGACCAGCTGAGCTTAGCTCTAGCCTGGAACAGAGTGGACATCGCTCGCAGCCAGATCTTTATTTATGGGCAGCAGTGGCCGGTAGAGTATATGTCACCACCCCTGCAAAGCCCACTTGCTTGGGCAAGGGTATTTGCTTAAGAAGTCTCCGTCCGAGAGCAGCTTGGAGAAGCTGCTGCCTCTTCTCTAGGATGCAGATGTTCCCTCCCTGGTAGCCCTCCTCGGGCTCGGGCCCCTTTCTCATATTTAGGAAAACACTGCCACCTGGTTGACGCCATGACAAAGCACAACTGCAAACATTCCAGACAGTTCCCATCTCCGGGTGGCCTCTGATGGCAACGTTCAGCTGCAAATGATGCCATCTCTTCCATACGTCTGAGAAAACACAGAAGACAAAAGTGTGTTCGTGCAAGTGAAGGAAGGTGTAGAGCTAGCGGTTTGTTTCTGGTTGTCTCTGAGTTTGCTGCGCCCGAGCGGCGGTGCCCCATGCTAGCGTATGGCCCCATCACACCTCAGGATGCAGGATTAGCAAGCTCCCGCGTGCAGGTACCATCTGGTCCTGGTGGCTGAGCACAGGTCCTCCCTATTCCCAAGCACCACAGAGAGGGAACCAAAGCTTTATATAACTGTTCTTGGTTTGTTTCCCTCGACCGACACTACCAAAATTAAAAACTCGGAAAATTGGCTATTGGGTGGTTGGTGCCTAGATCCCTAGGATGCAGCCAGCAGTCTGAGATTTGATTTCTGTGCTGGAATAACTAAAGGGCAATACCCGCACGGACAGGTCTTCTTTAACCCTGTCTTTCCCGCAGAGAGCTGCTGCCCCCCCAACCCCCCATGAAGCCCCTGTCTTTATTTAGTGCTGCTAGTGGATGGCTAGTGTGGAAAGATTTGTCAAGGAGTCTAGACACTGGGAAATTTTCGTGAAATGAATTGAATAAAACCCTGGTAAACAGACCAAAGAACCCAAATAGTTGCTGCATCTCTGCATAGAAATGGGTGAGGCAGAAGCAAGGTAGTCTAACACTTAATTAAAATAAAGAAGGGCCTACTGTATATTTTTTGCTGGGGTCCCTCTTTTCAAGGTAGCAGGGATCTAATTCAGAGCCTCAGGAAGATGAAAAGGAGGACAGCAAAGCACCCATTTTGGCACTTCACTAGTACTGCAGAAGTTTGGTCAGAGAATACAAGGAAAATTCTTGTATACCCTGCATCTTCCTAGGATCCAGAAGAGAAAAAAGGAGTCAAGGAGGAAATGCTTTTGGAACTAGAAAACTTTGAATTCTATTTGCAAAGACAGGTCCCAAAACACAAGCGAGATTGTGGCTGTCCCAAAAGTGGAGTTGGGAACAGTCTTGCTAGCATGTTCTTGGATGTGCTGAAGGTTTACCAGATGTCAAAGGCATGTCTAAACTGTTCGGGTGAACACCAAGGAACTGCATCCCTAGAACCTGGGGCAGACTAACTCAGTGACTTGATTTGCAGGTGGGGTCTTTGGAGCAAGCCATGTTGGATGCCCTAGTTCTGGACAGAGTGGATTTTGTGAAATTACTCATAGAGAATGGAGTAAGCATGCACCGCTTTCTCACCATCTCCAGACTAGAGGAATTGTACAATACGGTAGGACCAAGCTAAGGCACTTTTTATTTTCTCTGTGGTTTTTTTTGTTTGTTTGTTTTACCTTCTCCTGCCCGCCCCCCACATGCCTGTGAGTCTCTTCCCTCCCCTCCAAATGCATGGATCATTTTTCACAAATGTTCCCTTAGACCTTTAGACAACAATGCCAAGTCACCAAGATTCCACTTGTTTTAACTGCTCAGTTGTCAGCATCTAAGGGGGAGAGTTACACGATCACACCAAAAGCTAACATTCTCAGATTCTTACACAAACCCACGAGGCTCTGAAAATTAGAACACAGTGTATGCTGTAAGCCCAGAGGGCATTTGAGGCAATCAGCAGAGGAGAATTGATTTAATTCAAAGTATCAAAGGAGACCGATTAACTATCTCGCACCATCTTGTTATCCTCAGAGCTATGACATTCATTCCTTTTCCTCTATAATAGAATAAAATGTACAATACCCCTTGCTTGGAGTTACCCCAAAATATTTTTTGTGTTGTTTTGTAATAATTTGCTACTTCATTTACTAGGGATACCAAGGAGTAATCATAAAGAAAAGCTATTTAGGAAGTTGTTTATAGTATTCAGTGAGTTAAGTATGTTGGCTCGGAGCTGATACTCACTAAAATCCAATGACGTTTAAAGAGTAGATATTGGAAACTTCAAGAGGGAACAGGCTGCTTGGAGAGTACAATTCAGGAAGGTTAAGAAATCTTTCTTCCCAAAGGTTCTGGACCTACCTCAATAGCATTCACTGCTTGTTCTTTTGTTTTGAATTCCACAAAGGCACATCCCTTTGGATCTCCAGTAGACTATAATGTGGTTTATACTTACATAAAAACAACGTTGCTACATTTCCCAAATACTCTTTCAGTCCAGCTGTGATTAGCATTTTTGGGAAGTAATTCCTATGATACATTAGAAGCAGTATTAAATATGTAAGACTTCTTAATCAAGATCAATAAATTTTTACTTGGAATATTAAAAGAAAGAGTAGGTATTGTTTTCCTGCATTTTACAGGTAGGAAAACAAAGGCCAAGAAGTGAATTGGTTTATTCAAGGTCACAAAACTCCTAAGTAAAGAAGAAAGCCAGTACTGAACCAACACTTCCGTCGTAGAGGTTATTCTTCCCCTCATTTGGAACTGCTTCTCTGTCCACCACCCACAGCTCTAATGAGATAGAGCTTATTGACCTTTCCTCCAGCCAGTGGTGGGTGTTAGGTGGTACCACACTGGCTCTCTCTCCTTCCTGCTGCTGGAACTAGAAAACAGTTTAGCAGAGCAGCTCCAGGTGTCTGTTTCCTCCGCAGATTTTTCTTGCTTCTGCATAGTGACACTTTCAGTACGAATAGACTAAAAATGATAGAGTAGGAGGTCCCAGTTTCTATCCCCACCAAAAGATCAATAATTAGCCCTAGGTGAAATGGATAAATTCCCAGAAACATGCAACTGACCAAATCTGAATCATGAAGAAATAGAAAAATTTTAACAGACCAATAACAAGTAAGGAGATGGAATCAGTAATCAAAAACCTCCTGACAAGAAAAGCCCAGGAGTAGGTGGCTTCACAGGGGCATCTTACCAAACATTTAAAGAACTAACCCCAATTCTTGTCCAACTTTTCAAAAAACTTGAAGAGGCAATACTCCCAAATTTATTTTAGGAGGCCAGCAGTACACCAACACCAAAGTGAGACACTATAAGAAAATAAAACTACAGGCCAATATCCCTGATGAATATAGGTACAAAAATTCTCAACCAAATACTAGCAATTGAAATTCAACAGCACATTGAAAAGATCATACACCATGACCAAATGGGATTCCATCCCTAAATGCAAGGATGGCTCAATATATGCAAATCAATAAATGCACATCACATTAATAGAATGAAAGACAAAACTCATATCATCTCAATAGGGAGGGAGGCAGGGAAAAACAGGCACCCAATTTGGAAAAGAAGAAGTAAAATTGTCTTTGCTGATAACATGATTTTGTATATAGAAAATCCTAAAGACTTCACACACACACACACACACAAAACTGTTAGAACTAATAAATGAATCCAGTAGAGTTTCATGATACAAAATCAACATATGAAAAGGAGTTGAATGTCTATACACTAACAATGAACAATCTGAAAAGAGAATAAAACAATCCCATTTACGAAAGCATCAAAAACTATAAAATACTTAGAGATAAATTTCACCAAGAAGTAAAAATCTATAAAGCAAAAATTATAAGACATTGATTAAAGAAATTGAAGAAGACACAAATAAATGGAAAGATATCCCATGTTCATGGATTAGAAGTGTTAATAATGTTAACTTGTCCATATCACCCAAAGCCTTTTATAGATTCAATACAATCCCTTTCAAAATGCCAGTGGCATTTTTTCATGGAAATAGAAAACACAATCCTAAGATTCACATGGAACTACAAAAGACTCTAAATATCCAAAGCAATATTGAGAAAGAACAAAGGTAGAGGTGTCACCTTTCCTGATTTCAAACTACTTCACAAAGCTATAGTAATCAAGACAGTATGGTATTGGCATAAAAATAGTCACATAGACCAATAGAACAGAGTCAGAAGCTCAGCAATAAACACATGCGTATACAGTCAACTAATATTTGAAAAGGGAGCCAGCTATAAAAACACAGTTTGGAGGATCCTCAAAATATTTGGGGCTGAAGGGTGGGGAAAATGGGAGATGTTAGCCAAAGGGTATAAACTTTCAGTTACAAGACTAATAAATTCCAGGGATCTAACGTACAGCATGGAGTCTATAGTTAACAACACCGTATTGTATAATTGAAAGTTGCTGTGAGATTAGAGCTTTAATGTTTTCACCATAATCAACAACAAAATGGTAATTATGTTAAGTGAAGGATGTGTTAACTAACCTAATTGTGATAAACAAATCACATCATACACCTTCAACTTACACAATGTCTTATTTAATTATATCTCAATAAAGCTAGGGAAAATGGGGTTTTCAGTAAAATAAATAAAATAAAACACAGAGTTTAATGACTTGCATATCAGAGAATCAAGGTAATGTATTTATTCCAATGATTGGAAAGAAGGAAGTAGGAAAGTTCTAGATCAAGAAAGGCCAATAGATTTCATCACCCAAATCAACTGGTGGTGGTTCCCCAGAGAACTCTGTCAAGAAGGATTATGGGACTGCAAATGGTCTCAGTAATAATAAGGAGCTTGCACATGGTCATAGCTGGTAGGCAGCAGAGCCGGGTGTGGAGCCAGGCATTCTGACTCCAGAGTTTGTGTGTTCAATCCCTATATCAGACTGCATTCCTCAGTGGAAAAAGAATTCTGAGAAGGATGTCGCATGAATGGGCAGGGAGTTGAGGTGATACTTAGGATTCGTCTCCATACCTGAATCTGTTCCCACACTGCTGAAGGATTTGCCATCCCTATTTGATATTCTCCAATAGGGTCACCAGATTTTGCAAATAAAAATACAGGATGCCCAGTTAAATTTGAATCCCAGGTAGACAATGAGTAATTTCTAATATGAGCATGTCCCATGAAATATTTGGAATATACTCATACTAAAAATTATTTCTTATTTATCTGAAATTCAAATTTAACTGGGTATCCTGTATTTTATCTAGCATTCCTATTCCCGAAAGATGACAGGGATAGCAAGTCATTTCACATTAGCCTCTCTTTTCCTTCCAAGAGCCTGTGGCTTTTTCTTTAGACTAGATTTGAACAAACTGCTACCAAAGAGTCAAATCCAGCCCACTGCCTGTTCTTGTATGGCCTGCAAGCTAAAAAGGTTTTTTAAACATTTTTTAATGATTGCAAAAAATCAATAGGAGAATGATATTTTGCGACATATTAAAATTATATGACATTTGATTCTCTTTTGGTGTCCATAAATAAAGTTTTATTGATACACGGGCAGGCTCACTTGTTGACATATTGTCTCCAGCTGCTTTTGCACAATGGCAGAGTCGAACGGTTGCAGTGAAAAGTATATGACCCACAAAGTCTAAAATATTGACACTTTGGCCATTCACAGAAAACTTTGCCAACCTGTTTTAGACAATTTCTCATTTGTTATGGGTAATAAACAGGTTGCAATCAGCCATGTGCCAAAGTGTATTTCCAGTGCTCTAAATTGGCCCCTTTTATCTCCACCCTGCCTCAAAACTAGCCCCTTTCATGATGTTTGGGCCCAGCTGTCCACAGGTTGACAACCTCCTTTACAAAGTTTGAACCTAGAATCTCAAACGCTTTTTCTCGAGGAACCACAATCCAAAAATCTGCCAGCGTGTTGGTTTAGAAAAGACAGGTACAACTGAGCAACTACAACAAGGTTCATCTTAAAGAACTGTCCCTCCACCGGCCAGAACCCTTCCTTCCAGATCCTTCTTGCCTTACCAATGAGAGCCCCTGACCAGCAAAACCATTTGATTCTTCTTTATTGTTTTCAGAGACATGGGCCCTCAAACACATTGTACCACTTGGTCAGGGATGTCAAAAAGGTAAGAACCCTCTCGACTGCAGGTCGGAGGCCCTGTCTTGACTGCTTCCTGTGATTAGAAAGCGCCTCTGTTTTGCATGAGCTGCCAGAGCGTTCCTGTCTCCCCGAGCTCCCTCATTTCAGGACACTGTGTGTATGTCGCCTTTTAACGATGACTCTGCTTACAATGCAGCTGCGGTTTTACCTCCCGTCTCTGTGGTTTTAGACGCTTTCATGGGACATAATGCTTTTGGATAGCAGAATGCGTAATGTTTTTGGATAGCTTTGCGCCACGCTGCGTGGATTTCTGCCATTGCCCGTTTTCTTCCATATGCCCCTCACTGTTTGGGGGGCTAGTTTCCATGTTGTCTGACTAACCATAGGAGGTATCTTCATGTCCTAGCTCCTGATGCCATGCGTCACTGTCACTTCTAACGTTATGCAGAGCACAGGAAGCGTAGCTCAAAAAGTCTCAGGGCATCAGAGACAAAAACACGTGTGTGCATTCCATTCTTCTAACACTTTATTTTTTCCAGTAGGTTTTTTCACGTTATCATCTAATTGATGGGGTGGGGCGGGAAGGCAAGAGGTTTGGATCAAGGAGAATTGTTCCCATTTTACAGATACAGAGGCTGAAATGTAAGGAGGTGAGAACTGTAGTACGTGGTTAGGGAAGAGGCAGAATTCAAACTCAGATCCTTTGATTAACAATAATAAAATTTTAGTGACGACCAGGTGCGTGGCACTAATCTAAGCCTGCTGTATGTCGCAGCTCGTTTCATCTTCATGACAATTCTATGAAGTTGAATTACTCTTTTATTATCATTATTATATAGTATGATTCCCGTTTATAGATGAGACGAGTGAGGTGCAGGGAAGCTATGTTTAATCTTAGCTAAGTGCTTGTTTTTTTGCTCCATTTGATCTCTCTCAGAGGTAACTTCATTCCAAATCCTTGACAGCATTCCCAGAGACTGCTGTTTTTAACTCCAAAGGAGGAAATAGATGGGGGCACTTTTCCCACCCCCTACACATACGTATCCACACCCACCCACCACTCACCAAAGCCTGTAGGACCTACTCAGAGGAAGCTACAAAGTAAGGTCAAAAATAGAGTACGACTCCTTCATCTCATATGGAGTCATTGTCTAGAACTTCCCTTAGGTGTTTCCTGATGCCATGCGTCAGGAAAGGCCAAGTAAAAGTCCTGGGGCTGCTTAGAATGTTCCTACTAACCAACTAGACCTTTACCAGTAATGAGTAAAGGGTAAAAAAAACAAACAAAAACCTTCTGTTGGCTCTTGGAAACTTTCCTCTCGTCTCTACACAACCTTACTGAAGGATTTTTCATCTGTGTGAGCGAGTGAAGCCTGGTGTTCTTTCAAAGCAAGAGAAACAAACGCTGTGCAATCTACACATCCAACCCAACCACCACTTTACCAAGATCTCCTCTTTCCCTGATCGGCCCCATTTCGAGCCAGAAGCACATCTGCCCTCAACAGAGCCCTTTCCCTTACCCTCAAGCCTTCCAATATTGTGTAATTTATCCTGGCTTAGAATTGCCTGGAAACTAGGGGGAAGGATCTCAAAAGATTAAGTGTGTACATCTAATGTGGATTCTTTGCCATGATATTTGTCGCTCATGTACAATAAAATGTCCTGAGAGTTTTTAAATGATAAAGAAGATATTATCCCCTCCCCCATCACCTTGAGCTAGTCCGTGTCACTGCAGGAATTGTGAGGCTTGCTGAGGAGACAACTATGCCTTTGTCCCTCAATCTCAGCCAGTGGCCAATTTGAGCCTTCAAATAAAGTCACTGATTCACCTTCATCCCCTAGTTTCTCAATATCTTGCCTGATTTTCAAAGGGATTTTTGCAGTTAGATTTCATTGAATATAAATGATCAAAATCCCTCCTCTTAGGTTCTCTTCCTTGTACAGCTCTGCTTTGCAATATCATCTTCTCCCTTCTGAAATCCCCTTCGCCTGCCTCTTACATTGGCTCATGTCACTTGCATTAGAAGGCATGTATTTTTAAAGTAAGGTTTTTTTTTTAAACTTCTTAGCTAAAGATGTACTTCAAAAGTAATATAAACTAACGAGAAAGAATGGGATGGTAAGGATTTGGGAGGAAGGAGTATTAGGATTGGTCTTATTTTTCTTTCAAGTGTGATCCAAATATTGGAACAGAAATACATAAGGATTCACTTAGGTACTGAATTAGTAACTGGAAAAAGTGATTACAGATGACCCAGTATAGTTCTGAACTGGCTTAGGAACAATTTATCCTTTTACCTGGGAAAAGAGACTGCCAATAAGGTGGGGAGAAACAGACAGCCTGTTTTTCGTTTCTTCCCTTGGGAAGAGAGAGGAACAGGAAAAGCAGACTCCTGTTTACTTCTATGATAAAGCTGAGCCTCTGACTTGGACAACAAAAAGGTATAACAATGGGAGCCAAAGGAGCTGGAAGTCTCTACGTTTTATGTAATATGGATGAAGGGAGCTAAAAATGAGGGGTTTTTGTGTTTTCTCAAGAAGTAAATGGGAGAGGGGTGCCTAGGTGGCTCAGTTAGTTAAGTGACTGCCTTCGGCTCACGTCATGATCTCAGGGTCCTGGGATCGAGCCCCGAGTTGGGCTCCCCGCTCAGCGGGGAGCCTGCTTCTCCCTCTCCATCTGCCTCTCCCCCCACTCATGCTCTCTCTCGCTCTCTCTCTCTCAAATAAAAAAATAAAACCTAAAAAAAAAAAAAGTAAATGAGAGAAATTAACATTGGTTCTCATCTTCCTCAGGTGGTTTCAGATGACTTCCAGAAATTTAGGCCAATGCGATACGCAAAGTCTACAAAAGCTAGGTTTAAAATGCTAAGAAAATCTTGGGCAGTTTAAGCAATTTTCAAAATTAAGGAACTTGATAATTAGCATGTGCTTTGTGCTTTATGATTGTAGGACTTTATGTTACCTATTAGTTGATGTGATCTGTGACAAAAAAATATTAACCAGTAAGTGATGAGCCCTGGTACAAAATGCTACTCCTATGTTAGGATCATAGTTCTGAACCTTAAACATAGTGTTCGATGATATATCTGGAAAATCAAATGCAAGTAACTCTTAGGAATCCAGGCAATGCATTTAGGAATCATCAAACGGTCCCACGTTAACAGCATGATTATCTCCAAGTCCTACTCTCCCTTGATATCAACAGAACTGAGTTTGGAGAACTGAATCTCAAATTAGTAATTTCAAGGGAACAATCTAGGAGCAAGGAGGTAAAAAGTTGGTTATACAGCATCAATCAGAAATTTAAAATGAGAGAGTCCAGCCCAGTTCCTGGAACTGCTTTCCTGCATAAATCCATTGGATGCACCAACGCGACATTAATCCAGAGCAGCCCGAGTCTGTCTGCTTTTCCGTGAAATCTAACTTGCTATTTTTAGAAGCTAACTGTCTGCTCGATTTGTGCCTCTATATGTTTTAAAGTACTAGTTTTTCTTTCTTAACTTAAATGTGCTAATACTTCAGATGACCTGTACTATCATCTCCCACCAAGGGAGGGTGATAGTTGAGTATTATATAGAAATAGCTGTGAAGTTATGATAGTTTAAAATTCATTCACATGGGAATTAAGACCCAGAGCTTTGGCAGAATGAAAGGGTGGGGGAAGAATTTAAGACACTCTTTGGATAAAGAAAGGACATTTTGATAATCCCATCTGCCAAATTCATGCAGATTTGCAAAAGCATTTTTATTTTTTAAAAGATTGCCTGGTCTATAACCAAGCTGAACATTGCGGAATGTCCTCTTTTCCTTGAACTTTCACCAAAATAGACTTTTGCCCACCCTTCCTTGGTAAACCCAACAACCAGCAATCATTTTACACCCTACATACACCGGAAGGAAGCAATTTTGTTTTGAAGGCTTGTTAATAAGTTTCCACAAAATGTGTTTCCTAAACAGCTGAAATCTGATAGTGATATCATGAGCTGACTTCTGAAAAAGAGTATATTCAGAAGAGCAGATCCAATACATGCATTTAAACTACTCTTTTAATTAAAAGTCATCTTTAGGATGGCATGGATTAAAACTTAGCTTCAGAGAAGTAGCTCATGGCATGAGAAAAGGGGACAACATTTTCAGGTTGTCAGTTTGTATTTACTGATGGAGCCAAAGTTCTCTGTTTCACTCTGTGGATCAAATGGTTTGAGTCACATGGCTTGCAATGTGTTGTTGAGGCATGAAAGGGGACATAAGTGTTCAGGCATTACCAATTACCAAAGTAATTACCAAAAGAGGGAGGAGGGAAGAACAGAAATGACAGAAGGAGCATTACTCCAGTGTCGTCGTTGGCTTCCTATTTGAAAAGCACCCAAGCGAAGGAAGACTCCTCCAGAAGGTTTTTGGACATTACCTGTGGTATGTGAGGTGCTGTTCACTCTCTCTGCTTTTTCCAAAGGAGGTGGATGTGATGTGCACAACACCATTCCTGTCTAGCCCTTTACCGGTCCCTGTCTCTGAGCCCTCAGCTCCACTAACCACATTTCAGGGGCAATGAGTAGAAACTACGTCAACCCTGCACACTCTGGACAATAATCTTTGCCCAGTGCCCGGGCAGCATAGAAATAAGAGCTGCCCTCCAGGTAGTGGTCAGACAATTGGACCTTTAGAAATAGACATGATCTTTCGAAGTAACTCTGTCCAAAGTGCCTGTTTTCAGAGTGTAAACTGAGGCACAGAGTAAAGAAATGATCTGCCCAGGGTCACAGAAAGGCAGAGCTAGGACCACAGTGCAGCCCAGTGCTCTTTCCACTGCGGGGTCATACTGCAGGCTGTTCTCTGCGTCTTTGACATCTAAGGTCACAGGTGGCCAAGGCCGTCAGTCCGGCACGTCAGACATACCCCAGTGCTCCCAACCCCTTCAGAGTCATCCAGGACAGAGATATCACAAAAGGCTCAAATTGTACCTGATTTTATTAATTTTATGAAAGCTATTTCTTCCTCCCCAAAAGATTTCCATTCTTCCTAGTAAAAATTGTGAAACTAATTTCCCTTAATTTCTGTGCTTTCAAAGCCTCTGGGGGGTTAAAAAACAAAACAAAACAAAACAGAGCAATCAGTCTTGCAGGCTTTCAAACACATTACTTGGTAAAGTAAGCTCTCCCTCCTCCAGATATCACTTTAACAAGGGCATCTGACTCTGACTCTCTCCTGATTTCCAAATCCTCCAATCTGCTATATTCATTTACATCGCTTTCTTACACATATAAAACAGAACAGGCAGGTAAATGCTGGTGGAACCGCCATTGGCTTTGGTCAGGTGAACATCGTCCCCTTGTGGTCAAACAGAAGGCAGGCCAGTTCCTTTAAGGCCTTCGCTCCAAGCTGGGCAGAACCCAGAAGGTTCATTGAATCCCTTCTCTGGCTTGAGACCAGATCCTGTATAAGTCACTTCAAAATAAGCTTTACATGAGAAGTTCCTACAAAAAAAGATTCCAGCATCTTCTTTGGTAGTATATAAACCTAATAGCCCTTTATGAATAAAATCATTTGCAAAAAACGTTTTCTTTGCCCCTCTCAAATTTTTATTATTTTGCATTTTACCATGATCACTTTCCTGATAACCCCCACTCCTTTAGACAATCCAAAAGCATAATTATCGCCACTCACTATTGGTCTTCAGGCAATATTGGTGTCTTGTTCTTAGAATTCAAACTGATGTTCACACATTGGTGTCTCAAAAGAAAATCTATAGGGGTTAGGTTCGCTGTTACTCGTGTGTTTTAAATTTAGAAAATTCTTACAGGATTGAAAATGGGCACAAATTTGTAGACTTGCCATCCTGCTTTTCGACAGCATCACACTAAATCTTGTAGGGATGTTTCTGCAACCTGGTACTTGAGCATCATAGACCATAGAGGCCATCGAGCTCCACCCCTGGTACAGGGAAGAAAACTGAGGCTGAGGGAAACTGGTTGATTTATGAAGGACAGACAGAAAGAAACCCAGGGCAGTTGATTCTCGGCCAGTGTTCTTTCCCCTGCCTGCCTCACAGTGCCCAGGAAAATAACACAAATGCAGGGCCTCCTCTGCAGGTCATCCTTATGGGAGCCAAATGCAGAAGAGAGGAGGCCGACCCACGCGTGTCCAGCCTCTCAGGCTCCTCTACTCTTGAAATAAGAGGCCTGCCTAACCGTCGGGTACAGCCCATCGAGACAGAAACTTGCAGCCTTGTTCACCTGCCCCCAAACAGTGGAGAAAAGCAGTTGCATGAGGAATATTTTTAAACTGTTTCATGTTTATGGAAAGGGCAATCCATGAACAGTTACCATCTTCAAACTTTCTCTAAGTTCCCTTTTCTCTGTTTTTGCCACACTTTGCATAAAGAGGTCAGGCAGGTGGCCTTTTCTGATGGCCCGCAGGGAGCTTCCCCTTGCCAGTTCCATTAGACTGATGAGCTGGTCCTCAGAGGAGATTGTGAAATTCTGAGCATGGCGGGCAGGAGAATAAGGCCATTTTTATGAAAGGACGTTTCGGCGGGGGTTCTGATGAGCCAAGCTCAAGGATGGGAGGGGTTCTCTGCCTCAAGGTGCTTCCACCACAAATGCGACCAACCGCCTTCCCACTGTCCCATTGTGCTCAGCTGGCTCAAATAAGGTCCCCCGAGCCTGCTTTGTGCCCCAAGCCAAGGGAGAGGTAGAACCTGATGGGTAGGAACTGGTCAGGGGCAGCAAGCAAGTCTAGAGGGTAGCACTAGGATCTCCTATGCTTAGGCTGGTGCATGAACTGCTATCCCTTCGTTCCTACCCCACTGAAAATACCGACAGAGCGATCGGCGTATTTCAAGTCAAGTTTCCACAGTGACATGGGGCTATCCCAAACACGACAACTCATAGACTGTGGCTAGTTAGTTGTGTTACTGACAAGAAAACAGTACTGAGAAACCTGAAACTGAGACTTGATCCCAACCACATCAATGAATGGCACTGTTTTACTCATTCACATCCTGAATGCCTACCACACACCAGTCACTATAAAAAGGCACCTGGGAATACAAAGATCAATAACACCATCAAAGCTATAGGTTTGATGGAAGGATACAGTGGGCCTCCTCTAACCCTGAATCCCCTTCAAATGGATGCTGTTGGCCATAGCAAAGCTGAGTAAGGATAACTGAAAACGTACCCTTGGTTCCGCAAAAACAAGTGAAGCTCATTTCCTAATGACAATGTTTATACACCATGAATTTTCCGATTCTGCCATGTGAGCCCACCTGACCCACCTTATTTAGTACAAACTTCATCGTATCTCAGAATCACCTGGGGAGCTGATAAAGCTCGTAGAAGCCCATACATTGAAGCCAGTCTTTTGTGCTGTCACCAAGTTCGCCAGGTGATTCTGATGCCACCAAAGGTGGAAAGCCACCACCATGGCTATGAGCCGCTTCTGTGAAGTGGCAGAGATCTCACACAGCATCGGAGCGCCCTTTTGATGTCGAAACCAGTAATGAGTAGACAATGTTAAAACCTCTTGTGTTTTTGCATGTATATATGCAAGCAGCTAAAACTTACCCTATCACTCTCTTAAACACAATAGTGTTTAAGAAACACTATTCTCTTTGAAAGAAAATATCCAAAACCTCCTTAATTCCAGGAAAACAAATATTCCCTCAATAAAATCTCTTCTCATGCCACCTCCTTTCTCTTTAACCACAAGGGGTGCTCATAAATGACTTCACCCTGACATCCATCCACTCTCCTTTTATGAAAAAAGTGCTCATTTTTTTTTTCATTGTTAATAGAGGTTTTGCCAAGGAACTCTAAGCATATCCCACCTGATGTAGGTCCTGGTAATAACAATCATCTTCTGGAAGGAGTCTTCATTTAGTGAGTGGGAAGAAGTAAATGATCAGCAGGAGAGTGGTAACAAGCCTGGGTCAGAGGCAGAGCAGAGCTGGGAGGGGGCCCAGGGAACGCTTGGGGAACCGAGTTGCTAGCGGCTGGGACTCAGAGCATTTGCCATGTCAAGCCTTGTGTTTTTTCTGCTACACTGGTGTTTTTTTCTCCCCAGCTGAAGACTTGAATAAATATTTTGATTTTCTGTTATTGCCGACGATTACTGCATCTTCTTATTTAACTTATGTCTTCTTTCCAAGCGAGAATATCCAGGTTTCGGTTGGATCTATTTTAAGGTGAATTAATTAACCAGCATAATACTACATTCATATGTTTCTTAATTCATTTTTTTGTACTCTAAAATAGTTACAGAACACATGGCATCGAATCCCTAGTAAACCACGCTGTCTTTTGGATTTGTTTGTGTGTGTGTGTGTGTGTTTCGTTCTTCCCTCATAGGGGAACCTGCCCCCAGACTATAGAATCAGCCTGATTGACATCGGCCTGGTGATCGAGTACCTGATGGGCGGGGCTTATCGCTGCAACTACACGCGCAAGCGCTTCCGGACGCTTTATCACAATCTCTTTGGCCCCAAGAGGGTAAGTTTTGCAGCAAGTTCCCTTTTCTGGACTCCTGGGAGGACTAGGGCGGGACACATTGGGGAGGTGGCCTCCTTATCTCCAAGGGGGAGATCAGATAAGAAGGCAACTGGCCCACCCACCTCTTCCTTCTGCCATCAAATCCATTAAAAAAAAAAAAAGCAATGTATTGGGTGATACATCCTTTCTTTTCCTCACTAGGTCCAGTTAAAATCAGAAACTGGCACTGGGAGTGAGCCTTAATGATCAGGGAATAATAATTAAATTCAAATTAATCTTATCTACCTCAGTCGTTTTCAAGGTTTTTGGTATTGGGATCTATTTATACTTTTAAAAAATTATTGACGACCCCAAAAAGCTCTTATTTATGGGAGTTCTATCGATCACTATTATCGTGTTAGAAATTAAAGACTTAACAATATTTATTAATTAATATTAATTCATTTTAAATTAATGTAAGAAGCCCATTACATGTTAACATAAATGACATGTTTGTGAAAAATAACTATATTTTCAAAAACAAAAATTGGTGGTAAGAGTATCATTGTTCTACATTTTTTGCATATTTCTGTAATATCTGGCTTAATGGAAGAAAGCTAGATTCTCATATCTACTTCTGCACTCAGTCTGCCAGATGTTTTGGTTGAAATATACAAAGAAAATCTGACTTCACACAAATATGTGACAAATATGACATATATGTTTCATATACATATGTATATAAAGGAAGGAGTATTTTAATAAAATCTTTACAGATCATTATAGATACTCTTTTTTGATGCTACATACATCAAAACTCAGTTCGCAATTTCTTAAAGATTAGTTGCAACACAAAATCTGAAATAACGTCAATAAACTTTTCATACTCTGCTACTTTAAAATGCATTGATTGAGCTTACACTTCATATGGATCTTGGAACATGGTAGACTGGTCATTGTAGAATACTGGTTTGTTGAGTTATGTAGATCTGATGGTTGACACATTTCATTAAACAATTTCAAAAACTCACCTTCATTAATATCACCTCCAATTTCATCAGAAAAGTCTTTAACTTCTGAAAAACTGTCCAGGTCGTGGGGGAAAGGATATGCAAGTTTTCAAAAATTCTAATTTTTTCTAATTTCTGCTTGGAAAATTTTGTCATTGGCAACAGATACCACCAGTTATTTTCCTTGAAACAACAGCCTCACTTCGGCCATTTCCAAAAATGTCTGCCAAATGTCCAAGTCTAAGTAAACCATGGTTTGTCTGCCAGTCGTTCCTTCAAGTCAATCGCCCATGAAACAGTGTGGCCATAATCCAAATAACTGCATGTTTGTCCTCAGGACAACCCGTCCTGGTTCAGTATGTAGCAGAAGTGCTTTATGCACATTTCCCATTTCATCCCTCAAAATAGTCAAAAGACATTTTTTAGTATCGAGGGTAGAGATTTAATAAAGTTAATATTTTTTCTTAGGCCTCATCAAAGGCTTAAGTACAACTGGTTTTTTGTTTGTCTTTAAACTTCAAATGCATAACAGTGGGATCTAATGACAACTAGTAAAGTTTGGTGTCCCTGCCTTCTTCTTTCCTGCTAAGGCCCTCAGCAGTTTGCTCACCACTGTCTTTGCACCATCACTGCAAAATGTTAACACGGTGTCAAAACCAAATAGCATCTTAGTAGTCTTAGGAAAACACCCTTGACTTCACAGAGCCCCAGAAAGGATCACATGGTTCCTGGACCACATTTTGAGAACTGTTACTCTAGCTGGTAGTGGGCATGATTTCTACTTTTAACACAGCTGATCTTCTGATGATGAAAGTATTTGATGGGGCTCGAAGACCACTTTGAAAACACCAAAAAGTATAAATAAGGAGAAAAAAAAATCACACAAATTTCAAACTGGTGGTCACTTTAGAAGCTAAAAGGGAAAGAAAGGGAGAGAGACAAGGTTCAGGCTATTCCTACTTTTGTTTTATTCCAAAATAAAATTTGGAGGAATGGTAAGTGCTGTAACCTTATTAGTTACCCGAACAACTTCCAAGATAGCACTCAACCATTCTGTAACGCTTAGAACACAGAACTGGAATTCCTGACCCCTGAGATGTAATTTCGTATCTCCACTTCTTAGATATAAATCAAGTTCTGTAATTCGCTGAGTTGCCTTCTCTCTCCGTCTTGGCCTGTGGCTATTTTGCACATTCCCAGCATGACCAATGATGCCACTGTATGTGCTGACACTTTCCGTGTCATTGAGCACCTTCTGCCACGGTCAGCACATGCCTCCGTAGCCCCACACACCCTTGCTTTACTGGAGAGCTACATAGGGAGATGGCCGGCATGAAGCCTCTGAACACATACTGAATCGTAGTATTCCAAGTCTCCAGGTAGTAGAGGCCCTTCAGAGGTTTGAGAAACATCTTATGGTTTGACTGAACATTTTATGGCTCAGCCAAGTGCTGGAGGTCATGGAGATGTCAGCCAACCAGGACGTTTCTGGAAAGATGGAAGAAATTTTGGTCCATGAAAGAGATTACAAACCTGCAGGCTCTACCCTTCGCAATCTCATTATGCCTCTCTGGAGTTCTGATTCTCTGTGATTCACCAAAATCACCAAATCCCTAATTCTCCTAGAATTTCTATAAATGGGTTCCTCTTGTGGTGTTTTATTTAGTGAAATGAATAAATGCTGTATGGTACAAGAGAGTTCTTCTATTACCTGGTTAAGATATAATAGGATTCTTTTCTTACCTCTATAAAGAAAGATCTAACTTTATGTATAACATTTTTTTTAAACAGCCCAAAGCCTTGAAACTACTGGGAATGGAGGTAAGTATATGCCCAAATTATTAATGTCAATTATTTGTTCTCTTTATTTTACATTTTAAATATATATATGTATATACATATATATGTTCATTTAATTGGTAAGGCTTAGTACATGATTCTAAAATAAAGAAGGGAATTTTTTTCCAGTATTGAAGGGGGGGGGGACAAGTTACAGTAGCTTTGAAAATTCCACCATGAGGTTGCATTAGCATTACAAGTAAGAAAATAAATCTTATTTGAAATACTAACTTGAAAACCAAGGAAGCATATAAATTCCAGTGAGTGAAATCTATTCATGGGTGTTTACAACTGGCAACAGATCCAAAGGCCAGAAATACTTCACAAATGCACCTAAGAGGTATGTAGAAACTGGAGACAGATCATCTGTTTCCCATTTTCCATATTTTGTTTGTGTGGGTATTGTCGTGTATGCACCTGCAAGAATAGGATGTCCTTGTCCTTTCAGAGAAAAGGGCAGCGCTATCCATCATGAGGCACAAATAGCCTTACCTGTAGGAAAAAAATGGACAAAAGTGAAAGGAGGGAGGGAGGAAGGGAGGAAGGGAGGGAGGGAGGAAGGAAGGAAGGGAGGGAGGGAGGAAAGAAGAAAGGAAGGAAGGAAAGAAAAAAAAGAAAGAAGAGAAGAGAAGAGAGGAAGGGAATGACCCATTTTAAAAAATTAAGTATAACACTGGCATGTTCCCATAGGGCTGTGCTTATACACTCATTATAACTTGTTTTATAACTTGTTTTAAAGTTAGGCATGAGGGCTTTTGGGATAGGAGCTAGGATAGGCTAGTTCATTTCTCTGTCAATCCCAGAACAGGACCCATAATAGATATACAATAAATAACTATTTTAAAAATTTAACTGATTCATTTCTAACTCCACCTCTATGTTTTTTCCTTAAAATTACAGGATGATGTCCCCTTAAGGCGAGGAAGAAAGACCACCAAGAAGCGAGAAGAAGAGGTGGACATTGACTTGGACGACCCTGAGATCAACCACTTCCCTTTCCCTTTCCATGAGCTGATGGTGTGGGCCGTCCTGATGAAGAGGCAGAAGATGGCCCTGTTCTTCTGGCAGCATGGTGAGGAGGCCATGGCCAAGGCCCTGGTGGCCTGTAAGCTCTGCAAAGCCATGGCTCACGAGGCTTCGGAGAATGACATGGTGGACGACATCTCCCAGGAGCTGAACCACAACTCCAGGTTGGCCAGCCCAGCAGGCGGGGTGGTCGGGGGACCAGGAGAGAAGGCGGGCCTCAAATGCTGGAGGGTCCTAGCTACCCAAACCCTTAAGTGGAGGTAGTATCGCCTCACACAGAGGGTGGGCACGAATAATTAGCATTTGTGGCACACGGTGCTAGATATAGAAGTACACAGAGATACATAGATTTTTATTTCATCCTCTCAACTGCCTCAAGAGGTAGGTCCTCTTACTGTGCATATTTTAAAGCTGAAGAAAATGAGACTGGGAGAATTAAATAACTTGTCCAAGATCACACACTTTGGGGTTGATAAAACTCCAATATGAACCGAGGTCTGTCCCATTAAGAAGACCTACTGCACTCTAATCGTTGGTATTTTTGGTCTGCCTCCCCCATCCATAGCCTTGAATTGGGGGCCTTGAGTACCAGGACCAGGTCCTGCTTGACTTACGCCCCCAGCACATAGTAGATGCTTAGTCGATGTCAACTAGCTGAACGAAAGAACAGACTAGACCCTGTACAAAACAACGAGACCGCACAGTAACCACCTCCCGTGGCTTGGCCACTGGGTCCCCGCTTTCATCATCTAAGTCTCCAAGATGGCCAAAAGACACCTCCTTGCATTCTGTCTTCCAGGGACTTCGGCCAGCTGGCTGTGGAGCTCCTAGACCAGTCTTACAAGCAGGATGAGCAGCTGGCCATGAAGCTGCTGACGTATGAACTGAAGAACTGGAGCAACGCCACCTGCCTGCAGCTAGCTGTGGCCGCCAAGCACCGCGACTTCATTGCGCACACGTGCAGCCAGATGCTGCTCACAGATATGTGGATGGGCCGGCTCCGGATGCGCAAGAACTCAGGCCTCAAGGTCAGCACGCCCAGAAGGCCCCATTGGCTAGGAGGACCAGAGGGTTGGTTTGGAGCTCACCAAGCCAAGTCTGCAGTGGGACTGGGCATTCTCTTGTCTCAGGAGGCTGGTTTTAAGCCCCAACTATGTATCAGAATCTTCTCTAGGGTCTCTAGAGTGGGTTGTTTTTTTTCATATAGAGACTAGGGCCTACCCCAAATTCTGCTAAGTCAGAACCTCTAGAGATGGCATGCCCAGGCGTTAGTATTTTGCAGAAGATCCAGAGGTGATGGGCACACCGAGGTGCTATAGGAGGTACGATTTGCTCTGGCATAAGCCATGCTGCACCGAGAACCCCTTACTGGGCAACCCGTCACCACCGCCTGAGCCTGAATGTCTTGGCCCTCCTTTGTACCTTGTCATAGAGACACTGGCTCTTAGCAGCTATGCTTGAGAAATGTTTTAAACTGAAATAAAAAGGAGATGGATTTATACGTAAAGATGTTGCTAGATCATCCCAATCTATTCTTAAGTGAAGAAAAACAAGTTGTAGACCAGTTACATAGAGCCTGAGTCCATATATGTTTTTTTAAGCATGTATGTGCATAGTTATATTTGTACATAATTTTGTTAAGTAACCAGGAAGGATACACCATAAGTTGTTTGTAGTGGTTACCTATGGGCTCGAAAGTACAAGACGTAGGATGACATGTGGCTTTGCTTCTTTGTTTTCTATAGTGTTTCACAAGGAAGACATTAAACTGAAAGAAGTACAGAGAAAGAAAAAAATGGGAGGGAAAGATTGAAAGAGTGTTTGCAAATGCTTTCTCTGTCTAGACTTTGTGGCTCTGACAACGGAAGTCAAGCTCATATTACCTGGAGCTACCTGATCTAGGTAACTCTGTGGTCAGCCCAAAGCAGAAGGGCCATCAGACCAGAGCATTTTGCTGAGGCCACCCTGATGGAACCAGCACCCCTCCCCCATGCCACCCTTCCCGTGGGCTCTTGGCCCAGAGTCACAGAAGGACTCCATGACGTGGGTCGTGGGCGCTCCACAGCCACACCACTAGTGACCGCCAAGCCTGGCTCTCAGCTCCGAGGACAGGGTGTCATGTCCCCTGAAGGCTGCCAGCATGCCACCTGAGCCTTCCCAGGCCTGCCAGGCACCCCAGCTTCAGGGTCACCACCCTCCCTTTTCTCTTGGCTGCTCCGGAGTCCCCGTGGGCATTCAAGCACAGGCTGTCCCTGCCTCATTACTTGAGGATCATTTTCACTTACTGTTCGGGATCTCTCTGAGCCCCTCACCTTGATGCGGTTTCTTCAAGAAGGCTCGCATTCAGCAGCCTTGTGTAGCAGAACCAGTTTAGTGACTGAGAGGAGAGGCAGGAGAAGATCGAGAGGGCACAAGTCACATGCCTGAATTATCATTCAAAGGCAGAATGAGATCGTCCTCTCAGGAGAAGGGCCCATGTATTTATTAGCATCACAAGGAGGTGGAAGCATGTCGTTTATACATGAGAGGAACACAGTGCTGAGCTTCCTGGAGTCTTTGTATAGGGGGGTTCTCATGGCAAATACTGAACCCACGGGTGTGTGTGTCTGTGTGCGCGCGCTATAGTAACAGATGCCAGGGGAGTCATCGGCAATGAAAACATGCTTTCCCACATGGACTTTCTCAAGGTGAACTGGGGACAGCATTTTTTACAGGGATAACAAGATGATGCATAATCAGCTCCACTTGACATGTTAGCAAATAAATGCCAGCGGACGTACGTATGAATTGATTTCACAAAGCCAAGTGCTAATGGCTAAAGGAGAATCTGGGTTCTTTCCCACTTTTGCCTCGGGCAGGGTCTGTCACTTTCCTCAGTTTCCCCCATGCCAAGTGGATGTTAACTGAGTAAGATGTATTTGAGCAAGATGCTCTGTTTCTCCAAAATCGGGCTGAGCTACCGCTGTGTGTGACAGTTCTCAGACGGGCAAGAGTGACCCCCTGGGCAGTAACATATGCAGGTCCTCGCTTGGGGCACACACAGCACACACGCATGCGTACACGCCCCCCCCCACCCTAGGCCACTCTGATTCTGAAAAAAAAACCTGCCCTAATCTTAATCCTTTAAATGTGATTATTATTATTATCATTATTATTACTTTAGGTAATTCTGGGAATTCTACTTCCTCCTTCAATTCTCAGCTTGGAGTTCAAGAACAAAGACGACATGCCCTATATGTCTCAGGCCCAGGAAATCCACCTTCAAGAGAAGGAGCCGGAAGAGCCAGAGAAGCCCACGAAGGAAAAAGATGAAGAGGACATGGAACTGACAGTAAGGAAAACTACACGGTCATGGTCCACGGGCAGCAACCCTAACCCACTTGTCCCGATGCTACGGCTTAAGTCTCAGTCACTCCCGAGCTCACCCTCCAACCAGGTGCTTCGTTGAAGTACTGAGACCGGGTATTATAAAAGTGTCTTCTCTGTGCATAAATAGCATAACCATAGGGCCTATTTCTGTGCAAAATCCTTCAGCCAGAGTCGGTGGCACAGGACAACCCAGGGAAATTCAAAAGCAAGGCACCCTCAGCTTTCCAAACAGGCAATGCTTTATACACAAGCAGGTGAGAGGGCAGTCTGCGCCTACAAAGGAGGCAAAGGCATTTATGTGGTGGGAGGAGCCAGCTTCCCTGGGCTCGAACTGTGCTGGGGATCAGATGCTACGCCTTTTTCTGTCTTCAGGGTCAGGCTCACAAACACAGGATTAATTGAATTTTGAGGTTTGTATGGAAGGCTTTTATTAGCTCTCCCTGGTATAATTATAGAACGTGGATGCTTTGTTCTGCAGGGAGAACGGGGCAGCTGGGCATGGGACAGCTTCCCACAGCCCCCGCCTGAGCAGCATGACTGCTACTGGATTGTACCCAAAGTCTAAAAATATCACATGCCATTAAAGGGACAGACAGGGCTTCAGAGTTTTGGAGACATCAAGTAACAACTCCATAGGCCTTCCTTGATATCCCCCACCTTCCCCACCATGACTGTGATGACCCAAAAAACCTGTAAGGAGAGAAAACAAAAATTGGTTTTGCCCGGGTGACAAAAGGCTCTTCGCATTATTATCCTAGTGGGACCACCCTGTGAATTGTTTTTCTTCCAGATCAACAATATTTCCTTCCTAAAGGAAACAATCCCAACCCCAAGTACAGCAGGGCATAGGCATCTGACGACTCTTTTGATTGATTAATCATTCACAGTGTTTGACTCACAGAGTTAAGTTTGTTTTCCATTTCAGGATTCTTATAAAAATGAGTGGACAAGTCTGCTTGCCTCTGTGATAGGATCAGATGACTGTCTTCTGTAAAGATTTTACCATAGTGTTGGCCTCTGAATCCTTCAAGGATAGGGAATGATATTTTAAGCATTAACAGAAACATTAGTAGTAATAATACCAAATCTTTACTGAACACTTCAGTAGAGGGGTAAAGAGTATACACCCTGGAGCTAGAATCCTGCCCTGAGCCTCCTGCCACTCATGGTGGGACCTGGGGCACAGTTGCTTAACCTCTATCATGGGAATAAGAACATTGTCTAGCTCACAGGTGGTTTTTCAGTTTAAAAAGTGTACATGTAAATTCTCTAGACCAGGGCCTGGCACACAGTAAGCCTTGATAAATGTTTGCAAATATTGTGATGATAGTGACAAATGTTTGACGTGTGCTTACTCATGGAATCCTCACACAATCCCATGAGGTAGGTACTATTATTATCATCCCATTTTACAGATGAGGAAGCTGAGACTCAGAGAAGTTAAATTGCCCAAAGTTACCCAGCTAATTAGTTGCAAGGCCAGGATTAGAACCCAGGCATGGAGATCCCACTGGTCATGCTTGGAGGCCTGTAGGCTCAGGGATGCAGAGAATTCCTTCTTGGTCTCAAATGTAGGTATTCAGTTGGTTCTGTCTACCATATAGCAGAAAGAATCCAAAAATAATGCATGGGCCTCCTACGTCAAGTATAACATGGCTTGAAGGCTCAGGAAGGATCCTATGAAGGCGGCCTGGTGCTGAATCAGCATTCTTTCTGGTTGGGTCTCAAGCAAGAAAACAAAGGAAGCAGCTCCTTCTCCTGCTCTGGGTAGAGCTTTGAGGATCTGGTCCAAAGTCTGCTTCCCAGAGAGTCAGCCCTGCTGTTGTTCACTGAGAACCCAAGTGAAAGCCAGCCCATGAGCAGTGCTGCCTGGCCTTCTTCCCCACAGGCAGAAAGAACTAGGAGGAATGGAAGAAGGGACTTGTGGGCTGATAAAGTCAGGGCTGGACAGCAGATACCTTTAAGGTGGAGCTTCCTTTGACCCCAGTGACAATTCTGTCACTGCTGGATCACTGGTCTTCACTCACCCCAGGGAGGATTGGAGAATGCAGCCCGTTGACACCTCCACTCTTTTCATAGGAACGATATCTGGACGTCCGTGTTTAGCCAACATCTCCTTTCTTGGACTGGGATGTTTTCCCGTGGCCCTTCCAAAGTTATATACAAAATATGAGTCTCAGTTTCATCTTGATAGCCTTTCATAGATCTTTCCCAGACTTGACATCTGTGTCCAGCCAGCAAAAAATTCTCCAATCCATATTGTGCAGTTTTGCCTGTATTTGACCCTATTACATTCTGCTAAAGGAATGTAGTCAAAGGAAATGTTTGGCTACTGGGAAGAGAAATCAAGAAAATCAGTGAGTTAAGCTGCTTAGGCTGGAATTAATGAAATTTCAAAAATGCTTTCCTTAAACCCACAAAAGAAAAGCTTTTAAAAAAAAGCATTCACTTGGGAATGTATCAGAATTATAAAGGCAAGGGCGCCTGGGTGGCTCAGTTGGTTAAGCGACTGCCTTTGGCTCAGGTCATGATCCTGGAGTCCCGGGATCGAGTCCTGCATCGGGCTCCCTGCTCTGCAGGGAGTCTGCTCCTCCCTCTGACCCTCCCCCCTCTCATGTGCTCTCTCTCTCAAATAAATAAATAAAATCTTTAAAAAAAAAAAAAAAAAAAAAAAAGAATTATAAAGGCAAAACAGGCTGTGGTGTTTTTGTTTTTGTGTTACGCATTGCCAGATAAGTGTGTTTGCACTCTGCCTCCTAAAGTCTCAGCCTGTCCATGGACCCAGGGCATTGTTTCAACTTTGTTGGGGAAGCCGCTGTCCCTAGAGGTTACCCCAAGATGTCACTCTCCAAGATGCCTAAAACTCCCCAAGCTGCCTTTACTAACATCCTATTATGTCCCCAAATGGTACTGTATTATTGAGCAGATAAAGAAGTAGAACAGAAGCAGGATAATTATGTTACATAAATTATAAATTATAGAAGGATAAATACCATGGAACTTCAGAGTTTCTTGAGGTCAGTGGTCAGTATTTATAGAAGTTTAATGTGCTATATCCATCATGAAGGTTGACCCAGCTCACCGATCAAAAGGAAGACTTGGATAGGCCATCAAATGGGATCTTACCTATTCATTAAGTCAAGGTAACTGTCTAGCCAGAGAGTCCATATAGGAATGGAAATTACCTTGTTACCTTCTCCAGAAATCCCATTAATTACAGGTTCATCATCTGTGATTGTTATATATTTGAGTAGGTGGATAGTTGAGGCAATGACAAAAGTAGTTGAAACTTACATATGTATGTCTTGAGTAAGGTGGTTTGAAACCAGAATTATCTGTTCTCAAATTCAAGATAAACAAATTATTTCTATAGTTAGATCTCTCAACTGTAAACCTGTATCCCAGTCCTTTTTCTTGTCCCAAATCCTTGTCAGTCTCTGAGCAGTTAGAAGGATTTGCCGTGTTCTTACACTTAATAAAAATCTCATTTCCCTCAAAAAAAAAAAAAAAAAAAGTCTTACCATTTGCAACAATATAGTTGGCACTAGAGGGTATTATGCTAAGTGAAATAAGTCAATCAGAGAAAGACAATTATTATATGATTTCATTCATATGTGGAATTTAAGAAACAAAACAGCGGATCATAGGGGAAGGGAAGGAAAAATAAAATAAGACAAAAACAGAGGGAGGTAAAACATAAGAGCCTTAACTATAGGGAACAAACTGAGGGTTGCTGGAGGGGAGGTAAGTGGGGGATGGGGTAACTGGGTGATGGGCATTAAGGACGGCACTTGATGGAATGAGCGCTGGGTGTTACACACAACTGATGAATCACTGAACTCTACCTCTGAAACTAATAATACACTATATGTTAACAAATTGAATTTAAATAAAATAAAATAATAAAAATAAATAAAATCTCCCAAACACTGTAGAACTAACCTTGCTTTAGAGTAATATTGAAAGAATTAAAGCCAGCACACCTGAGTGGCTCAGTCGGTTAAGCATCCAACTCTTGATCTCAGCTCAGGTCTTGATCTCAGAGTTGTGAGTTTGGGCCCCATGTTGGGCTCCATGCTGGGCATGGAACCTAATGAAAGAAAGAAAGGAAGGAAGGAAGGAAGGAAGGAAGGAAGAAAGAAAGAAAGAGAGAGAAAGAAAGAGAGAGACAGACAGAGGAAGGAAGGAAGGAAGAAAAGGAAGGAAGGAAGGAAGGGAAGGAAGGAGGGAGAGGGTGAGGAAGGAAGGAAGGAAGGGAAGGACAGCCAATAAATTATGCTATATTAGACCCCTGATAACACTTTTCTTTTTTCTGGTGAGAGATTCCCAACTAGATCATTTCAGTCAAGAATATCCAAGGAAGTCTCAGTTCATTGTAAACACTAGCTAGAATATACTGAGCACTTATTAAGTGCCAGATGCTTATTGATTTATGGACCAATCCTATAAAAGATGTTATTATTACCTCCAATTTAAAGATAATTCAGAGAGGTTAAAAGATTTTCCCAAGGTGCCATGGATTCTGAGTATCCAAGAGAGGATTCAGTCATCCTTCTGAGTGACCCAAAGTCTGGAACTCTTCACCAATAGGATCTTCAGCCATCTTTGGGACACTTATCCTGTCACTTGCTGCCCAGACAGGCATGCATTTGCCTTTCCTCAAATTCTGCCTTTTTTGTGATGTTTAATCACTGTTTTTGCTGCTGCTGTTGCCATGAGTGAGAAGGAAACAATTCTGTTTGTAAAGAAACTTCCAACAGCTTGGAGATGAGGCCTCTCCAGGTCAGGCCCTGCTTCTCCTAGTCCCACTTGGCTGACTGTCCCACACAGAGGAAGGTGGTATGCCTAGGAATTGCCATGAAACTAATACCAGCAGTAATTCAGGATTTATGGGGTTTGAAATCAAGGAACCAAGGTTTATGCCTAAGGGTTGAGGAGATGTTTCTCACCTAACTAAGCCCTAGGCACTTCAGATAACTTAGCCTCTGGAACACTCATAACATTTGGGTAAGTTAGGTATTACTGGTCCAGTGTATTTTTTACTTAAGAGTCATTAGCATGAGTGAAGACAGAATTCATATCCAGATCTTCCTGTCTCATTACATATATGGGGAGAGGGGCTGGAAAGAAAAGACAGATTCTTGGCCTTTCCGGGCTATAATTTTTCTCCCTCTCAGAACTCTGGGTATCTTCCATCATGGACATCTTCCAGAGCTCCCAGGGTAGAAGAAAAGAGAGTAATCAAGAGCTAGCCCTAAGGCCTTCCATCCCAGGCAAAAACCTTTGATTCTATATATAATGCAAATGCACCCTTAGGGAAGGCACAGCCTCTGAATCTCTGGGGACCTTGGACAAAACTCTCTAGCTCTATGAGCATGCATTCCTGATTTGTAAAATGAGCACATTAAACTGCCTGTTCCCCAGAGCCCTGCCATGATGGTATTGATTCTCTTCCACTGTAGGCCATGTTGGGACGAAACAATGGGGAGTCTTCCAGAAAGAAGGATGAAGAGGAAGTTCAGAGCAGACACCGGCTAATCCCCCTGGGCAGGAAAATCTATGAATTCTACAACGCACCCATCGTGAAGTTCTGGTTCTACACGGTAAGCATCTTCCTTTCTCGTCTTCCTCATGGATGACCACAGAGAGTCAAGGTCAGGTTCTCGTGCACCTACCCGGTTTCCTCTGTGAGTCACAATGTAAGGATCGCACAGGCAGGAATGAAAGCTTTTCCCAATGTTCTGCAAGATGTGTGGAATTTGCGAGGCAGCTTCCACAGTGTCTGCGTTTCTCCTCCTTGCAGAAAATAAAGGAAATGGTAGAAGTGAGAACTGACAGAAATAGAGGTGAGATGAGTATGAGTCTAGTCTAGCAGGAAAATAGATGTCATTTTCTAAAACACTTCTGTGTTCTGGATGGATGAGCGCTGGATCAGAGTTGCCCATTTTTGATGCCAATCCTGAGTTTGGGGAACACGTGAAAGGTAAGGGCTGAGCAGAGTGTTAAAAGTAACACCACTAAAGGGGGGGGTAGTCTAAGTGTGTGACTACTGCCAACCTGGGAGTGTCATCAAACAACCTTTCTTGCTCAGACACAATTAAACAACATGCCAACCAAAGCAGCAAAAACCACTCACAGTAACCTACAGTCACAGTAAAGACAGTCCAGTGCCCACCACACAAGAGTTTTCTGCCCTCGAGATGAAAGACGGTCCCTGAAATAGCCTCTGGATATGGTAGAAATGGCTCGACTGTTGGTTTTCTACTTCTACGTTTCATGGTATTTTAAGCCGAAGGTCAGCTCGGGCCCAGGTCAGCTCAGGCCCAGGTCTCCCAGCCACGGTGGCACTGTCCCAGGGGAAGGACGGGCGTCTGTATTTTTGGCCTTTCTCACAACCAGCTACATACGCACCAGTCACCTGAGTCAGCAAAGGAAAATCCGAGTCTGAGGCCAAGATGACTCAGATGACTAGCTGAGGTCTTGTTCTGCGTGGTTCTGTATGCTAACACTTAATGCCGGCTTTTAATCAGGCTTTCGGAACCTCAGCACTATTGACGTGTTGGGCAGAATGATTCCTGGTGAAGGAGGACTGTCCTATGCATCGTGGCATGTTCAGCAGCAGCCTTGGCCTCTGTCCACTAGATGCCAGTAGCAGTCTCCAGCCCCCGAGCGTAACAACCACAATGTCTCCAGATATGGCCACATGTCCCCTTATGGGCTGACGCTGCCACCAGCTGAAAACTACTGCTTTCAACTATGGTCTTGGAAGAGGATATAATCAAAATATAATTATCAGATTTTTTCAGTGAAGTAAAAACTCAAATATATGAATATTACAAAAAAATACTCCTCTGAAAGAATTAAGACTTGCAAAAATAATTTTATGTATTTTACATATATACGATTTTTACCTTGCAGTAAACAAGTTAGTGGTGACCAGCATGGACTTTGGGGTAAGACAGGCTGAACAGAAATCCTGTCTGTGCCTCTCAGTATTATTGTGTGACCTCAAACTAGCTACTTGAGCACTCTGTGCCCAGATTCCTTAAGATAGGGATAATAATAGTACCTAATTTGTAGGATTTAGGAAAGATTAAATGTGTTAAAATATGTAAAGCACTTAGAACAGTGCTTGGAACATGTAAGCACAATATAAATGTAACTGTTTTTATTCCGAGGCTAGTCACATTGCACAGTGATAGTGTTTTTTATTCATCCATCCACTCAATAATGATAATATCCCATTCTTTGAACACCTACTGTGAGGCACTGTTGTAAGTGCTTTACATATACTTTCCTTAAACTAACAGTTTTATCAAGATAATAATTTTACTGCATTTTACACCCATTCCTGTCCTTCCTCTTATACCAGGCTGCCTCAATTGTCCCCGCCTAGAACAGGACTCTGCAAACTACATTCCCACAGGGCGAATCCAGTCCCAAATCCAGGCCCATTATTGTGGACTGTGAGCTACAAATGGTTTTTACATTTTTAAAGAATTGAAAATAAAATCAAAGGAAGAACACTTTATGACACATGAAAATTATATGAAATTCACACTGCAGTGTCCATAAAGTTTTATTGGAACACAACCAATTTCACTTGTTTACCTATAATCTGGCTGCTTTTGTGCTACAAGCGTTGAGTCAATTACTTGCCATAAAGATTGCCAGACCCACAAAGTCTCAAAAATTGACTTTCTGGTCGTTTACAGAAGAAGTTTGCTAACTCCTGACCTAGAGCGTAAAGGAACCAGGAGAAGCAATAGTATCGAGAATTATCTATCACCTTTACAAATACAGGACTCCCTTCTCTTATCCTTCCAAAACATCTCTTTTTTCCCTTGATCTTTGTTCAGTATTAACTTTATTTCCTTGATTCCCTTGGTCCCCATTTATTCAGCTATAGCAATTTGTTAGCCAAGGATGCTTTTATTGTTGTTGTTGTTGTTTTTTTAAGATTTCATTTATTCATTTTGACAGAGAGACAGAGAGAGAGGGAACACAGCAGGGGGAGTGGGAGAGGGAGAAGCAGGCCTCCCGCCGAGCAGGGAGCCCGATGCGGGCCTCCATCCCAGGACCCCGGCCGGGATCATGACCTGAGCCGAAGGCAGACACTCAACGACTGAGCCACCCAGGCACCCCAAGGATGCTTTTAAACCAATGCCCTGGACAGTGGTTTTCAGTCTTCGGCTACACATTGGAACCACCTGGAGTACTTTAAAAAGAAAAAAACACCTGGGTTCTATTTAATCTCTGTCTTCATCTATTTTTGTAAAGGCACCTGGGTTCTCTTCTCAGCGATTCTGACATCATTGGTCTGGGGCACAGCCCAAGCATCGGGATATTTCAAAGCTCCTAGGTAGTTGTAATGGGTAGCCAGGGTTGAGAACCACTGCCCCAGACAGAGGGCTCAGTTTTTAGCCCAGTATTTTCCCAAAATTCTATGATGATAAAGAATCTTGTTAGAAATGCAAATCCTGGCCCCATCACAGACCCATTAAATCAAATCTCCAAGGAGGAGATGAGGAGGCTCTAGGTTTAACAAGCTGCCCGAGTGAGTCCTGTGGTTCGGGAAGCTTGGGACACACTGCTTTCCTTGTATCATTAGTCGCAGGTCGTGAAGCTGCCTCTGAGAAGGGGAGCCTGTGTGTCCAGCTCCCTTCTGCACAGCTGACTGTAGACAGGACGCCCCAGTCCTGTTCGGTTGTGTTTACATGACTTTCAGAAATCCACGTTTATGCATTTGCAAAGCCCAGGCCTCAAGGAAGTACGCCGAGACGAGGAGCACCCAATTTTTAAGTCCCCAGAGAGGCTTAACAGTAGAATTCAGCTTTAGAGCAAAGGTCCCCTTGGCTTGCGGTTGTGTTCTTTTCTGTAAGATTATTTCCCACTCTGATTTCAAAAAATATCCCCTTCTATGCTCCCAAGTTTCTGAAAGATAGGACACACCTCAATTCCGCATAACCTCACTTCTAATATCTTAGCAAGCTTCCGGAAGAGCAGGTTGGGTCCTCTTCTGTTCCAAGAAGAAAGGAGGCAGGGATCCAACTGGCTCCCAGACCTGGTTTGCGATGAAAGCCATTTCAAGTGCCCAGTTGGAGAGGATGCCAATTCAAGGTATAAAAGAGGACCCAAGTCAGAGCGCAAGGGACGTGCTCTGGGCTCCTCCAGCAGGGACAAACTCCTTCCTCCATTTCAATGCCACGTGTCCCCTCCACTCTCCAGCAGCCGTGGGCAAAGGCCCCCCAGGGATCCACGCAACCTGCCTCGGGCTGTGGGGCTTGCATTGCATAGTTTAGGAGTTGTGCATCTTGGTCAATGGAAAATTTATACAAAGAATATAGAAGCCAATAAAATACAAACCCTTATAGGATTCCCACTGACTTCAATAAGAGTCATAAGGTTATGTTTCTGTTCAAAGCTTTGACATTCTACACAGAGCTTGTTAAAGCTTACAGAAGATATGTGTGTACGTGTCTACACACACACACACACACACACAACATGAAAGCATGTCACATTAAGGTGATCTGCAGCAAAGACCCCATGAATGTTGGTGAGTTCTAAGATAGGTCGCCTCCCAGACAGCCGCCAGTCCTCTGTCGTGCCATTTAAACACGTTTAAAGCCGTATTTTTGGAAGTCCATATTTTGAGAGTTGTCCCAAAATGTTATATTGTAGCCTGATTATGGAAGGAAAAGCATTATAGAGTAACTGGGATCTAAAGAACAGGCTGATCATGGAAGAAGCATAAACAATAAGGAGGGTAGTTTAGAAAAGGAGAGGTATGACTAGTTAATGGGATCAAAAGGAAGCAAGGAGTGAGGTTAAGAGGAGACAAGAGGAATAGAAGTTTCTTGAAAAAAAGAGGCAAATAATAACAGTAGCCACCATTCATTGGGCCTCTACTGTCAGGAAGGAGACACACATTGTTCCCCCCACTCTCCCCCCAATCCTCCCCAAAGCTCTGTAAGGTCAGCAGCTATCATCACAGGATTGGAGGCCCAGGCAGGTGACGTGATTTACACAAAATGATACCGCTTGGAAGGACCTGAGCTAGGATTTAAATCCCAATTTCACGGACTTGGGTGTGTACATTCCTTCCACCAAAAGAATACGCTAGACCCGTATTCGGAGGACAGAGGCAGGTTGGAGGAGTTAAATGCTAAAATGCCGAGGTTCTGGGAGAATGTGTGGGTCTCACTGCGCCTACATGTGACAAGAGAAGATAATGCTTTGGAATGTGTTGCAATGAATTGGGTAAAATAATAAACACCAGGGCAGTTAAGGAGATTGGTTTCTCCTAGAAGCAATGGAATGGGATCCAACAAACAAAAAGAAGCAACCAGAAAGAAGGATTTCAGGCCGGAAGGAGGCTGAGAATATGTTTTAGAGTTTAGCCATCAAAGTCCACTGTGTCTTGAGAAATACTCACGGGGACCAGAGAGTGGGATGCCAGTGTATAATGGAAAACAGGAACCACATGAACCAAGTTAGATTTTAAACACCATCCTACGTGATTTTAAGTAGAGCTGACTTCTCAAGTGAGGTTTGCAGAGGGTGCTAATGATCCTGAAGGGGAGGAGTGGGACCTGAGGTGTGGAACAGAATGACAGTCCCTGAAGGGGTGGGCGTACAAAAGCGCATCCGTGAGGTGGAGAATGAGCCCTCCTGGCCCTCCGGCCTCTCCACAGCTTCCGCACCTAATCTCGTGGAACTCTGACATCCGCTCACCTTGCCAGAGATGAGAAATTATAGGGTTGTGTCTGTAAATGCACCAACGTTAATAGGGTCTTTAAAAATACCTTTGACTCCTATTAAGAATCTATGTATCCCTTTTATTGAAAAAGGAAAGAAAGGACGAGAGAGAGTGAGTGGCCCCAGTAGCAGAGAATGCAGCTTGTCTTTAGCTCTGTAGGGCTGCCAGTTCCCCTTCTGTCTCCCAGCCCGGCTGCACCTTTCTCCGCCTGCTAAGCTGCCCACCAGGGCGCCAAAGCTACACCATACCTCCAAGGCCTCAACCTCTTTGCCCACACCGTGTCCTGTTCTTTGCTATGTGGGCTCTGAAGAGTGCAGATAGGAATAAACTCACTCTCAGTTCCCACTCACAGCCCCGAAGGCCCCCAAAGCCAGCAGGCGCCTTAGTCAGCTCGAAGCATTGCCTATAAAAGGCTGAGCTTATATGCCATTTCCCTGAGGGGGCCTTTTTCTCCAAAGGTTCCTCGGTCCCCTGTGCAAGAACCTCACCAGCCCTCCTCCACTCCACCCTACTCGTTGAGACATAGCTGAATCTTCCAGTGACAGTCACCAAACGTGAGCCCTGAGTTTTCCTCGGACACCTAGCACTTCAGCCAGTCCTGTCAGCATTCAACCAGGATTCGAGCCTCGTGAGGATTATACCCCACTCCAAGCCACGGCTGGCCACACAGACCCATTCCTTTCTATACATCGCTTTATCTTCTCTTGTATTCTTTCGAAGAAGCAGAAACCAGGGAGGAATATCCCAACTTGGATAGGGTGGGGAGGTGATGCAATGGAAAATAGATAAAACCCTCCCAGGGTCCCACCAAGCCAAACACATTAAGGTAGGAGGAAAAAAAAAAAAGAAGAAGACATGATATCAGAAAAGAATTCAAGTGGGACTTCGAGATAAAGTCCAGTCTATTTTTACATTGGTTTGACTGGTTTACAAGTACAGAATGTGTCTTCCTTTCCTTCCTACAGACATTTAATCTACCTGGCGTCCATTAGGCACAAATCCACTGTGTGCCCTAGTTCAGGAACCTGAGGCTCAGGCATGAGCAAGAACTGCCCTGAGAGAAGAGGTTCCCTTTTTAGCCAGAAAGACACGAGAAAGTGGGTAATTGCGAAACAAAATGATGCATCATGACACAGAGGTATAAGCAAAGTACTGGGACCCAGAGACACATGTAAGGGTCAAAAGGAAGACAGCATATCATATGATTTCTATTATTACAGTCTTTTTTAAATTATTATTTGACTAGTTGAAAGCTTTGAGGTTAATTCCGTCATGAATTCTGCGTCCTGCTTGCTGACCTTGTTCTGTCCTGCGGGGCAGTGGCCTTGCCCGAGTGCAGGGCCCCTGGGTCTTCGGAGCCAGAGTGTGCTATATATTGTGTTTCCTTACAGCTGGCGTACATCGGATACTTGATGCTCTTCAACTATATCGTGTTAGTGAAGATGGAGCGCTGGCCTTCCACGCAGGAATGGATCGTCATTTCCTATATATTCACCCTGGGAATAGAAAAGATGAGAGAGGTAACTACTTTTGTAAAAGAGAACATTGGAGAAAGACGGTGGTTAGTTACACTTGTGGGTGGAAGGGAGAGGTGGCTGCTAGGGATCCAAATTAAGCCAGAAACTGGGTTGTCTAATGCTGCCATAGAAATAACAGACTTGGCCTTGAGGGCCGCTGACAACCTGGGGAAGCATCACAGTGTGTGCGTCTAGAGGTTGCCACTCCGTGTATGCTTAGGGTTTGCTCTAGCTTTTGCCCACAGAGCTCTTGCCCCAAGAAACCCTCCAGTTGTCTTCGACACTGTTTACGCCTCTCTTTCGTCAACTCTATAAACAGGACTTCTCAAATTGTTCCATTTTCCCACTTTTAACTCCCACTGCAACCCTTTACTCTGGGTCTCTTTGGACACTGTCATCCAATACCTCTGATTCTTCAAATGCGTTTCAGCAGTCTGGGAGGAGGAACTATGCTCTCATTCATTAATTTATCCTCTGGTTTATTCCTTCTCAACATTTATTATGCACCTGCTCAGCACCAGCCTTTCCACCAGCGCTAGGCATCACTGAGGTGAAATGAAGAGATTTCTTGTCCTTCAGGTTGAGGGTGTGGGTACCCCTCTTCTCCCCCTAATCCCCATCTTGTAAAAGGAGCTATCGTAACCCCACTCCCATAGGACTTGCTTGAAGTCAAAGCCAGTCTCAGGGGCCTTCAGAATGTGAGCTGCTAAAATGAATGTGCTCCAGCAATGGTCCACCAGAGGGCTCTGCAACCCTGCTCAACGTGCCCCACAAATTCCCATTCCCTAGGCTGGAGGGAAGGCTGGCTCGTGCTGTGTGATGATTCTTTTGCATTTCCCCCTGGAACTACAGTCAGCAGGCAAGGTCTTTTCTGGAAGAATTACTCTCCGTCAAGTCCACTGCACCCTCAGGAGCTCTGGAACAATCCTACTCATTATACTACAGTGAGTGGGAAAATAGATATCGGGCTCCACAGAAAAAAAGGATTCCTACAAATTTATAAATTCACCCTTGCCTTCATTACCAAGACAGGTGAAAAGACCCTCAGTATCTTAGGTTATAGCTCTCGAATGTTCTCTTCCAGAAAAAAAGGGATGCAGAATCTATTAGATGCCATCATATGGGGATCACCCCCCCAAAATTTTTCAAATATATTTAGAGCCCTTCTTTTGGGCTTTTAAACTGCTTTGCGGATACTTAAATTCTAATCGGCATGCCCCCATCCTGAGAGTTTGGAGGGGTACACTAGTCCCATTCTATGAGACTGGATTTTTTTTATTCTTGTTTTTTTTTTTTTTTAATGGATGATGCCTTGCCTGGCCTTGTTCTACTTGATCGTCTACCCTTAGGTCTTCCTATTCACAGCGCCTTCTACTTCCTGACCAGGGCTGTGGACTTCCCATTTGTGAACTCAACAACTGTAATCAATTTGCTGTGGTCTTTGCGTCGCTCTCTGAGAACTGAGGCCTCCTACTGCTAAGGGCTCTGCGCTGCTCAGTAGGAGCTCCTCTCCCGCGACTTAACGCCCTGATGCATGTTCCTTCCCCATGATAAGCAGAAAAGGGAAAAGTCTTGGGCAGGGAGACTGGAATCCCTCCAGGGACCAGACTGGAAGAAGACAGGGAGCAGTCTGTACTCCACGGACTGTTCTGGAAGAGGCTGCCAAGCAGGCGGGCTGCCAGGAACCTCCCGGCCTGGATATCCATTTCTCCTGAGGCGGCATGTAACAGCGGACAGGGCAGGGCTCTGCAGGCTCGGGTCAGCAGGGGGTCAGCCCCCGAGTCCCGGCGTCCGAGGAGGCCGAGCAGGGAGGCGCTGACCACCTTCCTGTCCGACCTGTTCCTCTCGGCCTGGCGAGGCGGCCGCCCCCGCCCGGCGTCCCTGGACCCAGCCCAGATGCTCAACCGCCCCGAGGCTGAGGACCCCACAGGTCCCGCCTCCGCGCCTCCCGCAGCGCGCGGGCACGCAAGATCCTGGAAACGTGGAAAAGTCTGTAGGCTTCCCGGCCTTCCCATATACAAGTAGGGCTTTGTGGTTTCACACGCGGCCCTCCCATTCCCAGCACCACATACTTCTGCGCGCAGTCACCAAAGCAAGCCGCGGGGATCCCTCAAGAGCCCGGACCTGTTTACAGCGCGCGTGGGCGGACGTCCTCCCGCCCGGACCCTCCTCCCCGCAACCCCGCGACGGCGCGGCGGGGCCGCGGCTCGCCGCCACGCCCCCTCCGCCGCCACGCCCCCTCCGCCGCCACGCCCCCTCCGCCGCCACGCCCCCTCAGGGCCTGTTGGAGAAGTTCCAGCGCCGGGGTCTCTGCTTCTGTTTCCCCGCAGCCGCTCAGCCCTCGTCTCTTTTATGTTGAGATTTCACAAAAATATTTCCGCCGGTTAAAAAATGAAGCTATCAACCTCTGTGTTGTCCAGTTAGGTGTAGGAAAGTGTGGACTCAGGGTTAGAAAAACTCCCAAGTCATTTCCCATCCCCCCCTTTGCCCACACACACGGAGTTTTTCCTCCTTAAGATGGAGCCCGGTGAGAAGCCACCAGGACGGCAGCAGGTGCGGAAATCCCTGACGGGTAGGACAGTGGCCCTCAACCTGTTGTCACCAGCTTTACCTGGGAACTCGTTAGAAATGTAAACTCTCGAGCCCCACGCCAGGCACACCGAAGCAGCCTCTCCAGACGTAGGGCACAGCCATCTGCTTGCGCCAGCCCTCCAGGTGATTCTGATGCATGCTCAAGTTGAAGAAACCATGGGCTAGGGTTTAGGAATACAGCACTGCGGACGAGGAAGCATGAGGCTACCAGCTGGCTCTGGTGTCTTGGGCAGCACTCCAACCCCTCGTCCTAAGACCTCCCTTCCTTAATATTTCAGGCCAAGGTAAGCCAGGAGAGGCGACACGAGGATTCAAATAAATAGCTGCAGATTAGATCTGCCCCCTGTCCTTGCTTTCCTCTCCTTTGAGAGGAGGTCCTGGGCTGGGAAAGGGGGTCTGGTGATGGCTCGAAGGGACGGAAGTCTCAGGGTAAACACAGAGGATTCGTGAAGGTAGCCCAGCTATCAGTCTCACTAGGCCTCCCTCCTAGCCTTCCTGGCTCCTCACATCCACCCAGCAAGCTGTGCTGTGGGACGGGTGGTAACTCCCACCATCCAACTGTGCACTTCATAGAGCCTATGTGTGGCAGCAGAAAAGCCCCTTTAGATTTAAGGTCAGTCAGAGCCCCACCCAGCAGCTTATGATAGAGGAGGGAGGGGAGAATTCCTGTGAGGTAGGTGTCTATGTAGCAGTCAGTCAACAAACATTTATTGAGAATCTATTACGTCACAGGCCCTGAGGAACAAAGGGTCTGCCCTCAGAGTTTACAGTCTAGTGGAGATGATAATTAGGTAGACAGACACATACAACATATTTACATGCATACAGAAGTTGATTTCATATAGTGATAAAATCTTCAAAACATAAGGGTATTATATTAGTTGGGGATGGGGAGGCCCCTGCATGTAGGCTAGTCAAAGAAGGTCTTCCTAAGAAGGGGACATTAGAGCAGAGATCTTGAGGATGAGGCGGAGCCAAACATGTAAAAATCTGGGAGAAGAAAATGCCCAAGAGAAGGAACAAGTGCAAATATCCTGAGTGTAGAATGGACTTGTTATGCTGAAGTGTAAACCACTGTGTCTGCAGGTGTGGAATGGCAAGAATATGGTGGGATGGGAAATGAGGCCACAGGAAGGAGTTTGGATCTTTCTCTATTTGTATTAGAAGCCATCGGACGATGCAAATATTCACTTACCACAATGTGCTTTAGTTTTTGTTGTTGTTATTCTTGCTCATGCATCTCTCAAGTCTCTCGCTTTTTTAGATGTGGTATAATGTACCTGTAAGAAAAGGAACAACTCGTAAGGGTCCAGCTTGATGAGTTTCTGTCTACCTGTACAACTGGGTAATCACCACCCAGATCATGGCTTCAGTTTTTAAAGCTCATTCTGTGTGCTGCTCAGAGAATGGATTGAGGAAGGGTGGGCAACAGTGGTGGCAGAGATACCAGTTAGAAGATGTTGCAATCATCTGGTTGACGTGATAGGACTTAGAATAGAGTGGCAGCAGTGGGTAGTGGTGAGAAGTGGTTGGATCAGATTGTATTTAGAAATAGAGGTGATATTGATGCAATTCTCTGGATGGGAAGAGAAGACTGAAGTAGTCCTCCCTGGGGATCTGAGGAACTCAATATGGTGGCACCGAGATGGAGCAGAATTTCAGAGATTTACAGCATATTAGGAGCAGTAATTTTATAGCAAAACCCTAATGCGTGTCTTAGAATGGTAAGGCAACCCAAAGGAGCAAACTTCTTGCTTATATTTGCCTCTGGAATGTTTGTATCTACGTGGCCTAAGTTTAGCTCAGTTGTATATTCCTAGCATGCACGTATTCAAGTAGACCCAGCTAAACAAAACAAGCTACTGAGGTCAGCTGACAGACCAGGCATTTTCCAACTGGACTGAAAACATAGACTGAAATCAGACCTAAGCCCATTCTCTTTCCTGCCTTTTAGATTCTGATGTCAGAACCAGGGAAGTTGCTACAGAAAGTGAAGGTGTGGCTGCAGGAATACTGGAATGTCACAGACCTAATAGCCATCCTTTTGTTCTCCGTCGGAATGATCCTTCGTCTCCAAGACCAGCCCTTCAGGAGTGACGGGAGGGTCATCTATTGTGTGAACATCATTTATTGGTACATCCGTCTACTAGACATCTTCGGCGTGAACAAGTATTTGGGCCCATATGTAATGATGATTGGAAAAATGGTAAGCAGGGTCCTCTGATTCCACGTTATAAATCTGTAGAGGAGGAGTGGCAATAACAGGAAGAGGAAAATAATTCATTTGGGCCTGCTGTGATGGTCTGAGATGGCCCTGGGGGTGCTTTATTTTTTTTCATTCCTTTTGAGTGTTTGGGAGTTTGACTACATCTATATACATCACTGGAAAATCAACCATCACTCACCCATTTACTTACTGAAAAACAATCACAGATCATCTATTTTGTGCTAAGCATTGGAGTAGGAGTTGGGTATATAAAGGAGCTCATTCCATGAGATCAAAGATGAGAGAAAGAGAAGTAATTACCATACGGTGTGAGAATGCTGTGATAGAGATGCATATAAAGTATAAAGGAGCATAGAAAAGACAGTGTAGGTCAGGGAAGGCTTCCCATGGAGGTTACATTTTAGCTGGATCTTAGAGGAGGAGTGGGTGTCCACTCCAAATTTTTAACAGATTTTTCAATTTGTAACATTGCTGCTGCTGCTTTTTTTTAATAAAGTGCTTGAAAAATGCCTTTCCCTACACAAAGGAAAGAAAAAGAATCTACTTTAGCTGAGTTGAGCTAGGTTGAATTTGAGTAAGTGTCTCTTACTTCACCTTTACAGGGCATACGTGGAAAAGCGAAATACCTCCCTCCTACCATGGTAACTCTTACTGAAAAACCTCTGGGCTAATAACCTCCACTCCACTTCTACTTGTGAGCTGTGGAAAACCAACCATTAGTCAATAGATGTCCTTTATCATTCTCAGTCAAGTTTTACTATATACATCATCGCTGCTGACCTTTAGGTCAGCAAATCAATATTTGTTGTTATTATTATTAGTGTGTATGTGCATATATAACTCTACTGAAATGAATCTTAAATAATCAAGACTCTTCCTACAAAAGCACTGACAAACACATGCCAAGAGGAGAATTTGAATCCAAAAGGAAGGGGTTGTGAGACCTTGAGCAATTTATTTAACCTCTTTAAGACTTAGTTTACTCATTTAAAGTAATTATAATAAATGCAAGGTTGTATCTTGCAAGGTTGTTGTGATGATTAGAAATAACATGCTAAATAGCTAATAGTAGGCTCACAGTAGGTAGTTAATAAATGGCATCTGTTATATTTATATATTTATGTTCGAACAGTTTTATGTTTGTTAAAGTATAATAAAAAAGGGGTGGGGGGATTGGTGAGCCTGGTTAGTCTGCTCTATTCTTAACCCTTTTGTACAAGAGCTTGAGATTTATAACACCAGTATTGCTTAAGGGAAATATCACCAAGCCCATTCTAGAGAGGAAAATTTGAATTCAACAAGCCTGAATTATTTACCCAAAACCGAATCCCAGTTCAATTGGGATTTTTGACTAGATAAAAAAATGTGTATCTTACTCTGTTGAACAGCCTGTTAAATAATCTTCTCTGTGTTTTAGTAGTGAATTTGAGATTGTGGTGAAGATTTGGATGTCTAAAAGCAGAGACTTTCAACTTAGAGTCTTTGGGAGAGATTTAGGAGAAAGGATTCGTGGACCCTCCACCCAATTTATATATAAAAAATACATGAGTGTATGAATTTCCTGGACAGTTAGGACAAGCTTCCATGAGATTCTCAAATGTATTTTCAAATGAACCCAATGAAAGTGAAGAATTATAACAGCTGCAAAATTAGGCTAAGTTTTCTCAACCTGGACCCTACTGATATTTCAGATTAGATAATTCTTTGTTGTGGGGGCCATCCTATTCATCATAGGATATTTAACAGCATCACTGACTTCTACCCACTAATGCCAGTAGGGTAGATGCGCGCACACACACACACACACACACACACACACTCATGACAACAAAAACATCTCCAGACATTTCCATAGGTCCCCTGAGGACGCAATTGCTCTCTGTTGAGAACCACCAGAGTAGACAATTACATAATCTGATGGCTTGTTTTTTCTAATTGATTGGTTGCCTTGTTTTGCTTCAATAAATAAGATCTGAAGTCTCAAGCCAGCCAAATATATTACTTGAAAAAGGTTGGGTGGCATTGAAATACTTGAAATATCTAAAGTCACACTAAAACAGCAAGCTTATTGTAAAATCCCCGTCTATCATTTTAATAATGGCATAATTATCCCCAGTTTTGACTTGAATGAAACCTTACTATGGAGTGAGCAAGAGAGATGTACTGCATTTTCTCTACCTTCCAACTGATGAATGACTTCACTTATCAGTCAAGAATAAGTAGAAAATGAGTGTATTTGGTGGCTTTGTTCTCTTTCATGGAGCTTTTAAGATACTTAGTTCAATAATTGAGTCACTGATCCAGAAGGTAGGTAAAATATGCCTATAGAATTTATCAGTGAGCCAGATGGACTGCCAGGCAGGAAACTTAACAAAATATGCCCAGATGTGATTATTCTGAAAGCCCCACAACATTGGAGAGCCCCTATTCGGTACTAAACAGCCAAGTAACTCACTGTGGCCTGTGGTAAGGGATAGACAGACAGCTGCTAAGATACCTGGACACAATGCTGATCCACTAGGATTCCAAATGATCGTTAAATCCAGGATCAGTTACTGGAATCCTGACCCCTTTCCTCCATATTTCACTTCTCAATGCAATTCCTAGTACTCAATGCAATGCCTAGTACTAAGCTCACTTATATAATGCAGAATAAAAACAACAATAATAATAGCTATCATTTACTCTGTGCCAAACAGCATGTCAGACATGTCATCGTCACTACAACCCCATGAAACGGCTTTTAGTATCTTCGTTTGGCAATTGAATAAACTGAAACTGGGCAAAGAACAAAGGCAGGATTCCAGCTTGTATGGGTCTGATTTCACAGGCTGACCATCCAATGCTAAAAATAACAATACATTAACATTTACAGAGATCTACCCACATTGCTTCACGTATTACCGCATTTAATCCTTATGAAATTAACATGCATTGTTATTGTCTTTATTATCCGCATTTTGAAAATGAAGAAGAAAAAAAAAAAAAAACAAGATTAAGTAACTTGCACATGACCACCTAAGCTATTTTTACTAGCAGAGTCAAGATAAAAACTCTGGTGGTCTAACACCTGTTCGGCAACCAATGGGTATTTACAGGAGTGAGACAGAATCAGCTCTCTTCATATTGAACCAACTGGATGACTTAGCTATAAAAACAGAGGTCCCCAGCCCTAGTTTTTACTAATAATGTTCTGTTTCTGCACTCTAGCAGATTTTAGTATTTGTGTGGAAGACTTTTTTGAAATCTATGAAGTTGAGTGGGAAGAATCTTTCTTTTTTTTTTTAAGATTTTATTTATTTTACAGAGAGAGAGACAGTGAGAGAGGGAACACAAGCAGGGGGAGTGGGAGAGGGAGAAGCAGGCTTCCCGCTGAGCAGGGAGCCCGATGTGGGGCTCGATCCCAGGACCCTGGGATCATGACCTGAGCCGAAGGCAGACACTTCACGACTGAGCCACCCAGGCACCCCGGGAAGAATCTTTCTTGTCTTTGGTTGTTTTGGCCCTTTGGGTGGATAGCAGACTCAATCTGAATGAAAACAGCCCTGAGAAATTAAATTATAGCAGTTGCTGTGTGTACTGGCTGAGTTTGCTTGGGTCAGACTGGCTCCTAAATTTCAAGAGTACATACCTTCCTCTTCCCACCCACCTTTTAATCAATCCAAATACACAACATGAAGGACCCATTAGTGTTTTTTCATTGATAAAACTTTCTGTAAATAAAGGATGAAAGAATTTTACAAAATAGAGGATGAGCAACAGGCCTATGTTTCCTATAAAACTGTTTCAACACAGCTGGCTTACTCACTTTTAAGAGAGTTCTGAGGCCGCTATGCTGTGAAAGGAATAACCAACTAAGTAGCGTATATTTTTAAGAACAGTGAACAAATATGAATGAACGTCAAGTTTTGAGAGATTCCTCTTGAGTCTCAAGGTCAGACGATACTTGACAGCTGGGTTTGGAAGTTGCCTTGACGGTTGATTAATTGACCTAAAATATATTGAGTCCCCCAGTGTCCTCAGACAAACAGGAAGGCTCTGGTGTTTTAATTCTAGTAACAGGCACCGTGGAATATATTCTTTTAAAATTAAATTTTAAAGCAAATTTAAAGCCTTTATCATCATTGATAAAATTATCATTAGTGTTTCTTCGTGAACGGGTATCCCTTCAGGAAGTTTGATATCCAAGAGAAGGTCGTCTTTTGTATTAGATGGTTTGATATGAGGGATAGAAGCCAGTCTCCAACTAGCTTAAGCACAGGAGGGATATATTGACTTCTAGAAGGGCAAAATGAAACCGCCCTTAAGGGCTATTGCAATCAGGCCCTCAACCACTGTCAGGACATACTCTCTCTCTGTCTGGAATATCTGCTTCATTCACTCCTCATCAGTTTCACTAGTGGGAGCCTCAGCCTCAGACACTCTGAATTCATATCATTACGGAAAAAGAAAGGGAGCTTCTCTCTCTCAGCTTCAGTTGAAAAAAAATCCGAAGAAAAGATTCTGATTGGCCCGTCTTATGTCACATGCCTACCTCCTATCACTGTTGCCAGAGGGTGAGGTACCATGATTAACCTAGCCTGGAAAAGGCACCTATCTTTGTGGCCAAAATGGGTGGGAACTGCTTCTAAAAGAAGGAGGCAATGGGTTCTGGCCAGGCAAAATAATAGTTATTACATCCCCATCTATTTTTGGTGATAAAAGGAAAGTAATTTGGCATATGAGAAACAGATCCCAGATAATATGTATCATGAAAACAAGCAAAAAAGAAAGGAATCAAGAGGAACGTTGTGCTCAAATGCAGTCAAGAGAATTTTATAAACATGTCAAGATGAAAATCCAACGTTTCAACAGCAGACACAGAAATGGGCCATTAGACAACCTGATTATACTGCCCACAAAAACACCATCCATAACTGATAGGATATGCTACAAGAGAATTAAATACAGAAAGAATGGTTCTCTGAGGGACTGGTTTGTGGTAGAACACCAGACAATGAGGTGGCGCCACAAGAATAAGAAGGTATATGATGGATATTTGGGTTGTCCTCCTTTGTTCGCAAATGATTATTTTCTTGAGCATTCCAACTCTTCATTAGCCCTTCCAACTTAGGGAATTTACAGCATTGCAATAGTTCTTGAAATAGTTCAATTATCCCAATTTCAATTTTGCTAAGAAGAAAGAGACCCAAGGAGGACATTTGCCCTTCCCAGGAACAGAGACAAAGTTAGTACTGGATTCGTAGCGAGACCCGAGCTTCATGTGACTCCCATGCCTATTCTTGACTAGGTGGCACAGACAACAATGAAAAATGAGGGGGTCCCATACTATGTGTGCTTTTTTAAAAATGATTTTTGAGTTACTGATAAAGTTCTGTGGAAATTGCTTCAACAGACCAAGTGTTCTCTTTCTTACTTGGACCCAGGTGTCTATCTGTATACCCCTTAGCAGTAATATTAAAACTGATCCTCCTTCAAAGGTCTCCATCAATGTTGGTGTCATAGGAACATTCAGTCATATGGATCTTCTTTTGTTTCTCCCTCTGCTTCCCCACCCTTCCAGATGATAGACATGATGTACTTTGTCATCATTATGCTGGTGGTACTGATGAGTTTTGGGGTCGCCAGGCAAGCCATTCTCTTTCCCAATGAAGAGCCATCATGGAAATTGGCCAAGAACATCTTCTACATGCCCTATTGGATGATTTATGGGGAAGTGTTTGCGGACCAGATAGACCGTAAGCAAGTTTATGATTCTCATACACCAAAGTCAGGTATTGAACTTCAATTGGGTCATGTCTTTTCCGAGTTCATTTGTTTGTTCTCAATAAATGGCTCAAGATAGAGGACCGATTCCTAGCTTGCTATCTTGGAAGAAAAAAAACAATTACAGAAGGCGAATATACAATTTTCATAAAGTAGTCCTCAGGTGTTTCTGCAGGTATGTCCTTTCTGTGACACAAATCGATATCTGACGTCCCAAATTTGATCAAGAACCATATAAAAAGATCTAAATTATTTGGGGATTCTAAATCCTAGGGCCATGTGTTGAATATTTCAATATTATTAAAATATTATGTCATTACTCCCCACCCTACCCCAGCCCCCAGCCTGTAAAAACTAAATTCCTTGGGTTTGACTTCAGAACAAATAAACAATTCTCTATTTTGCCATCAGAATTCAAGAGGGCAAACATCTGCATGGTGTTTTCCTTGCAATGGAAACTATTCTTCAGCTCCTTTTCCCACTGTCTTAAATTATGTGCTATTGAGACTCAAAAGAAACTAGTATTCATTGCCTGGAAGTATGGAAAATGCCTTAGGTTATAAACTGAGTTGCTTGCTGTAAACGCCAGAAAAAAAAAAAGTATCTATATCATGAAATGATTCAGTGTGAGGAGCGAGCACCAGCAGGCCCCCCAATGTTTCATGCCCTAATAGATGCCAATTCTCTATAATAAACACCCTCTTATACAGAGTTTGGAGGTAGTTGTATCCGAGGAGTCTATTCCAGCATTTTATTTGGACCAAATGTCAGGGTGCGCCAGGCTTTGGGAAATTATTTGGGAAGAAAGCATCAGGAAAGAAGTACCTTCCAGTATGGAAGAGCTAAATCCCTAAAGCAACTCTTTCTCATTTTCCCCGAGGAGTTTAGCTCTAGAAATAACATCCCTCCAACATTGTCGAATTAACATTTTTGAAACGTTTTTTGCTGACAAGCCAGCCATCTGAGCCCTGGACTGTGGTCATGGATCGGGGTTACATAACCAGGGAGTATAGTTTGTGAAGCACAGCAGCAGAGACCAGTCAGGACCCGCCTCCTCCCCAGCCAACCCCAGGTAGGACTGACACCAAGGAAATAAGGAGCAAGCACCACAGAGCATGAGCCCTCTGGACCTGTGAGGAGTATGTGCACACTGGCAACAGGACACATTAATATGTCATTCTCCCTCCTGTGATGGATTCTGAACAACTACCTTTCTTAAAATGAGTCATCTGAGGCAAGAAGCCTTTTTGGAACACCTAATTGGAACAAATATTCATTTCAGGAAACTTGGCCAACCTCACTGAGGAAGAATTTTAACTCCATCTCCTGGTTGTAAGATCTTTGGTTGGCAATGTGCAGCCTTCACCGAGACAGCTTTCCAGGGCCTGGGGAAAACCCTTTGGGGATCGTCCTTTCAAATGGTCCCTAAAGGCAAAACAACTTAAAAGCCCATCTATGATCATTCTCCTCAAAGATTAAATGTATTATTTCCCCCCAAGAAATTGCTTTCCACGTACATTATTTTGCCTTTTTTAGTTTTCCTTTCTTCCCCAAAATGAGATTAAGCCCCCATGGGTGTTTTGACAGTGCAACATTTTGGGAGGGGAGAATGCAGGAAGTGTAGGTGTGTTTTATAAATGGGATTCTGTCTGTCCCTCTACAAGTGGCCATTTATTGATGTTGTACTATGAGCCCAACCTAGTGCAACAGACACCACCATCTGGCTGAATAAGAGGATTTATTATTGTTATTTTAAAAGAAGGGCTGATTGTAGTTTAGAACTGGAACCCCACCCCCACCCCCAGAGATGGAAGAGAGGTGTTTTGTGTGAGTGAAGTATGAAAATAGATATCCCTTATTGTTCATTAGATCTGTGGTGCTCTATGTGTGTGAGAATAAATTTCTACCCCAAATCTCAATATAGAACTGACCCAGCCTTGGATGGATGCAACCTTCGTGACACCCTTCCCCCACTTACCTTCCTTCTTGACTTTCCGAAATTGGCTGCAATGGTAGCCACTGTTCTAAGCTAAATCAGCCAGTTTGCTGTTTAGAGTGCTAAAGAGCATTTGTCCTTTCTCAAATGGGTATAGGAGGCTGCCCCCAAATCTGTCATTACATTTGGCCAAGGTCATTGAACATCCATCCCTATCTTGGAAATAATTTGATTTTCATGTTATGGCACTGGACAGGCCCAAGGGCCATTAGGTGACTGCCCCACCTAGCCACACAGAATTGCCTGGGAGACCCAAGAACCGAGCTATTTGAGAAAGGTACAAATCATTGACGCTGCCCTACGGTGTCTTGCCTCCTTTCTGTGCCGTGTCTGGGCTGGTTTGTGAAGCATGTGTTCAGGCTGATGGGATCTCATGTCCACCTGGACCCGCGGCCCTGCCCAGGGTCTGCCAGTCCCATCCTGTGGATGTGGCCCTGTGGGGGCCTCTTCGGTGCTGCTCATTCACACACACCTTCTCAGAGCGACTCATTTCTAATGCGATGCACGTGCTCCATATCGAACTCTTTCTGTTTTGAACTGCAAAACTGCTGAACCCATTTCATGTTTGGGGAAAGAATCTTTCTTGGGATGAATGTACATGGATGGGTAACAGGACCCAAGGGGTGGGTTAGTAACATCTGTCTTCCACCTCAGATGGGAGGACAGCTATAATGCCCTCACTTCCGGGAGGCAGTGTTACTGAACGACAGATTTTTTATATACACTCCCCATTTTTTTTCTTGTAGTTTGTCCTAAACCCAGAGACTTTCAGTAAGGCCAAAAAACCTGGAATGAGACTTCTGAGGTTACTTTCCAAATGTGCTTAAAGACTGAAAGCCAAAGAAATAAGAAAGAATGGAGTCACTGTAAAATCACAAAATAGTTTAGGGGGTTTTCACCTCTAAACTAGGTTAGATTAACACAAATGATAGTCTGGCATGAGTCTCAATGATCTGTAGAGGCTAAAAGATTTGCTTTGTGTCAGGAGCAGATGTGAGTGCAAGATCGTGATTGGCAGCAGTGGATGATGAAACTGGGAAGGGACAGTCATGGTCTGCTCTGCCGGGATGTTTTGCCTAGCACCCTGATGAACTAATGAGAAATGACCTTGCCGTTGTCGTTGGGTTGATGTTTAAGTTATATATAACAGCAGCCCTCTACAGCCCAATCTATGGGTTACTGTTCAGTGACTTGGGCCCCAGCTTCCTAAATGCATTGCTACCAAATGATGACATCCTTTTAAGTGTCTCATTAAGGTGACCCATGTTGCGTGGCATCTGAGAGCTGGTCAGGATCCCACTGGAGCCTGAGTGAGGAAAAAACCATTTAGAGAAAAGGAGCAACAGAATAAATTTCCAGCACACTCATGCCAAGGCCAGGGCAAAGCTAAAATTAGAGGGCCTCTTTCCAGTTGAGAAATGTGGTTCCATGGTGGATGAGGTACCTAGATATACACCTTTGTTGGCCGAGAAGATGGGGTGTCTCTAGCTTCCTTGAGCCTCTGAATGAATGAGACTTCCCTTTATTCACAGGGCATCCTTGTGTTTCCTGCCATACACTCAGATTACCCAGGCTGTACCCGCACAGGGGAAAAATGAATCACGCTCTTGAATGCATTAAATCAGGGTCTAAATTTAGTCCTTCTTTCTGCTGCTCTGAGTATTTTTACAAGTTTGGGTACTAATATGAAAGCAGAATGTCCAAAACTTACTTTCTACCATAACCACTTGATATTATTTGGTTGTTCCCCTTGGTCCAAATTAACTATCCAATCTGCTTAATGCATGGGTCAAATTTTTTTTTTTTTCTCTTACGGTCTATAGGGCTTTCCATCTGAAATTAATATGTAACCTGGAGTGAGAGGGCTTACTTTTGTTGCAGTTTGGTTTGGTGTTGCTCTATTTTATTTCTTTATTTAGTACAAAAGTTTTGCTATTTAAAAAACAAACAAACAAAAACCTTGCTCTTTCATACCCTTAAGGTGTCTGTGATGTTGACTAGATCGGAAGCATTGTTTTTGTCAGGAAACAAGGAGCCTGTATGTACATGTAAAGCTAAAACATTGCCTCGTATTACTTTTCTGTCTCAAATTATTTGTTCCTCACTTCACGTGTGGAAGTTAAGATAGCTCAAGGTCTCTAAAATGTACCTGCTTATGGCAAACCTTAGAACAGCATGAACAGAGAAGCTGGCTATTGTTATGCCTTTCGATCCTTAGACTCCTGGAAACTCGGGGCTCTGCAGCTGTTTGGTATTCAGGACTGACCTTCTCTAATGGATTCCGAGCACACTAATGCCTAACAGCCATAGCGTGGGGAGTGTTGCCTGACCAAAAAAAGTATTTTGGAAAAGAAAAACTTGAGCCAGGGCCAACTTTTGGGAAATGGAGAATTGTTTTTGCTGGGTTTTGTTTTCACAGATTGCTAAGGAAGCAAGCCAGCAGAAGGCACCACCCCCTTTTTTCTGTCCCTGGAAGTCAGCTTACATTCTAGAGAATACCCACCCAACTTGTTTGCTAATGCAAACTGAGACTTAGTGAGTTTACAAACAGCAGAGCTATCTGCAGACAAGCCTTTGTGATGATTCAGTACGCTATAGTGATCAACATTTGTTTCACTGTCACAATATTCATTTAGCCTTTGCTCATAGGTTGGGCTCCATTTTTAATCCATTCAGTCTTCATTCAGCGGATATTTATTTTGATCCTACTATGAGCCAGGCACGAGGTAAAGAGATGCACATGTCAGAGATATTGTCTTTGAGGAAGTTTACGGTCCAATAGCGGCAAACTGACATTGACAATAGATATGTGGAGATGGAGCCCCCAAAGAAAAGTAATCGGTTCTTAGGGGCACAACAGATGAAGTCTTGCAAAGAATGGGAAGGTTGAGCTGAGACCTGAAATATGAGCAGATATTTGCTGGGCAGATGGGAGCAGGGGGTGTAAAGGAGAAGAATGGCATTCCAAACTGAGACTCAGCATGGACAGTTCCAGGCGCAGCAGGTAGTTTAATATGGCTGACTGTAGGGTGAGAGGCAGGAAGCAGGAAGCAGGGACAGATGGGTCTGAAGAGAGAGGAGTGTAGATCTTGGAAGACTTATGCTCCATGTTCAGCGTAGTACCATGATCTGACATGTTTTATCAGAGCTCTCAAACAAAAATATAAAGATGGGAGGTGAGAGCGCACTAGCTAATGCAGTAGCAGTTGGGATGGAGAAGATAGGCAGCCTGAGACTTTAAGAAGATCAAATCAGAAGGACCAGGGCAGAAGTCAGATGGTGCACAGGGTGGTAATGGGGAAGTGGATAAGGATTTGAGATGGAGAAGTTGAAGGTCACTCTAAGGTTTCTGGCTCAGTTGAAAGAATGATGTCATTTAGTGAGATAGAGAACCTAGGAAGAAGAACTATGAGGAGAGGTGGATTTATTCAGTTGGGGTCAGATTAAGTTTGAGGTTCCCATGGGAATTCCAGGAAAACCATGAAGGAGGCTATTTTGTGCGTGGATCTCTGGAGCTAAGTAGAAAGACCTGGCCTGGAGATACAGATCTGGGGATCAAAAATATAATTCCAGTTAAAGCCACGCAAGTGGGTGAGCTTGCCAGGGAGCACAAGTAGAGAGAGGAGGCCAGAGCAGAACAGTAGAGTGGAGGAATCAACAGTAGCAAAAGCAAGAAAGAACTACAATTAGCTGAATATTTAGAAAAAGTTCATTCAGCTAGACCTTTAGGAAGTCAGCGGTAATGTTGGCCAGAGAATTTTCATTTCAGGAGTGAATGCAAAAACAAACTACAGTGATTTAAGAGTAAATGAGCAGCTGATGAATCACAGACCTGTACCTCTGAAACAAATAATACATTATATATTTTTAAAAAAGAAGAAGATAGTAGGAAGGGAAAAATGAAGGGGGGGGGAATTGGAGGGGGAGATGAACCATTAGAGACTATGGACTCTGAGAAACAAACTGAGGGTTCTAGGGGGGAGGTAGGTGGGAGGATGGGTTAGCCTGGTGATGGGTGTTAAAGAGGGTACGTACTGAATGGAGCACTGGGTGTTATACGCAAACAATGAATCATGGAACACTACATCAAAAACTAATGATTTAATGTATGGTGATTAACATAACATAATAAAATAAAATTTTTTAAAAAAGAGTAAATGAGCAGCAAGGCAAAGCATTTACTAGGGAAGAGAGAGAGAGAGGTGTTGTGTCCATGTGATGGTGACAAGGGCAGGAGGAGGATCAATGAAACGGGGCTTTAAGAGAAAGAGTAATGTTTTGTAATCACCACTCAGGGAAGTCACTAAGTACGCATCAAAGGATTGCTTAGGGCCACCTATTTGCATAGTTGGGTTTTCTGTTTTCTCAGTCAAGACTCAGCAGCCCAGATCGAGAACAACAAATAGTTGGATTAATCCAAGATTGAGGCGCTGCTGTGCCGGTATGGCAGAAAGAAAGGAGACTAGGTCTTTTGAAGATGCTTACAGGGGTTTAAAGTTATGCATTAGGAGGTCTGAGATGGAAGGAGAAGAAAATTAAGGTATAATATTGGTAAGTGCCTAGGAGGAAGAAGGAACAATCAAAGGATGAGAGTCCTGGCCTGAGCACCAAGTGCTTTGAGAACTAAGGATCCTGAGAGGTGTGATGACAAGATGTTGTGGTCAGAGAATGATAAATTGGTATTCGGAGTGCAGAGGTAGAACAACTTAGGAGAATGATAAGGTCCAGAATGATAAGGTCCAGAATCCAGGAATGCTGGATTCCAGGATATGCTGGAATTGAGGTCAAGCATCTTGAAGCTAGGTTCTTCTGTGTTTGTCACTGCAGCTATCGAAGTGTCTGTAGTGACAGGAGAGAGAGCGGACAGAAAGACTTTGATCAGAATTACCTGAAACTCAAAGGAGAAAGGGCTTCTTGTACAAGAGTGAAAAGCAAGAGGTCGGAAGAGGCAAAGTATCAGTGACAATGCAGACATTACTTATGGGAACCGCAATGGTGGATGTACAAGAATGTGCAGTTTTCATTTGAGGAGGTTACAGGGAAGGGGTGTCTTTCTGCAAAGTGGGATTTAGTTAAGGCAAGAGAATGGGGACTGGGCTTGTAGAAGTCTGAGAAGGTAGAGGAGTGTGTGTTTCAATGACAAGGGTGTTCCAGAAGGCTCCGGGGAAAGGGAGGAAAGGGAGAAATGGGAAAATTCAGTGGCCAGAGAGCCCAACATCACATGAGGACAGGAGCATAGGGGAGGATAGTTGACCAGAGGAACTTGCACTGTAGGAATCGAGGATGGTAGGTAAGAGAAGTAGGATGGGAATAACTATGTAGAGTTTTGAGGCAGCCAAAGACTAGAGCCCTAGTAGTATAAGGGCCCAAATTAGCCTAATGGCAGCTTGGCCTCATAGGCAGTCTAGAGCAACTTTTGCTCAGGTTTCCAAGATTGTGTTGAAGACAAATCGTTCTGATACTCTCAATGGATGAAAGTGGAAACTTCATGTAGTGACACAGAACAACCAGATTCTAAAGAGGAACCACCCCAGATGGCTTGGTGAATTCTCCTGTCTTGGGGGAGGCCCTCCTTTTGAAATTAGCAGTCGCCTGTGATACGAGGGAAGCATCATCATTCGTTACCTTTCACAAGAATGAGCTCTTATTTTCACCCTGGAGTATTCCATTTTTCTTGCCTATAATTAAATGTAGTGCTTGGCCCGTCCTGGCCATTTTCAGCCTCTGTTGTAACAGAGTTGTAACTCTGTTAAAACAGAGTGCCTTTGGTACATGGTAGGTTTGCATGACTCCAAAGCCCATGCTTTTTCTACTCTACCACAAATACTCCAAGCAGTCCTACATAACCCCGTGGAAAATAAAGCATCAGCAGATGGGATATATTTAAAATTTTTGAAACTTTCTCAAAAAAGCTCTAAACCATTTCCCAAAAAGTTTACTTGGGAGAGAAAAGTTAGCTTCCCATCTAGCTGTGGAGACTATTTTGTCACCTCTGGGGAGATGACTTATCACTGGGGACAAGAGATATAAAAAGTATGTATCCCTCCACATAGAAGCAAATCAGTAGGGTTTTCTTTAAAACTCTGGTGGAATTTGTCCTCTTTAGCACATGCAAAAATAGAAGGGGATTCTGTAAGATACAGAGAAAAAACTAGTCTCTGGCAATGCTGAATACTAAGCCAACAGTGAAGGACAGAAAGAGTTCATGTTTTGTGCCAGCAGAAAAGTAGCAGAAAGGTTTACTAAGAGCATGTTTAAGATGAAAATAGTCATTAAAAACCAGTAATAGTCTGGGGCACCTGGCTGGCTTAGTGGGAAGAGCATACAACTCTTGATAATGGAGTTGTGAGTTCAAGCCCCATGTTGGGTGTAGAGATTACTCAAAAATAAAATATTTTTTAAAAAATTAAAAAATTAAAAAAATCAAAACGAACAAAAAACCAATAATAGTCTGTCCTCTAGCCAGATGCAATTGACTACAGGTAGGAAAAGGTAATCACTGTAGATTGAATACTGGAGACACCTGCGTGGTGTATAACTCAACACAAAGCGATGCTGAACGTTGTCTAGAATAGCATTAAAAGCAAAAAAAAGGGGGGGGGCTATTTTTACCTGATCTGGAGCTGTGGCAAATCTGTACCTGGACACTGAGGATGGTGCTGGTCACTGTCTCTCAAGAAAGACATACATGCATTGAGCCAGAGAAGAGCAGCCAGACTTATCGAGGGAGTGAATGAAAAGCTGTAATTTGAGGACAGATCAGGAAGATGAGGACTCTTTGCGCCGAAAGATGAAAGCAACTATGTCTGGAGTCTGTGAACTCCCCAAATGAATCTCTCTGCAGAGAAAGTGCATATGACATGGGTCCCCAAATCCCAGTGTACTCAAGCCAAGGATCCATTGAAGTATGAAAGTTGTACACTTGGGTCAAATAAGAGAAATGCCATTCTACAGAGTGGGTAGAGAACTTCAGGGATTTATTTCCCCTTGGAGATGTTACAGGAGAAATAATACAGTCTTAAAGTGAATTTTGAACATTTTATCTTTTTAATCATAACAAAGGAGACCCTGAACAAAAAGTGGCTTTTTTGTTTGTTTGTTTCCCCCTCCAAAATTTCTTTTGAAGAAAAAGGAAAAGGATGAGGGAAAAGAGGAAGAAGATTCTGCTATATACTGGAGGGCCCATATCATAGAAATGGCATGGATGATTCAAAATGGCATATAATTCCAAATCACATGTAAGCATTTGTGGAGAAGACATGCAGTCTGGCAAGTAGCAAATACTGTTAGTCCCCTTACCCAGATCCCCCCGCTTCCCCTTTACCAAAGTTCTGTTCGTATCGTCTGGTTTCTGTGTGCTTTGATGCTAAGGGCTCTTAGCTATGAACTTCACCCTTGAGCTGCAGGTGCCTCCTCACCACCCAAAGAGCCTAAAGTGCCTGAGAGTTTTTGTACCTCCAGGGCCTCCATACTCTCATGCTGCCTGCTGGGGAAGAAAGGATGACAGGGCATAAAAGCCCAGTTCCCTTGACTCTTGGCTTTAGTGGAAAAGCTACTATCTTTAGGACTACATAGTCGCTTCTTGAATGTGAAGTGCAATTCGTACTCCAAAGATCCCAGAAGGATCAGGCTAAGGCTTGGACTTCATCTGAAATTGCACCTTGTTTTTTTTTTTTTCTTTTTTTCCCCACTACTTATTCTGTTTCCTCCCCTTTCTTCTGTCTGGTTTCTCTTTTGGAGCACGGCCTTAACAAATCACTTTCATGTGAATCCTTTGCAGAGGGTCACTCCTGGAAGAACTCCACCTAAGAAAGGCACACAGGCCATGTGTATTGGAGGCTTCAGGACCCTGCCTTGCAGGGCAGAGCAGGAGACCATGGGCACCCAGATTATATACAAAGCAGACAGTCAATCTGGTCATCTGTTGTAACAAGGCAACAAGATTATCTCTTTCATTACAGATGACAGAGACTGATTTCCACCTTGTCCTTCTTTAACACTTGAAGTTGATGCTGTAACTCAAGGAATTATGTATCCAGGAGTCCATTAAGGAGGTCATTCTTGAAGCAGGAAAGTTTATTTCAGTCTTAGAATCTTTTCCACCATATTTCTCAGATCCCTGCTCTGCACCTGCTCCTCCACCAGGCAGGCCCTGCCAGGAAACAGGAGATGTATAGACACTGTCTTAGTCTTTCAGGAGGTTATAATCTGAGCCAAAGGGTCAGCAGACTTTTTCTATAAAAGGTCAGGTGGTACTGAGAGCCATACAGTCTACATTGTAACTCCACAACGCAACAATAAATAAACTAATGGGTGTGGCTGTGTTCCAATAAAACTTTATTTACCAAAACAGGAGGCAAGCCAGATTTGGCCTGTGGGCAATAGTTTGCTAACTCTTCATTGAAACCATCCAGTTCTGCAATGGCTTTGGCTTCCTTCCCCCTTACTTCCATGGATGAACTTGTGAAACCAGAGCTCCAGGATGGAATCAATTTCCTATTTGATGTTTTATCCAAATACAGAAGGTGACACTGCTTTATGCCTTTATTTCTTCCAGGAGAAATGTTACCTTACCAAATCAAGTACAACAGACCAAAGGGGATGAGGTCTGTGGTTGTTGAGTTAGTGTACAAGGAAACCACACTGCTTGAGGCGTGGGTATGGCTCCCAGACCACAGATGCAGATGCTGCCAGGAAATCAGCTTTATTTTTTATTATAACTCCACTGATTTCTGTTTTGAACATGCATCCCCATAAGCCGGAGGAAAATCACAACCTGAGGCTCAACCCTCATTACCTTCCCAGAGGCGGGTTAAGGTGGGAGTGGGGACAGGACGTAGTGGAATTAGCACACAGTTAGCTGCTAAAATGTCCATCATCCCAGTCAGTTTGACCCTTCAGGTCTAGTGGATTTATGATGTCTCCCCACTGTCCCAAATCCTAGACACTGTATCCCTCTGGGATCCCGCTGTCCACAAGAGAACGGCCAGGAAAACCATGCAGCCTGAGCCCACAATGCACATGCAAGTTGGCATTCCCTCTCAAGCCCCCTCACCTATGTGCACAGACAAACATTTCTCTCTCCTCTCCTCCAGTCCTGCTTCTGCCAAGACATTTTTACCTATTCCCCAAATCCTCCTTTCTGTTGCCCCTTCTACAAATGCTCAAAGGTCCTGAGCTTGTACATTTGGACCATAAAAGCAACCAGAGACTCAAAGGCTATTTCTGGATTCTGACCTACAGCCCCTCCTTCTCTGATACAGAGCCAATACCTGCTTGAAAGACAAGAGGGAAAAAATGAGTATTTCAAAAGGCTATTCCGCCACACTGATTTAGCTGTCTTGTAAGTAAAACAGGATGCTCAAAATAAAAATAAACTCACTGGCTCCAGACATGCAGGGCATAAGCTCCATGTTTCAAAGGGTGGGTTGTATATAAAGGAATCGTGATCTGGTATCATAATAAATCATCTCATAGTATTGCTATGGGGATTTCTTGGTAGTGGGTCTGGCAAATTCCTCCAGAATAGCCTTGTTCAGTAGAGTCTTCTGCAGTGATGGGACTGGTCTAGATCGGCACTGTCCAGTACCTAGTTGCTAGTCACGTGTTGTTAGCGAGCCCTTGAAATGTGGCCAGTACGAAGACAGTGAATATTAAATTTTATTTAATTTTAATTAATTTAAATAGCTGCATGTTGTTAGTGGCTACCACATTGGACAGCTCAGTTCTAGAATACAAAAACCCTTTAAAATGCCAGCCCCATGAGAAAAGAGACCACCTCTGCCTCGCTCCCTGCTGTAGCCTCAGCCTCTCAGATTGTATCTGTCCCATAGTAGATGCTCAGAAAATCATGCACAAATTAAACCCCGTGAAGCAAGGAATAGAAAGAGATAAGGTTGTTATCTGCTTTACCCCCAAAATTGTTTTGAGTTAAGTTAAATACAGTGATAGTGGATTCATGCATCACACACACAAACACACACACACACGCACACACACACACAAAAGGAAAAGTGAAATTAGCTGAATTTATGTTCAAGAAAAGAATTATAGCCAGGCTCAAGGAATATTTACTGAACAAGTTCTTATTCTAGTCTTTGTGTAGGAATTATTGCTGGACAGCTGTAAGGAAGGGAAGAAAGGAAGGAAGGGAAAGGGAAAGGGAGGGATAAAGGGAAAGAGGAGGAATGGAAGAAGGCAGGCCGGCCAGCCCTTGCTCGCTGAGGGCAGCTGGGGAAGGAAGAGAGGGCTGGGCGGCCCCGCAGTGGGACTGGATGAGCCCCGTGCGGAGAGCCCTGGCAGCTTGGAGCTGTGCTGTGCGGAAGGGGGTTGCCATGCCTCCTGGAACTGCAGTCCTTCCCAAAGGCACAGTGTTCTGACCAAATGCAGTGAGGCAGATGGCTGCTTTCTACTCAAAGCAGAGCAGAGTACACCCCTTCTGATAACATGGCCAGATTTTAGCTGATCCGTATTAACAGCCACCAAAAAATAGACCGATCTCCACGCAGGTTAACTATTAGCAGATAGGCTCACATGTTCATTGTTTTTTCTCAGATGTGACAGAGTCCAAATAAACCTGCAGCCTCGATATGTAGGGGGAGAGTAAGGTGCTCAAGATCTCGTACAAGATACTGTCCAGTGGAGCGAATAGCTTCCTCTGGCTAGATTTCAGGCCATGTCTGCCAAGTGATGTTTGACTGAACTGCTTGGCTTTTAGCCAAGTTTGTGGTATCTGGAATCTCGGGCCTGAGGTTCAAGCTGAGGACATGCTCTGCTGGAGACCCCAATAACTGCAGGTCAGATATGGAATTTTGAGTCCTTGTCTTCGTGACACACTCAATTGGAGTAGATGACACCCACTGAGGAGTTAAGAATAGAGGGGAGCAATTTCTTGACCTGGGTTGTGGTTACATGGGTTTTCATTTTATACCAGACATATATGTTTTATGGACTCTTCTGTGTAGAAATCTCACGATGTAAGATAAAAGAGAATAAAGCAGGCAACCTGTAATCACATCTTCCAGATTCTAGTTTGAATGAGCTCATTCACACAGTGACGTTTACTGAGACTTTCTGTGTGCCAGGCACTGTGCTAGGAGCTGGGGGTTAAAAAGAGATATACTTCGTTGCCTCAGCTTTGAAAAAAGTGTACTGGGGAAGACGGACAAGTAAACACATCACTGCAAATCACCATGATACGTATTTCCATAGAATGGATGTTTAAGCCTAAAGAAAAGAACACATTTGAGGGTGAGCAGGGGGAGACATGGCAAAGCAAAGCAAAGCAAGAGAGGACAAAGTATGGTCAGAGAAATTCTCCTGGGGGTAGCAGATAAGCCGGATCATGAAGAGTTTTCCAGACAGGAGAGGGGAGGGCATTTAGACAGAGGGACTGTCAGGTACAAAGCTAGAAAGAGGTAACAAGGTGTGTCCAGTACAGGCATACTGAGATAGCCGAGAGACTGCCTCCCTGGACCAGCCATTGGGGTTAGTACCCCCTGCACGGTGCTCCCAGGCCTCCTTGACCTAACCTGGGCCAACACGTGACGTTATATCATTTTTGTCTGGTTTGCTTTGTGTAGCCCCCACTGGACAATATGCATTTTTGGAGAGTTGGGTACCAGGATCTGTGTCCCATCTTTTTCACCAAGTTTGAGTGAATGAATGGAGAAGAGGTGAGAAAGGGGGATTGTAAAGGGCTTTGTTGGCCAGGCTCAGGAATTTGGGTCATTTTTTTGATGGGAAACTCACAGCTCACCTTGTGTGGAGCCCCTGTGTAAGTTAATTCTCCAGTTTATGGATTGTGTAGGCTGTGCTCGCCAGGCGGGGAGACTGGCTGGGAAAAGACACAAGCAGGATGCTCACTTCAGGGAAACTAGAGGAGCCACGGGAAAGTCCTTTGTTTCCAAGTGTCTTCTAGAAGGGGAGTAGCAAGCTTCAACGAATCAGTAGGTTAAACCTACTGACTCTTCTCCGCTTAGTGTGAGGTATTTGAGTCTTTAATCTTAACCCCCGAAGTAGCTGAAATCAGCATCCGGGTAAGGAGAGTTAGAATGGGGCAGGTAATAAAGCAGATGACTCAGGCCGGGGAGGCCGACTTTGAACAGCCAGAGGACCCCACAGGCTCAGGCGACCATGTGCCTGGAGGGCAGAGAAAGTGAGACAGGGCGTGGGCGAGGCTCACAAAGAGAGGTGGTGGCAAAAACAGCTTTGCCTACACGGCAGTTTTGCCAAGGGCCCTGGCCAATGCCCGGCCTGCCTCCAGAAACTGTCTTTCACCCTGCCGGCAGTAAATCGCTGATGCCCGGCTTGAAGTTCGAAAATCCTCAGGCCCTCCCCGTTTAGTCTGCAGGCACTGGGCTCCCCAGCTCCAGCTTGTCCAGTTCAGCCAGGGTGCCCCTCATCTGCGCCACCCCCCCACCCTTCACTGCTAGAGGACTAACAGGTGCGGGGTGCCTGGGTGGCTCAGTCGTTAAGCGTCTGCCTTCAGCTCAGGTCATGATCCCGGAGTCCTGGGATCGAGCCCCGCATCGGGCTCCCTGCTCACCGGGGAGCCTGCTTCTCCCTCTCCCACTCCGCCTGCTTGTGTTCCCTCTTTCGCTGTGTTTCTCTCTGTCAAATAAATAAAATCTTAAAAAAAAAAAAAAAGAAGACTAACAGGTGCAGACGAGAGGGAAGAAGAGAGAGAAGAGGAATCAAGTGCATTCGGGTACCACTCACTCAAACCTTTTCCTTTAGTTCCTCCTTTGCCTGTCTGCAGGTCTATCAGAAATCTATTTTCCAGGAAACTCAAAGGTCTTAAAGCCCCAGGACAGCCAAGAGAAGCTGGAATATTCCAAGTTTTCATGTGACCATGCAATCTCCCACAGCGAAGGTCTACCCCACAGGTTCTCCCCCAGGGGCAGTTTCACCCCGCCCCCTGCCCCGAGGGGACATTCGGCTGCCTAGAAGTATTTTCAGTTGTCACAACTTGGAGGGGCTAGCAGCATCTAATGATAGAGGCCAGGGATGCTACTACACATCTTGGGATGCACAGGATGGCCCTCCCAAGAAAGAATTAGCCAACCCAAAATGTCAGTAGTGCTGAGCTTGAGCAAACCTTGTCTATCAGAATCCAAAATTCAACTTCTTATTGCTTCTCAAAAAAAAAAAAAAAAAATGTCACAACAGAGTTGCTCTCGACATCTGCAAAGTCCTCGAAAACAAATCCAAAAAGATCCCGAGTCCTCACAACCTGAAGCCAGGAACAAAGTGCACTGGCCCCCATGTGCCATCCCTTACAGAGTTCCACATCCCCCTCTGCTCTGCTCATTCTCTTCAGACCAAAGACCAAGTTGGACATCACGCAATGATGGCATCACAATGACCAACGTGACAAACCACCTTTGGCAAGCACCCGTAGGTCCCATCTCCTGCTCTTGGGCACCAGTTTTGGATAGAATAAAGCCAACTGCCATTGCAGTGAAGAATGAGAAGAACCCAGAGGCCTGACTGATCATTCAGAATTCACCAAAAATGTTGCTGATCTAGGCAAGGTCTAGGAAACTTCAACTCTTCCCTTCCCAAGTATATATCTGAGAAAAGTCAATGACTTTTTTTAAAAAAACAGGAAAGCACCATCCTGCACTAACAGAAAAAGTGGTTTGCGTGACCTCAGATGTCCTGTGACATTGTCCAGTTCAATCAGTCCAGATCATCATCTGGGACGAAGCGGGAAGGAGAACCACACTGCCCGTGATCGGACTCCATAGTGATAGTTACTGACCAACTTGAGCACCACTGGACCCACTTCAAAACCATCTTTAAACATTTGCTGGAGCCAGTGACTCTCTCCTGAGTAGACCACGGGGTCCAACTTTACAAAATCACAGTCCTCGAAGCGAAGGAATGAAGTCTGCTGCGTGCCCTTTTTAATATTCTGAACAAGGGCTTCCGAAGCAAAATGTCACTGTGAACTGAGTAGTTGCAGTACGCTTCCAGGAAAGCCAGTTGCTGACAGGTACTTCAAAGTCACTTATGCCACCTGAGGAACATAGTGTTCAGCTACCAAACTATGTGTGGTGCATACGGTTCTATTATACAGCAAGTAATTGAATATACAGGGGAGGGACACCTCTCTCAAATAGGTCATGCACTAAAAGACTTGCTTCTTTTCAGTGGATCTAAGGCTCTACCCCCTCTCAGGAGTCTGCATAAGATAACCAAGTATCGAAAATGTCACTGCTTTGTGAAAAATGTATGGTAGTTATACTTACGTCGATTGTACCAAACGTAAGGACGCCCGAGTTCTTTATTAGCTGTCAAGTGCGTTACAAGGGCTGTCATGAGCTTCATGGGTTTCTTCTGGCATTTGTAAGGGAAGGAAAGTCAATTAACATTTGTTGAGATCCCAGTACCGGGGTTGGCACAGGCCCAGGCACATGATATCCCGGAGCAGAGTCCTGAATCCTGGTTTACTGCGGATGCGCATGAAGAGCCGAAATGAAATAACTTGCTGCTGGCACATGGCCAGGGAGACAGAGGTGGAGCTGGAGCCCAGGCCTGTTGAACTCCTAAGTCTGTGTTCTTATTTCTCCATGAAAACAGAAGGCTGCAGCCAGCTGATCCCACAGTCCTTCCTTTTCCCTGCATCTTACTATGGGGACTGGACCCCAGTCCTGAGTTTATGTACTTAACAACAACCTATCGAGTGCCTTAGTTGGCACTGGAGAGAAAGTAGTAAGCAAGAGATCTCTTCTTTTGTGGGACTTATATCCTACTGGGGGCAAGAGGGAGATGGGCCATTAGTAAACAAATAAATAAGCTATTTGGGGGTCATAATAAATCCCATAAAGAAAGTAAGTCCAAGTAATAGACAAGGGGGTCATTGGTGTGAGGAGTTGAGGGTGCAGTTTCACATAGGATGGTCAGGGAAAGGCCTTGAAGAGATAAGATTGAGTTGAAACATGAATGATGAAAATAGGTTTGGCAAGAACTGGGGAGGGAATGTTCCAGTCAGAGGGAACAGCAAGGACCCATGCCATGCGGTTGGAATTATGTAGATGCATTCAGCGAGGATCAGAAAGAATACCAGTGTGATTGGAGTTTAAGGTCGAAAGCAGCTCAAGTCGGTGTAACATGTCATGGTGGAATTCCTGGGATCCAGCGTGTGACTTAATTCTAAATTATGGACTGAATTTAAAAACAGGATCGGCAGCTCTGCCATAGTTTAGGAAACAGCACACCACCCTATGCTGACAGGAGGGCAGGGAATCTTCCAGAAGTCAGTGGCTTCCAGAGTCAGGAGGGGAGCTCCCTCCAGTGTTGGATCCATCCTGGGGCCTCACTGAAGGTTTCCTATGGCCCTGGAATGGTGATGCCTTGACTACTCTCAGAAGCACCATCACGATGAATTAGACACTCACATGAAAAATACATCATCCCTCCCAAGAGGAGATTTACCTGAGTCCTCTGAGGATGTGAGGATAGCATTCATCATCAAAACTGTGAACATCCCAGTAATGTAAATAAGAAGAATGAAGCATTTGTAAATGAGACATGGCTCACAGATGGCTCCAAATTTTACAAATTGGGAAGAGCCAGCTAAAAGGTGTTGATTCCCCAGGTACCAGCAGCATGTACTGGATACGACATTCTCAGGGGAAAAGCCTGACAGAAGAGTCTGCTTTGAGGAGTGATCATTAGTCCCATCACAATTCACATTTATGGAGTGCCTGGTGTGTGTGGAGAACTCGGTTAAGAATGGTTTGAGTTCATGTGACAGGGACAGCCCAGGACAGAGACGGGAGCCAGACACTCTGAATCCCAGTTCTGTCAGCGCTGATAACTCTGTGACCTTGAACAAGTCTGCAGACCTCTCTGTTCATCAGGATTCTTAGCAAATTAAGGACAGTAAGGAGGTCTGCTTTGGTGTGCCTCCCCCACAGGAACACGGTGAAGAAAAAGAGCAGTCCTTCCCAAATGAATATAACAAGCCCCAGCAATACAGGAGTTCATGCATATTAGTGTGTGTTTTGAAACTAAAATCTGCATCAATGTCAGGGCGTGATGGGTTCAAAGAAAAACATTAATAAATAATAGCACTGGTGATGTGCAGATGTGCCAAATTAATGAAAGCGATGCCCAAAGGACTGAAGTTTGGGGAAGAATGAAACAAAACTTGCACTTTAAAAGGCAGGATATCAAGGACTATTCAGAGATAGGATGATATTGGTAATACCCGGGGAAGGAAGAAGTGTACCAGGGGTACCCGTAGAGTTGAGTCTTATAAAGCCGAAGCTTGCAAAGCTATTAGTTGAACCTCCAGTTCCTTCTAGCAGGGAAGCTAGCTCCAGATAGATGCAGGAGCTTTGAGTTATCTAAACAGAGGTACCTCCCAGCCTCCTCTATGCGATGGTGTCCTTTTGAAACCAAGCCCATTGAAACAATGAAGCCAAAAGAAATGGTCTCAAATAGCATGCCTCTCTGTCTTCCCCGCAAAGCAGAACCAAGGTTCCATTGCTACTGCCCGTCATGAAAAGCCGTGATTTTGTGTGCCCTATTGTGTCTGCCTTCTAACCAACCCGAGAGTCATTCTACACACCTGATGCAATTATTTGTCCCTTCGTGAGTTTGCAAAGATTTAGAACCTCCTCTGTTCCAGGCCCTAGGCTATGTGCTGGGACTACAATAATGAGGAAGGCCAGTGAAGCTCCTGCCTCTTGGGGAGCCTGGTGGAGGCATCAGATTCAAACACAGAATTACACGAATACTTAATCGTAAGCTCTGATAAGTGTATGTTCAAGAAATAGAAGAAACTAGAACATCTAAACAAGGAGACTCAGGGAAGGGCTTTCTGAATAAGTGACTTTTAAGCTATGCTATGCAGAGTAAGAAGGAGTTTGCCAGGCAACAAGTAGGAAAGGAGCCAGGGAGTGGGGGATAGTATGTGCCAAGGCCCTGTAGCAGGAAGGAATTAACTCTTGCCAGTAACTGAGAGACCAGCATGGTAGAAGCTTAACATGCAAGGGGGAAGAAATTACATGAAATAAAGCTGAAGGGGCAAATGAGGGTCAAGTTGAGCAAGGCCTTTTCAGTCAATGTAAAGAAATGAATATTCTCCTATATTTAATGGAAAGTCTTTGAAGGGTTAGGTGAGTTGTGGTGATGATGGTGGGGTGCGTGTAGGCATGCGTGTAGGTGTGTGCATAGGTGTGTGTGTAGGTGATGTGAGTTGCATGATTTGATCAACCAGCGTCAATCCAAGAGTTACCAGTGGGTCCTGTTGGGGGTTCAACAAGCACCAGATTATGCAGGTTAGGAACTGGCAGACCTGACTTCCAGGCTAAGTTTTGCCCTCCTGTGCTGGCTACACGGACCCGAGCCCAGCTCCTAGGTATGAATAGAAGCCATTGAACATCGACTATCAGTGGTGGTCTTAAATGGGACAACATGGCCCCCATAGTTTGGAAATTTTATCTTGAAATTCGAGGAGTGTGACTGTTTGCCCTCTCTGATTCGGGTACACCACTGGCATGTGGTAGGGGGAGTCCGAGGAAGGCCCGTGTCCTACAATGCACAGGACATTTCCACAATCGAGCATTGTTCTCTGCCCCACACAGCTTTGCACTGTTCCAGCACACACACATGTAAGTGGAAAACCTGGTTATGATTATCGGAGCCTAACTCCATTGTACTTTTGAGGGCACAATATTTTTGCATGGTTTTCGTAAGCAGTGAATTTTCCCAGGAATGAAACACCATGAAAATTGAGGGTGATGGTTATTTTGTTGGCTTTGGAGCTTTCCTGAGGGTGGTTTACCCCTTGAGAAAATCAGCTCACCAATGACAGTGCCGCTCATTGCCCTTGAGTCCTTGATCAGTCCGTACATTTGTGTCTGTCTCATTTGTGAATGGCCTTCATATAGGTGTAAGCATCTGACCACATCACTAGGGCTTGTAGAATAGTCAGACCTGAGCATTTATGTATGGAAATGTTTATTATTTTATTACATGTCATTTTCCTTGTATTGTCCCTTTATATTAAAATTAGGACATTATGTTGATTTTTCTGTACTCATTGATCATGAGTACAGATAAATTATACATCTATAAATTTTTTTTCTCAGAATAGTAAACAAGGCATTTGAAAATATTTATTATTTAAAAAAAGGTGTTGGGTCTGATAAGGTTGAGAACAACCAAACAAGCCTGTTCAGTGCTTCAACATGCTATGATTTGGGCAATGTAGCTACTTACTATGAGTGTTTGGTTGGTCTCTCAGTAACTTTAACATGCAGAATTCTGTGTAGAAATTGTAGACCCACAGAGGTATCAAGGTTGGCGTCACCAATGAGAAGTCATGTTGGTATCATATACTCCCAAAATAATATGAGAAGGACATTTGACGTTTCTGGTGTTCCTCCCAAAAGTCCATAACCCCAGTCTAATCATTAGGGGGAAAAAAAACAGATAAACTCAAATCAAGTGACACTCTGCAAAATGCTGGACTGGGATTCCTCAAGACTGTCAAGGTCATGAAAAACAAGGAAGACTAAGAACTGTCACAAACCAGAGGAGACTAAGGGGACAGAATGACCAAATGCAACATAGGGTCCTGAATAAGATTCTGTGAGAGAGAAAGGACTTTAGTGGAAAACAAGTAAAATGTTGGATCAAGTCTGAAGTTTGGTTAATAGAAGTGGACCCATGTAGATGTCTTCGTTTTGGCAAATGTAAAATGGTTGCAGACGATTTTAACATTAGAGGACACTGGGTAAAGGGCATTTGGGAATTCTCCGTACTAGCTTTGCAACTTTTCTATAAGTCTAAAGTTATTTTAATTATTTTTTAAGTCTGTTTAAAAACACACATATATAGGACGACTCTAGGAGGTCCCACACTTGGATAGAATGGAAGGATTTTTTCTAAAGATAGAAAATAATCACCCCTTGGAAAGACACAACGTAGAAGAAATGTCATGTCCTCCCTAGACCCTCACACCCTAGGGTCAATATGTGAAGAAGACAAAGATAGCACGGGAAACACAGGTGGCTAATGGGAAACCATCATGTCCTTGGTAAGATACAAATGCTGGAAGGCGTGGTAGCAATGGAGGGAATGGGGGGGGGTGGGGGCAGGGCAGTTGGACGGACTGAGACCAAGCCTTGAAGGACAAGACGGGCATTGCACAAGAGCCAGAAAGGTGGAGTGACAGAAGCAAAAAGAATGATTACTAAGCAGGCTCTTCTTGGGGACAGTTTGTGTCAAGCGGTAATGAGATGTGAGATGTGACACAAATAATAAGAGCACATACTTAAGGAGGCTCTCTATATATCAAGCGCTGTCCCACATGTTTGTGAATGCACCCTCCTTTACTCCCCATAATAACCCTAGAAGGTGGGGTTATGGCCCCTGGTTTTAATGGACAAGTGAACTGAGACACAAAGAATATCTTGCACATACTAGATTGAACCCTGTGACATTGCCATTTCTGTAGAAACCGGTCACATGGCTTGACCTAATAAGTAACTTGCCTCAGGTGCACAGCTACTCGAGAGTTGGAGCTGGACTTTGAGACCTGGCAGCTGGCTCAGGAACCTGGGCTGGGGCCCTCTCAGCCAGAGGGCCTCTTACAGAAATGGCTGACATTTACTGAGTGCTCACTATGTATTGGGCACTATCTAAAGCTCTCTGTGGATCAACAACTCATGTCCCTTTGCAGCAACGCTCTTGAGGTAGGTGTGATTATCACCCAACTTACAGTAGAGGAAAGTGAGGCCCAGAGAGCCTCAGTGGCCTGCTATTGGTTGCCCAGCTAACAAATGGCAGAGCTGGGATTTGAACCCAGCCTGCTGGGTCCAGAGCATGGGTCCAGGGCCCTCTGCCTCTCGAGTGTTTCTAGATGCAGTATGGCAGCATTGACGGAGATCAGCTTTCACAACAGTTTGAGAATCTGGAGAGAAGAGGCTTTCCCTGTCAAACCTCAAAGCAGATGTCAAGGGCTTTGCATTTGTTAGGACATGCAGGAGGGGGACATTGGATCTTCTGGCCAGCTCAAAACGAATGGCATTTTTATTCTGGGGGAACAGAAAATTGACCTCAGAATCTCTTCAAAAAATCAGCATGGAAATAAAAGAGAATAAAAGACAATGGAGCAAAAGAGGAGAATGTTGAGAGACTGGAAGCAGCATTGCTGTGCTGGAGCTATTTGGAATCCAGTACTTTATTTGCAATTGGCTGGCTTCTCTCTACTCTTAAATGACTTGCTGGACATCCCATGGACATTTGGTGCTTGGATCTACTATATCCAACAGTGAGGTGGTCATGTCAGAATGGCCCAATACTTAATCAACTTAATTTACACCAGGATTCTCTTAGGCGGAGAAGAAAGAAAATAGCCAAATGTTGCCTGTCTGGCAAATTAACTTTTTACAATGTCATTGCATAATATGACCTAAACCTTTACTAATGTGAACTGCCAACTGAATCCAAATTAGCAACAACAACAACAACAACAAAAATCTGTACTACATAATTTTAAGAAATGTAATTCCATTATTTTTACATGTATACCATATGTTAAATTAAGCTAGCTGTGGATTGCCTAGCAAGAAGATTCTACACAAATGAAGGGTTCCAGACTCTAAAGTAACTCCAGTCTTGAGCACTAAGTAATTCAGACTGCCAAATTTACACAAAGATGGAAACCTCCTTGGTTTTACCTCTTCAAATCTCAAAATAGAACAAATTAAGTACCATTGTTCATGGATCAATATTCTGGGTCAGTTGTGTGGAAATACAACTTAGACTAGAGACAGACCTGAACAAGGCACAGGTACCCAAAAAATCCATGCATTCATATGAAAACTTAATTAATTAAATGAAAAGAGCACCACAATGAATATATTATTGGCACCGCTCTGCCCACTGGGCCCTGTATACCTGTCATAATGATGGCAATTCTCTCCGATCCTGAAGCACAAAACATGACTGTGAACATCTCAATTGATCTCAGATGCTCCCACACTTCCACCGGTTGGTAAAGCCGGATCCCTTTGCTTGATATTCCTCAACTCCACATCATATTGTGATCTGGGATCAGTTGGAGCAGTGCATATCCATGGCAACCATGGATATAACCAGTTCCTTCGCTCACCTAGTAACGTGAAGGAATAGGCTAATTGTTCATGACACACAGCAAAACAAGATTTGGCTTTGTTCATTGATCATACATTATTTGAGGCCCTTCCTCGGCCTCTTCCCAACAGAGATCCTACTGCAAACCCAACACCATGATGCTAAATGAAGCCATCAGTCACAGTGGGTGCGAACAGCTATGCCTAAGCCCAGTGCTTATGCTTGGGCCCATCTGCACCTCCTAGTGAAGTGGGGAGATCTCTGTGTCCAGGGGTTAAAAACAGCCTGTTTACACAGGTGACTTGGATAAGGGAGACCTGAAGAGGACTGAAATCGAGTCTTCAAGCCTACAAGATGAAGCAGCTTGTCCAACACTCTATGAATGGCACATCCTGGCCAGGAACTAATTGTTCATGCCTCTTGCAAAAAAATATCAGTTTACTCATTTCCAAAAGCAACAGTGGACAGTCAATAAAATGAAAACTGGGCTTTGTAATTTCTTGCACTATATTTGTGGTGATCAATCTATATTTTCCATTTACATTGAATGTATTATCCACAGAGATGTGGTTCTAAAGTAAGCATGTTGGCCAAAAATTACTTATGCTCAAACTTACTCTCAGAAGTCTTTATACAGAGTATTCCCTATGGACATCACCCTTTGGGGCCCCTGACCCAGACAAAAGAATGAAACACAAGGAAAGTCTATATGAAGATGTCTGGACATTCAACTTTAACATAGAGAAATGAAACAGTATGGTAGCTAAGATGATAGAATGTCTTAGGTTTGAATACAGGCTCTTGAGGCCTCTTACTAGCCATGTGCCATTGAGCAAGTGACTTCCTATTTGTGTCTCAGTTTACTTATCTGTAAAATGGACATAATAGTACCTACCTGTTATGGACTTAATTATTTCTCCCAAAATGTATGTGTTGAATCCCTAACCCCCAGCATGACTGTGAGGAGACCCTCAGAAGGTAATTAGGTTTAGAGATGAGAGGGACCCTCATGATGAGATTAGTGCCCATTTAATAAGAGATAGGGGAAGGCTTGCTTCCTCTCTACCATTTGAGGACACGATGAGAAAATGGCCATCTGCAAACCAGAGAGAGGGCTCTCACTGGAGAACTGATTCACCTGGCACCTCGGTCTTAGGCTTCCCAGCCTCCAGAGTTGGGAGAAGTTAATATCTGTTGTGTAAGCCCCCCCAGTCCGTGGCATTTTGTTAGGACAGTTTGACCTCACTAAGACACTACCTTATATTTTTTTTTCTCATATTTTTTTAGGAGCTGAAATCTATAAAGCATGCAGAATAATTCCTGGGATATAGCAAGTGTTTTATTAATTGTCAAATGGAATTTTAAAAAGTAAATGAACAGATGAGAAATCCTCAAGTGTTTCTTGGAGGATTTTCACCATGTTGTCTTAACATTCAGCCTCTGTAACCTTAATATCTTTTTTATAAACGTATTTGTTATTACGATGATTAAATGAGCTAATATATGTGAAAGCATTTGGCATAGAATCTGACATAGAATCTCCGAGATGGTTCTAACTACAGTTTGTTTGCTATATAATTCTAAATCCTTGCTGTACCTGAGTTTGAAACTTGTTTCATCAGACCCATATCAACCCTGTTCTTTGAAAGGCCATAGATGAACATCCGCCTTATGTCTGTGCACGTTGGCGTATCCTCTTGTGGCCCCCTGGAACAATGATCGCTCTCATTCCATCGGACATTGGTTTTCTCTTGCCTTAAGTAGCACTGCATCTCTCACTGGGTTTTGATTGTAGCCAGGTCAGACATTAATGCACACAGGGGATCGGCTCCTCTGTATCTTGCTAGCTAACTTAGCAGTCAAGCTGAACTTGACCCCACAACTCTCTTTTAGCTCCCCTCACTCCTCTGTTCCCGGGTGTGGCTGCGCTCACACACACGTGTGTATGTGTCATCACCGAGCGGGCAGCACAGAGCCTGCATGTTCATCATTCTCCTTTGACTCAGTGGTGTACAATATATGGGGAAAGAAAGAACATTCAGTTATAAACTCCCCACGTTTGTAGCCCACAAGCTCGTCCACCAGAAAGCCCAGAGAACACCCTTTGCTTCATCGTTAGGCAAGGGATAGAGTGGGGAAGCCCAACTCCGCTTGTAATTTAACGTTCAGATTCTCCCGAAGGTCTGGCTACGGGAAATGCCACCACCCGGGGTTATTTGGAGTGGAGCTGCGAGAAGCATAAACTTGTTAAAAAATGGGGTGGCCGTGTTTTTAAAAAAAACACAAATACAGGTTAGCTGTCACATCAGTGGTGGTTTGTGCTTTGTGCAGTGACAAAGTGAAGTCATCTTATCCTCCAGCACGCTAAGCAACAGTCAACTCAGCAGTTCATTTGCGAAAACAGCCCCATCCGTGGGTGGGGTGGGGAGTACCCAGGTCTGAGAGGAAAATACAGTCGCTACAAAACCCTCTCTTTCACTTACAGAAGCAATCACAACCTTCCTGTCTTTGGGAACTGTGAACTTAAATCCACCCTTTCTCTTCATAAACCGTGCGAGAGCTGCGCACACCGCTGAGTACAACTGTCCACGCATTTTTCAGACTAACCGCTGGCCACAGCTTTTGGTTGGGAGTCCTGCACCAGGAAAGGTTAAGACACTTGAGGAATCGAGGGGGTCCGCCTGTCCCTGAGCTTGTTGGGGGGTACAGCCATTGGCACTAAGCAGCTGCGGCTAAGGGGTTTCGCTGCAACCAGAAAAGGCGGGTTTGTGTTCCGAAGCCATCGGTGGGAACCCTGTTCCCTCCCCCAGGCTCACAACGTGAACGTTTCTTCTGTCTAGAAAAGGTGATTTCGCTCAAGTCGGATTAGAAATCAGCTCTCCCTAAGCAGGCGGCTGTTTGGTCAGTAAAGGCAGGACAGCTCTTCACGTGGGTGGGATTGTGGGCACAGGTTTTGATGAGCACCCCGTTGCTCTCTGGCAGGGGGTTGCAGAGGGGAGTCCGAGAGTCCCTGTTGCAGAGTGCGCAGGACCAAAATTCAGCCGGCTTCAGCCCTCCCACCTGGGGACAGGGGTTTGGTCCGGATTTCATTTAAGGGCATCAGGGAGCTGTTGAGAAAAAAACAGAAGCCATGAAGAGAGGGCTTATTTAGTAGGACAAGAAACCATCAGGCAGGAGCTAAACTGGGTGAAGGGGAATTACTGGTTCTTTAGAGCCAAGAAGGATGACAGTAAGTAATAGCACCTTATCACTCTCTGACTGGATCCTGGGAGGTCCTGCCCAATGCCCCACATAATGCCCTCCCTCCACCCCTCAGTACTCTTCCTTCTTCTTCAGCTCCAGTCCCCTGCACTACTTCACACACAAGAACGCGCATGTGGCTCACAGAATGCAGTAGGCACGCGACGACCCCAGGGCCTTTGCACGGGCTGTGCCTGCTGCCTCAAGCACCCTGTGGCCAGAAAGCCTCTTGGCCAACCCCCTCATCTGCTCCCACATCTCCTTCTCAGTATGGCTCCCAGCCACCCACACGCCCTCCTGATCCTTCTTGCCCTGCCCTTGCCTTGCCCTTTTTTCTTCCACATTGCTTATCACCTACACACCACTTCGTTTACTCATTTATTATGCTATTGTTTATTTTCTGCCCCCCCACTGCCCCCCCACGCCCCCTTTCCAGGCGCAGGCTGTGGAAGGGCAGGGGTCTCTGGTGTGCCATCGCTGGTGTACCCTAAGCCCTCAGAACAGGCTAGAGACTCTGTAAGTGCTTGAATGAATGATGAGGGAAGCTGGACGTGCATCATCATTATTAATATTATTTCTACTATTAAATGACGTCAGGCTTAGACGTGAGGACACTGAGGCTCAGATACAGGAATTGACCTACTCAGTAGTACACAGATGGCAAAATACCCAATCTAGGACTCAGACTGAGCCCACCCACGGTCAGTGCCTTGTGTCCAGGGACTACAGAACATGACTTAGTAAGATGGATCCGTTACAGGTAGATCCCCGAATGGGAAATGTACGCCAATGTGCTCATTTACAATATTCAAACCATGATTAACAGCAGAATGCTTTTCCCATCCTGCACTTCTCTGTCCCCCCACCTTGCGTCTCCACTTGACCCGCACCCGAGTTTCTTATTTTTAACAGATCTCTCGTTTAAGGTGAAAGTGTTGATTGTAACGGGCGTGCGTCAGTGTTGCCCTGGGAGAGAAAAAAGTTGTTAATCTACTATATGTAGGTGTGCTGCCCCCAACTGTGTACCAGAATCACAATGCTGTTAGATGCAGTATACAGCTGGGCTAGTACTCACAACGTGGAAGCAAGCGATGGGAACCGGTGAGCCCGCCCCCGGGGAGTTTAAGTTTAAGCAGAACGTGCACCAACTATGATCTGGATTCTCTGCTGTTTGAGGAGCACCCGTAGCAGTGTGAAAAGCTCACGTTTTAACAGTAAACAGAGACCAGGGGGCAGCCTGGCCTTAAGGTAACAGGAGCGGGGGTGCGGTGAACAGAGCCCGGGCAGGAAGGGACCGCGGGCCACACGAGGGAAATGTGCCAGCACACAGAGCCAGGCGCATGATCTGTGAGTATAAATGCGTCTCTTGCGTTGTTGCTTACCAGGGAATTCGTAAAGAATGTCAGCAGGAACTCGTGTCTGCTTGTAAATGCTTTACTGAGTATTAGGGGCCACATTGATTGTTTCCCTTGAAGTCATGTAACTCCGGGGGCACGATCCCATGGGAATCGGCGGGAGCCATGGATCATTTTTGTGGAGCCGGCCTAGCTTCGTGTCCGTGATGTACATCCACACAGAGACATGAACAGTCCGGCTCTCTGGACTGATCCTTCTCGGCACAGAAAGCCCTGCAGGAAGATTGCTGGTTCTTTTGATAAGACACTCCCTCTTGAAGAAGAGCCTGGCTCTTCCCTCTTCAGACACCTTATGGAATAGATGTGTGGGTTTCTGAAAAATCACGCAATCCCTTTTCAAACAAAAACAAGAAGCATATTCCTGTGGCATGATGGCTACGGTGGGGTGGACCCACTGGGGAAACCTTCCCCGGTTAAGGCAGTGAGAATGGATTCAAGCTCCCCACATCTGTGATGGAAGGGGAGGGGATATTGTTGCCACATGAGGAGCTGGGACAGGAAACTCCCAGTCAAGAATGACAGTGGGGATGGATGGTGGCACATAGATCTGGGAGAGTAAATCATTTATTTGACTTTTTCTCAGGCTTTTGTTTTGGTCTGAAGAAGAAAAAAGCTCATCTAATCCTAGTTTTTTAGGCAAATATCAAAAGGAGTGAGGTGAGCCCTCAGTAAAATTGTAAGTTAAATGCTTTTTATTTCTGTCCTTCCAAACCTTTCCCTGAGCCCCCTCCCTAACTGCCATGAATTCCCAGTGCTCTGGATCATTGTCCCCTCTGATGAAACTTCTAGCCCCAGACGCTGATTCTCTCTAAGGTGTTAATGACTGTCCTCAATGAGAGAAAAATGGTAATTGTGAGAAAACAAAACCCACTCAAACTAGAATAAATGGAGAAAGACCAACCATCAGTGTATAAGAGGAAACCTCAGAGACATTCAAAGACAGGAAACAAAGCATGACGTGAGCTGACTGGAAATGAAACTGGAAGTGGTTTGGGGGAGCAAGACTCTGAAGACATGACCGCTCTCGTCTGCTTTTCTCACCACTTCCCTCCAGCCTCAGTCAATCAGTCATCTCCCTGTCTCTCCCCTTTCCTTCCTCCCCTCACTCCTGCTCCTTCTCTTCCGATGGCTTGCTTTCCTTTGACATGATCTAACTTTGGCCTGACTCCAGTGATCTTTCAGTGAAGTCCTGGCATCCTCTCCCTAAAGTTCCTGCACCTCAGTTTAAGTTCTAAAGACAGAGTCTGATTAGTCATTGGTCATTCAGTGAATTTGCTCCTCTTTGGGTAATGATGGGAATGGCCTCAAACTGGGAGGGGCGGGGGGGAGGGGGTGGTAGTGAAGAACTTAGGGCTTTGTCCACCTTGAAAGGCAGGCTGCCTGTCCTAGCTGTGAGCAGTGCAAAGGAAGTTGAGTGTGTGTATCAGGTATATATTGACATTATCTGTTGGCCATGGATATGGACATTACCTATTGATAAAGCTATGGGACACACCACCCCAGAAGGTGGTGGCTTAAAGCTGTAAGCATGTATCAAGCTCAGGAGGATGTGAGTTGGCTGGACAGTTCTCCTGGTCTTGGCTGGGCTTGGTCACGTGCCAGGGACTCAGCTGGCTGTCAGCTGATCCAGAACAGCCTGAGCTCCAACAACAGAAATGACTGGAATCAGAGGCCCATGTGTTTCATCCTCCAGCAAGCTAGCTAGGGCATGTTCCTCATGGTTATGACTGGGGTGGAAGAGTGGAAACAGAAACACTCAAGGGTTTTTCCTAGCTTCTGTATGGATCACATTTGCTAATATCCCATTGGCCAAAGACACTCACATGGGCAAACCCAGAATCAAGGAGCAAAGAAATAATTTCTACCTGCTTAGTGAGAGAAACTTCCAAATCGTATGGCAAAGGAGCTTGGATATGGGGGGAGGAGAGAAACTGGAGCTATTAATACAGTTGATCCAGTGTGTCATGGCAACAAACTCACGGACATGTGTGACAGGCTACATCCTGCCCCAGCAAGACTTGCCCAGAATCTTCCTGATACTAATTACCGATCCCAAAGAATGAATTACCAAGGAAGCTTCTCAAATAACAGCAAAAAAATGACAGTTTTGTCTCCAGGTAAACCATGTATAGAATAGCAAGACCACAGAACCAAGACAACAGAGGGAATTGAATTTTTCCCCATAATGCATGCCCTGCCCCCACCCACAACTCACACATGACCTACCTAGGCTTGTGACATTCTGCTTTCTAATTCACCGGATGAAAAAATGAGGCGTATTCAGTTTAATAGTGCTTTTTAAGTAGCTCAAGGCTGAACATGTGTGCAAATAGCAAGTAGACCAGAAACCCTGAAGAGTCAAAGCCTTTGTCGTTGGTGCCCCCCACTCCCCGATGGTGGCTGGGTTCCATGTCAGGCAGTGGGTGCTAATTATTTGATTGCTTTTGTGCCAGGAGTGGAAAGAACAAGTGACCTACAGTTAGCTCCAGGGATAGATGATCCAGTCTGAGAGTTATTCTGGTCTTTTGCTCCTCGTCACAGAAACACAGAATAATAGAATAACAGGGCTAGATGGGCTTGGAAATCATCTAGTCCAGCATTTTTCAATTGTTAGTCACATAAACCATTCATTGTTTTGTAGAAATGCGTTCTACTCTTTGATGGTTTTAGAGATACTGGCTTCTTTTTCAAACCTAAATTATTTTTGAAAATGTATTGTCACGGCCATAAGTTGAAAAATCAGTATGATTTGATAGAAACAGAAGATAACCATAAAATAAACAGAATGACAGCCACGTTGTTATGAAATTCTGTCCAGTTGTTTGAGCCTTCAGCCTGCCCAATTTTCACTAACAAGGGAGTTTAGCAAACACGAAGGAAGTGTTACAGAAATATTATCCCCAAACTGACGTATTCTCTGTGATGGCGTCAAGGAGATCAAAGCGGATTTGAAAAGGTCATCAGTTTCTCACTCTCCGATTCAGTGTTATTTAGTGCCCTGCCCCTGTATTCTAAAATCGTCTCGGACTTCCTGAGTAGTTGTGTGTGTCCCATGCTGTAGGGAATAGCCATGGTCCTGGTCCCTCCATTCACAGATGGAGAAACTGAGACCTCCTCTCGCTCCTTCCTGACGGTTACCTTTGTGCTACGTCACTACTACTTTGCTTCTTACCTAGCAGTTTGGCTAGGGGGAGGGAAAAGAAATGACCCACAAAAGAAGTCAAAGGCAGGTGGTGCTTTTGACTCTACAAAGTTGGAGCTTCCCTGGTTTTCTATTACGCCTGCTCTTCCTGTTCTCCATTACTGGGCGACAAGATGGTAGCCCTCTTGAAAGAAACAAAAAGTTGCCCCACACTTCCATAAAGAAAACTCCTGTCTGGCTCCACCACCATCTAAGACGTTTAGATCAGGAACTTCTAGAAGGATGTAGCCATACGAAGGAAGGCATCTCTAGTTATCTTGCCCAAAAAAAGCGTTGTGTGAGAAAAGAGCAGAGCCATCTAAATCTAATTCATCCTTGGAGTAAGCCATAGGAGCTGAGCTAATGGAATTCTAAATCCTCTGGCAAACTGTATGGATTTTCGAAAGGAGGTGGCGAAATCCTCTTTGTCCTGTTATCTTCTCAAGATGGATTTTTAGTTGAAAATCCTTTCTTTAAAAAAAAATATAGGATAAATGTAGTCATACACTCAGCTAAGCTCTTTATTCCATTGCCTGTGATCTGGAATAAGCTTTTGAGATGTTTCTTCAGACAGGAGGGGAAGGGACAATCTTGGAGAAATATCCTTCTTCATCATATTTTTAAGGATGACGCTGATTGTATCAAACACTGCTTAATGTTTCATTTTAAATTTCTGTTACTCTTTGGGGAAAAGGTAGTGTGTACATTAAAAAAAAAAATGTTTCGGGGCGCCTGGGTGGCTCAGTCGTTAAGCGTCTGCCTTCGGCTCAGGTCATGATCCCAGGTCCTGGGATCGAGCCCCGCATCGGGCTCCCTGCTCCACGGGAAGCTTGCTTCTCCCTCTCCCACTCCCCCTGCTTGTGTTCCCTCTCTCACTGTGTCTCTCTCTGTCAAATAAATAAATAAAATCTTTAAAAAAAAAAAGTTTCTTTTCCCCATATATTATAGGATGAAATCAAAAGGGCATGCATCTTAATCTTTGCAACGTGGGTGCCTACATCTGATACCTATAATGTGAATCAAATTTCTTTCTTCACACTCCGAATTTCAGTGTTCGATACATTTGTTACCTCGTCTGAACAGCTCAGGCCATTATTCATGTTGATGGAAACAAAAAAAATTCCGATGTCTATCAGCTTGTGTCTGCATTTGTTTATAATAGAAAGACTCCCCTCCACCCTATGTTGGCCCTTTCTTCAGAGGCATAGTGGGAACTGCGTAGTCAAGAAGGCTTTCATGGACCTCCTGACTCTGTTCTTTCTGTCTCTGAGATCCTGACAGGGATCCTAAAGCTCTCTGAGCCTCCGTTCTTCGTCTGTAAAATGAGGATAAGTATATCTATTGTGTCAAAATGTTGTCACGATTCAAATAAGGTGATATAAGTAAAGCTCATAGCACAGGGCCTGATATTTAAGCATGCACTAGGTGGTCACTACTATTATTATGTATTACTACCTTGGAAAGGCCACATGAGATAAATCAGAGTACTTACAGGCTGTGGGGCCAGAGAGAAGACAGGACTCACTTCGTCATTCATCACCGCATCTCCAGTTCCAGTTGCGCTGGCCCGTAGCAAGAACTTAGTATTTTTTGGATGAATGTTTGAATGGTTCTGGCATTATCCCTCATTAGCTGTGTGATCTTGGGTAAGGCATGTCACCCCTCGTGAGGTGCCCAGAGCAGAGCCTGGTACATGCTATGCTTTCCCCAGTCTCTACTGTCCTTCACTTATGAGGATCCCAGGTAAAGAACCGGGACCAGCATTTCCTGGGGAAGATGGCAAGGAAGATTTTATTCAAGAGGGCGGAGCTACTACAATGGCAGTTCGCGATAGGAGAGAGAGATCGGCCCCGCTCTGAATGCAGCCAGGGAAACTGGAAATCTATGGGTAGGTCAGTAGATGGAAAATCAGGAAGAGGAAATACCAGGGTAAGGGGGATCTGGCCCTACCAGCCAAACCCGCTTCTTGGCGAGGGCTGGCCAAAGGTGATCAAGACACAGGCTGGGGAATGGTGGAGGATGAGAAAATGGACCAGATATTGATGGTGATGAGTTATTAAGGGTGGGAATTCTAGCCAAACTGGCGTAGCAGGATTCTTGCTGAAACTGACAATGAAGAGACAAGAGTCCAGGCCCAGCTGAAAAAAGAGCCTGAGCAGAGCTTAGCCAGGCAGAGAGTCTCTGTCAATACGTACCCCAGTCTTGGCTGGAAAGGGCCAGAAAGTGAGCTGGGTGGGCTCCAGAAAGCTCCAGAGTGAACATTGAAAACTGAACAGGATGTACCCGGGTGGAGCATGGGAGTGGGAGCGAGGTTTCAGAGGGGCCTTCTGGAAGCAAAAGAAGCATGGCTGAAAATCAGGAAGGAAGAGAGAGCATGACATTTCTAGGAACCTCAAGAGACTCAGTCCAGTTTGTATGCTGAGGGAGGGGTAGGAAGTGGCAAGAGATGACACGGGGCCAGCCACCGTCAGGGTTCAGACTTCATCCTGAAACACGTGGTGTCCTCCATCACTGGGTTTTCCTTCCAAGGGAGTAAATGATCAGCGCCTTCCAGAGGACTCTCTTGTTTAGTGCCCCAACCTCCAATAACAACGATGCCTGCTGTTGGAACTCACCTGACTCCAGCACACAATCGCCTTGCAGGCTGATCCAAAGGAAGCATCTTTTCTGGCCATAAAAAACAAGCTCTTAGTGTCCTGACATTATTAAACCCCTCTTAGGCTAAGAACGTGCATTTTTGGACTTGAGAGCATACGCTTGCCAGCCTGAGTCTAGCTCAGTGGACTCTCCTGAGTGGCACCTGGGAAGTTTTAAAAGAAATATCTACCCTTGCCTGGGCCACCCTCAGAGATTCGGATTCAGTTGTCTGGGAGTGGAACGGGGCATTGGCGTGTTTAAAAGCTCCCCAGTGCAGCCAGGGTTGCGAACCATAATGGAGTGCACCGCACAGCAACGTTAGCTCTTGAGAAGGGAATGGACCTCCCTTGCCAGATACTCCAGCCGAGATTCTGGGCCAACATTGCAAACCTTCCTGGCAGATCTTCAAAAGCTGCCTGTAGTGACTGTTGAGACCACTGCATGCCCCACCCGCTTCGCACAGACAGGCCGCCTTCGAAGGCCAACATCCGGCAGCTGGAGAGGGAGAGCGACCTCACCTCTCCCCGCTCACCTCGGGGCGTGATCTCACTCCCCGGCCACGTTCTCTGTGCAGCACTAAGGAGCTCTGTCAAGGATTTGCCTTTCCGCTAATTTACCTGGAAACTCCAAGCAGGCCTAATTAGCACATTACTCACCCTTCCCCAGTCCCACACATCACCTCCCTCCTCACCCCCACCTCCAGAAATTTCTTCCCCCGCCCCTCCCCACTTGCCCATTTATTCAGTGCAGTGGGGTTTCGTGCCCTGGGCCCTTGAAAAGCACATTTTGGGAATGGAAGTGCTACTGGAAGAAGGCAGGTAACTAAGGTCTTCAGGGTCCCAGCTCACCTCTCATTGGCCTCCCGGCGAAATGCCATCCATCAGGGGCACTGAGCGACAAGCCCTCCAAATACTTCCCAAGGCGCTGCCCTGTTTTATGCCTTCCACGCTGAGACAGCAGATCGTTAGCTCGGAGCCCCTGGGTTGTTTCCCTCAGCAATTAACTGCTGCCCTGGTGTTAATTCCAATCAATAATCCCCCTGCCATAGCTCTTACAGCTGCCTGGAGGCTGCGACCTCCATAGCACATTTTGGAAGTAACTTGCTGGGGCAGTGACCCCTAGCCTCTCCCCAGGAAAGCCCTCACCAGGCTTCCTCATGACAGCAAGTATCCTTCAGTGAGTGTCGGGGGCAAGGGACAGCATGAGCAAGCAGGGGTCCTAACACCTCTTTCATGTCCTGTGACAACTCAGGAGACAGACCAAACCAGCTCCCCTCTGGTATCCCTTGGGATATTCACAAAGCTTTCATTTTTCTATTTTGGCTTTTTTAAGAATTCTTTTGTTTTTTTTCTGTTTGTTTTGAGATGGCTGTCTTTTTCCTCCATCTAAAAAAACCCTCTCTCATTCAAATCAGTCCCCCCCCCTTTTTTTTTTTTATCAGAGAACCACGGTTTCTCATTTCTTGCTTCTGTTGCTTCTTTTAGCTCCCTGTGGACAGAATGAGACCCGGGAGGATGGCAAAATAATCCAGTTGCCTCCCTGCAAGACGGGAGCCTGGATTGTGCCGGCCATCATGGCCTGCTACCTTTTAGTGGCGAACATCCTGCTGGTCAACCTGCTCATCGCGGTGTTTAAGTAAGTGGGTCCTTCCTCAGAGGACTGGGGATGGAGTGGGAGGCTGGGGGAGGGCAGGCTCTGGTGCCTCAGAAAGGAGTGGAGCTTCTCACTTGATTCTCTCTCATCTCTATTTCAGCAATACATTCTTTGAGGTAAAATCAATATCCAACCAAGTGTGGAAGTTTCAGAGGTATCAGCTCATCATGACTTTCCATGAAAGGCCAGTTCTGCCCCCGCCTCTGATCATCTTTAGCCACATGACCATGATATTCCAGCATCTGTGTTGCCGATGGAGAAAACACGAGAGCGACCCAGATGAGAGGGACTATGGCCTGAGTAAGCTTCGGGTGACAGCCCTGGGCCACCACAAAGTAGGAATTCCTACTACCTCCTGCAGACAGTCATGTAGGACCCCGTGCCCACCTGGTTCCTCTGGCATCCCGCAGACTGCTGACAGCTCTGAACACTCGGGAGGGCCCTGGAGGGTGCGCTTCCATGGGAAACAGTGCTGAAAAGACATGAGAGGCTGAAATGGAGCATTCGTAGCCTCACATCTTTCTTAGGGAATAAAACCAGTCCTCCGGCAGAGCTGTTTTAGCACCTTCACAGGTTCTAAACTTCGTGCCATCCAGAGAGGCCCCACCACAAAATATATGCACCGTATTAATGTGCTCCCGACGCTACATTATATATAAGGCAGACATCATTACCTGGGTTGAGTTGGGTTGCAGGTGACTAAGTTTGATTCTCCATGATCATTTCTGGAGCTATCATTTTTTGGGGGTCTTAAACATTCCCCAAGTCTTAGGAAGTCATGTATGACTTCATGAGGAAACCAGCCCTGCTCTCTATTAGTCAAAGGAAAAACAGAAAACGCTCCACCATCCACATTCTACCCAGTGTTTCTAAAAGGAGGCTCTATTGGCTTTGGGGTGGAATAATTCTTCAGTGTGTGGGATTGTCCCACACGTTGCAGAAGATTTAGCACATCCGGCCTCCACACATTGAATACCAGTAGCTCCTGCAGGTCCCTAAATGTCCCTCACTACCCCACCCACAGTTAAGAACCACTGAGAATCAAGCCCCGTACAAGCAAGCTCCTGTGGTTTCTCAAAGTGTGTCAAATAGACCGCCTATACTAAATCTACTGAACCAAAGCCTCTGGGATTGTGGCCCAGGAGGTACCTCTCGGTGATCACTAGTGCTCTAAAGCTCAAACCAAAGCCACTTCCTCAACTGCTTCTCGAAGTCTGAAGCTTTTAACAACTTCCCTGACAAAGCAATGCCCAACTTCGTTCTAGACATTAAAACTAGAGAGTTGAAGAGGGCCAGGAATTCCAGAATTCACTGTTTCCACCAAAAACACAAGTCTAGGCAAATAGAAAGCTTCGAGGGAAAAAGGTTCAAATTTCCACTAGGCTCTTCCTACAGTGTATCACTAATGAATTACTCTCCCTGATAGTAACAGAAAACCAGACTAACAACAACACAAATCAATAAAGTTCTATTTTTCTCAAGTAATAAAAAATGAAGAGGGTCCAGAGCTCAGCAATGGCTCCCTGAAGTCAAAGACCCCGAGTCCTGTTTTTAGGTTCCGCTATTCGTTATTGCACTGTCTTACCTCGTGGTAGCAAAATAGCTGCTGTGTTCCCAGTCATCACATTCATGTTCAAGGCAGGAAGAGGGGGAAAGGTGAGACAATGTAGAGAGAAGCAGCTACCTCTGAATAGTTTATCAGGAAAGCAGAACCTCTTCCCAGCACACCACCCCTCCCTGCAGCAGACTTCTTTCTCTGGAGCCGAACTGGGTCCTGTGGGTGCTACCAACTTTAGAGGGCGCTGGGGGGGGGGATGTGGCTTTCCAGCCTCAGCTGTGGGTGTCTGCCTCACTCCGCAAACCAGAAATTGAACTTTTGAGTAACCTGCTTTTTCTTTGATTTAGCTCCTTTCTCAGCCTTACAGTATGTATAATCTAACCAGTCCCTGCAGTGAACCAGATACACTGAGGACAACTTCAGGGCTCCATAGTGAGTCTAACGCACGGGAGGAGGACAGTGACAGAGGTTGCCCAACTGGGTTTGGATTTAGCTTGCGACTTCGTAAAGAATCTCAGCCCCTTTTCTTAACCTTGATTAAATGAGGAATGTCATTAGGCCCACAGATCTGATGCCATTGCTTATCCTTCCTGTCTTATATCTCTCCCTTTTTTTCCACAGAACTGTTCATAACTGATGATGAGCTCAAGAAAGTACACGATTTCGAAGAACAGTGCATAGAGGAATATTTCAGAGAAAAGGATGATCGATTCAACTCGTCCAATGATGAGAGGATACGGGTGACTTCAGAAAGGTACGTTCCATGGGCACGTGCCTCTCACAAGGATGTTTTTTGTCGTGGCATGCCTTATTGATTGTTTTTGTTTGCACAGTCCCCCAAAACAGAGATCCCCCTTGTGTTTATTCTTATTGTCTAAGCTTATGAGAGAATGGAACATTGTCTGAAGCATTTACAGACCAAAATCCCATACTTATAGATCCTGGACTTCTCCAGGAGGCAGTAGCACCCACTCTCCTGTACACTAGGTTGTTGAGTCTAGGACAGGGCTTGCTGGCTCAGACTAGAAATTGGAATGTTCCAGCCCAGACACCAACCATGAGAGACTCAGCCCAATGCAAGGGTCTCCAGCAGGTTGGTGTTTCATGTAGATCTCTGGGCATCTTTTCAGGAGGAGTAGAACAGTCCTCGTATGTGGTTTATATGGGTGTCCAGTGCCTTCTGAATCAACAGCAGCGAGAGACGTGTGAATTAGTTACAATAATGGGTGAGGGATTTTTTTCAGAATTATTTTGTTTTATTCTTTTTATAGAACAAGATAAAAGCAAAGGAAGAGAAGCAGATTCTTCTACCCAGTGGTGATATACTTTTAGATCTCACTGGCCAAATAGTTTTGTGGACCAGTAAGACTATAAGAAAAAAAAAATCCTAAAATATAAAGAAGAGAATCCTGGAAATGTAATAAATCTAGCTTAATGCAAAGGAATTTACATTTTCTGATTTTTCTCATTTGGCTGTAGACTAATAAAAACTTCATTCTGGGCTGGCATGTTCAAAACCCAGCATTTGGGAACCACTGTGGTAAAGAACGTGCAGACTATTACAAAGCATTGATGTAACTTTAAATTGTAAGCCTTTGAGATATGAAGATGGCACTATTATAAATAGTGGGAAAAGGCATTATATTGATGCCTTCAGTTGATATGATTTAGACTTCTAAGATATGAGTCAGTGACCTCGAGTTTTCAAGAAATGACATTTTATCTGCTCACCCACTTCGTACACTTTCTAGTGGCTCTGTAGAAATTACACAAGTGGCATTCTTCTGTCCCTGGCTCTTCATTTCTTTAAAGAATGCAGTCTAGATAAGCAGGTATATACACACATGCCATTGAGTGATTGTATCCATTGGTACTCAGCCAATATTAACAAAGTTTAAAGCTGTGCACACATTCTATGCACATCTGTCATTGCACAGTAGAGCATTCTAGGGTGATATGATGTGAAGCAATTTTCTGGCAAACAGAGGAAGAGGAGCTATAAATCTAAAAATCTCTCATTCTGAGGCCTTGAAAAAGCTATTTATTAATGGACATATAGCCATGTGTTTTCCAGAAAATTGTGCTACATGGACACATTGCCTATTGCTCAAACATATTTCCAAAGCATATGTACAAGAGACTTTGCAATGCTTTTTGACCTCAGAAAGCTACAGACCTGGGAGCAAAGAAAGGGAGGGGGAAGGAGTGTTGAGATGCAAGGAAGCCTTCACCTCTCTGGGGAACTGGAATGAGACGTACAGACACCAGCACCTGTGAACGTTTTGTGACCATGTCACCAATTCCTTGGAACTGGATAGAAACAGGAAGGAACTATATATAGCACCTTCACCTGAGCCTCTCACCCCCCACCTGCAAACACTTCCAGGAGACCCCTTTCCCGAGACCCTCTTCCTCTTGGGGTGGTTACAGAGCTGTGCCCTCAAGGATGATGACCTAGGTGAGCAATTCCCAGAAATTCTGGACAGATCATAGGCACCCCCTTCCTCTGTCTTCCGCATGAGCTGGCTTTCTGGAGGAACAGGGGGCTGGAGGACCAGGACAAGTTCACAACCAAGCCCAGGTGCCAGAGAAGTGAATCTAAGCCCAGGCGTCATCCTACTTCTGTTGCTTCTGTCTGTGTTTGGGGTTTGATTTTTGTTGTTGTTGGTGGTGGTGGTGGTGGTTTGTTTTGATTTGCAAGTGTACCAAAAAATAAATCTTTAAACACTAGAATTGCACTCCACAAAACAGAAACACCACAAGGTGCATCAGGGAACAAAGATCAACCAATGAAATAGAGGATCCATATTATCCGTCTCACGCATTCTCTAGGACATCGCCTTTCTGAGTGGAGTGTCAGGTGAAATCACCTGTCCTATTTACATTCAATAAATATATAAATAATAGAGATAATAAATGATAGATAATAATAGATAATATACATACACATTTGGATAGGTACATATGTTTAATTTACATAATTAACTATACACATAGTATATAGGGTATTCTATAATTCTCCCTTCATGTTAGACAGCCCCAATACAGGGATTTGAGATCAGAAAAATTAAGAGCTGGCTCTGCCCTGCTAGAAGACTTGGGAAAAAGGTTTCTTTACATAGTGAGCCCCACGCTCCTCTCCCTGCCACTGCGTGTAAAACATAACTTATTTATATAAGTTTTACTTGCAGAACCCTTTTTAGAAATACAAAGATACTTCCATAATTGTCAACTTAAATGCATCATTCCTAAGTCATATTTTTGTACCCAAATGGTATCTAAAGAGCGCAATACAATATTCGGGAGATCATTAACACCTCATAAGAATCGATTCTGAAAAATCCTTCTTTTTCCCATTTTATATATATATTTATCTTTTTCATTTTATCTCAAGACAGAACCAAGACATTGGCATGACTCCAAAAATAGCTTCCATGACAGCATTGGCCCCTGTTCTACCACCTCCCCTTTGGTTAATAACCAGCCAGGTATCCACGTTTCTCCCCTCAGCCCAGGGTGTCAACCTCCCTGCTAAAATCATAATGTACTCCATCAAAACATGATGCATCTGCGTTACTGTATTGGTCTGGATTATCAAGATAAGATGAATATTGTGCCCATAAAGTCTCCTGTTAATGAACCTATCTTTTTATTTTTTTTTTAAAGATTTTATTTATTTATTTGACAGAGAGAGACATAGTGAGAGAGGGAACACAAGCAGGGAGAGTAGGAGAGGGAGAAGCAGGCTTCCCCGCGGAGCAGGGAGCCCGATGTGGGGCTCGATCCCAGGACTCTGGGATCACGACCTGAGCTGAAGGCAGACGCTTAACGACTGAGCCACCCAGGCGCCCCTGCACCTATCTTTTTAAAGTACTCAAAAGGTACTGAGCTATTCCATAATGCTGTCTAGAATTTACGTCGAACTCATATAATTCCTAGAACTCAGGAACTTCTCATATAAGAAAAACCTTTTCCTATCTCCAGTCTCCTGGCATTTCTTTTTTATTTTCCCACTGGTTTTTAAGGGTTGCCTACGTTTTCTGGTGATCACAGCTGCAAGTTCTTTTCTGGTTTCTTTAACTCATTTAAACCTGGTGGCTCGTGGGCAACATCTGCCCACAGAGCGCCGTTGGGTTAGGCTCGCAGTGATTGTTAAAATCCATTCTGAATGCCTCTGGCCTGGGCATGTCCTCGGCTGCCACAGAATCCCTGCTTCTGTCCTCACAGCCTTCCCTACTTCACCTACCTCCTCAATCTGCCCTCCCTGTAGGCGTTTAGCTCTCAGACCCCTGACTTACAGCTTCCAGATCATCCTCCCCATCACCCCACCTGTCAAGTTCCACTTGTCAGAAGAAGTTGCAGTTTGAATTTTCTTCTCTCCAGGAACAATTTAAGCAAATAGGATATACATTGTTTCTAGCATCATTTATCTAACATTATCTTTCCTGAGCCAAAGGGCTTTGTGCCCTTTTTGCTCTTCACCTAGATCCAAAAAAAAGAATAGTCATGTGACTATTAATAGTGTATTCAACTTCTAATTTTCATAACAAAGGGAGACAAGAATAACTTAGGATATATGAGTCTTATAAGTAACAAAAACCAGTATAAGCCAAAAAAGAACTTCACCCACCTCCCAACCATATCTTTTTCCAGTGCTGATCTTTGGTATCTCCACTGACTGAGTTGGATTTAAATTGCGCTCCCTTTTTCTTCCCAGAATGACGAGGAGAAGGATGACTGGCCCAAAGGGAAGGGAAGGTGACCCTAAGGGACTTAAATAATTCACAAATTAGATACCAGTCTGTGGATACGCAAGAGTTTGCTTTATTTGTTCTGCATCATTGCCTTTCATTTGAAAACCTGTGTAAGCATACCCTGTCCCCCCACAAGAGGCCCTGTGATTGGTTCGTGTGATATGGGATTGTGTTTGCCCTTCCTCCTGTAGCCATCCTATTGCTAGCCCTCCGGGGAATATTTTTTAATTTAAATTCAATTTAATTAACATATAGTATATTATTAGTTTCAGAGGTAGAATTTAGTGATTTGTCAGTTGCATATAACACCCAGCGCTCATTCCATCATGTGCCCTCCTTACTGCCCATCCCCCAGTTACCCCAGCCCCCCACCCACCTCCCCTCCAGCGACCCTCAGTTTGTTCCCTAGAGTTAAGAGTCTCTTAGGATTTGCCTCCCTCTCAGTTGTCATCTTATTTTATTTGAGATTTAAAACAGGCATGGTGGGGCACCTGGGTGGCTCAGTCGGTTAGGCATCTGCCTTCGGCTCAGGTCATGATCCCGGGGTCCTGGGATTGAGTCCCACATTGGGCTCCCTGCCCAGTAGAGAGCCCAATGTGGGACTTTTCCCTCTCCCTCTGCTGCTCCCCCTGCTTGTGCGCCCTCTCTCTCTTTCTCTCTCTTTATCAAATAAATAAATAAATAAATAAAACAGGCATGGCCTGCCAATCCTCGTTTTTCTTTTACTGCATTTCCTTTAACCACATTTTGAGGTTATCAGGAAAGAAAATGAACTTGTAGAAAATAACAGTTCTTAAGAAATTGCATTTTGAAGCTGAAATTTTCTGTGTCATTGGCATCTTCTTGTGAATGCCCTTTTCTTCATCATATTGGCCATTACAGGCTGGCTGTCTTCTTCCCTGGGCTTTTCACCAACCCATTTCGTGCCCTCTGGTGGGGTCCTGGCTGTCCCTTTCTTGGGCATCCAGGGACAGGAGACATCTCACATCCTTCCAGGACCCCGTTGTGTCCCCCTTGTGCTTGCCTCCTGAGTGATGCTGAATAAGCCCTGTGAAGCCCAGAGACATGAAAAAGGGAAAGAAAAATAGAGTGTTCTTCCCGCACAGCATCTTCCTTTCCATGGTCCCTCTTTTTTTCCTTACTTAGTGACTTCCTGTATCTCTCTCCTTGAGACTTCCTATTGATTCATAAATTCTTACCATTCTTACCTCCGTTTTATCTCCTGAGTGGTTTGACCAGAGTCAGCAACTAGTGACTGTAATCGTGACCCAAAACTCTCGGTTTGTCCCTCACACCTATTTATATCGGTGACGCACACCCATGTACAATCACTTCTCAAAGAAATGTTTTAAGATTAAGGGAGGCACTCTGTTTATCGAAAAAACCTATGTAAATTCGATTCCAAGATCTTTTCTTCCTTTATAACTCCTGTATTAAACCTCTACAGTTATATTCATGACCTAAATGATCATACAGTTTGGTGGTTAAACACATCCAGAAATCTGGGAGAAGATGAATGAAACAGCCCATACCCCCCTCTCCCTGCCCCCCCCCCCACCCAAGTCTTACATTTCAAAACACCTCAGAGCCCACAGGAGAACCCACTGAGGAGAGATTCGGTGAAGAATAGCTCCTTGGTCCTGTTCTAGCTGTCTTCCCCACCACCTCCCACTGTTCCATTCCCCGGGGCCATGCTCCTTTCCTTTGCTCTTGAGGTTCCCCCTGGGCACCTTTTTGCTTTCCTTGAAAACCCTCTTTCCCCTTGTACCACCTCTCTGTTCTTCCCATCCCGCTGGGCTCCTTAGTTTCTGTCTTGTTTACTATCCACGACCGGCTCCTAATTCTTCATTGCCTCATGGTGCCTTAGCTCTGCCTCTCATCTGCTACTTTTCTCTGCAGTGTTGGATCCTTGGGCTGAAGGCAGGTGGGACGCAGGGAGGGAGCTCCCCACAGAGCAGGGAGATACTTTATAGTGTTCAGACCCATGATCACAGGCAGTTATGCTAAAAGAGCATCTTTAGCTCTTTCCATACCAACCTTGTATATACCAGGTTCCAGGAAAGGAAGAAGAGGGAGGAAGAAAACGATCCTGCCCTTTTTGACTCTGCCAACACTAAACAACTAGGAGGACCCAGTGCCTAGAGCATCCAAAAGGGAAAGTCTCGTTCTACAAAAATGCATCTCTCCTGCTCCTGACTTTAATGAGGACGTATTTTACCCACTTGCCCAAAGCTTATTGCATTGCAAAAAATGAAACTGCAGTACTTGCAAAACCAAATTGCATAGACTACATGGTGACAAAGTGAATCGTGAGTCTATAAGACACACAAACTTACTATTGTTAAGTAGTTTGTTTCTCAGGCTATGTTTATACCACAAAATGAACTGAAACAGGGGAAAGTTCTATTTTCCTCCTGAATCAGCTGCGTTAGCTGGGTGAAGAGCATTGCGTTTGCCAGATACAGAATTGCTCTATTTACAAGTCCTTTAGGAATACACCTGGGCGTGGTGGCGGAATGTTCCCGGACCCTGGAAAGTGCTGTGTTCTGGAGCATCAGGAGCAAGTCTCCAAGGCAGGGCTCATGAGGGCAGTCCAGACCTCTGGCTGGGTGAAGGGAACCTGAAAGATAAAAGAGCAGAGTGGGTGGAGGGAGTTGGGGGGTAGAAGGGCTATTGCTGATAGAGGCAGAAATGTGGCCTGAGGCCAGAGAATCACACACACCCACTCTGGCCACAAGAGTGGTTTTGTTTGTTTGTTTTTGTTTTTGTTTTTTAAAGCCTAAAGGTCTGGGGCGCCTGGGTGGCTCAGTCGGTTAAGCGTCTGCCTTCAGCTTGGGTCAGGATCCCAGAGTCCTGGGATCAAGTCCCGCATCGGGCTCCCTGCTCAGCGGGGAGCCTGCTTCTTCTCCCTCTCCCTCTGCCGCTCCCCCCTGCTTATGCTCTCTCTCTCTCTCTGTCAAATAAATAAATAAAATCTTAAAAAAAAAAAAAAAAAAGACCTTCAGGTCCTCAGAGAGGGGAACCACATGCCTCTTATTCCTCCTTGGGGCACTGAAACGTGTATTCTTCTCTGATGGAGGTGTTGCTACTTTTAACATATTGCCGCCACCACCCCCCTTGCCCCCATCACAAGAGCTGGGGGGACCCAGCTCCAATTCCCACCATTGTTCCGTTGTTCATAAAGCACATTCTATACCCGCCGGCATGTTCCTTTGAAGGGTCAGCCGTCAGGGCCTCACTGTGCACACTGGGAGTATCGGAAAAGTATCTTTATCTTCAGCCTCTCCAGAAAGGTTGTGAATGGATCTCCTGTAGAGCCTCCCGAAGATTTGCCTTGGGGCATTTCACAGTGAAAGTTGAAGGTCAAAGCAAAGCTTGGCTCTCGTTTCTCCTTTCCCAGTCAAGTGAAAGCTGTGGCACAATTTTATTTTATTTTACTTTTATTTATTTTTTATTTTTTTATTTTTTTAAAGATTTTATTTATTCGACAGAGAGAGACACAGCGAGAGAGGGAACACAAGCAGGGGGAGTGGGAGAGGGAGAAGCAGGCTTCCCGCGGAGCAAGGAGCCCGATGCGGGGCTCCATCCCAGGACCCTGGGATCATGACCTGAGCCGAAGGCAGTCGCTTAGCTGACTGAGCCACCCCAGCGCCCCACAATTTTATTTTGAATATGTGGACTCTGTCTTTGTAAATAAATATCCAGGCAGCGTACTAGACCATTGGAATCAAGTTCATAACCGCGATTGTCTAGGTGAACTGTTGGTGACACCTGGCAGCATGGCAATGGAAAAAGGAATATGAGACAGATCACGCCCTTGAGAATTACCAGTGGGGAGGGTGAAGACATCTAGAAATAACTGTAAAAGAAGGCATCTGTGACCAGCTATCCAGAGAGACACAGAGAGAAAGAGAGAGAAGAGTAGCAAAATTTACTTGTTGATACACACTCTAGGGTTTACCACAAATTACTTTATATAAACTTGGTTAAATTCCTTGATGTTTGCTTTTCCTTTATTAATGAAAGTCTTGGGTTAAATTAGATCACCTCCAGGTGCCTCAGTGACAGGACTGTATTAATTCCTTTGGAGGCGCTAAATTTTAAAAAGATTATTGTGAACAGCAACAACAAAAAGAAAGATTATTATATAAATGCAAAATAGGGTCACCTGGGTGGCTCAGTTGGTTAAGCTTCTGCCTTTGGCTCGGGTCCTGATCCCAGGGTCCTGAGATCAAGCCCCAAGTCCAGTTCCCTGCTCAGCGGGGAGCCTGCTTCTCCCTCTCCCTCTGCTGCTCCCCCTGCTTGCACACTCTCTCTCTCTCTCTCTGTGTCAAATAAATAAATAAATAAAATCTTCTAAAAAATAAATAAATGCAGAGTAAAAATAACCCCAGTCCATACTCCAAGTCTTCCTCAGTCTCGTGGACACTGCCACAAGAAAAGCTGCCTTCTAAAATTCTGTTGTGCACTTCTGAGTAAAGCCATCAAAAGGCAACATTCTCATTTTGGTGGTGACTGAGTAAGCCGACGCCCTAATACTTGGTTAGTTCATTAAACCCCGCCCCAGTTCCCAGCTAAGTCATGAGGTGCTGTGGCCCCACTCCACTTCAATAAGAACTAGTCAACTTTGGTGTTTATTGGGATTGTGCATTAAATTTTACTGAGTGGAAAGGGGTTTGGTAGATAAATACCACTGGATTAGATCATCTCTCAGGCCTCTTCCAGCTCAAAACGATTTAGATTCTCCAGAGAGGAACCCGGCCTTGCGTGACCCTCATTCTGTTTCTCTCCCAGGGTGGAGAACATGTCCATGCGGCTGGAGGAAGTCAACGAGAGAGAGCACTGCATGAAGGCCTCGCTCCAGACCGTGGACATCCGGCTGGCACAGCTCGAGGACCTCATCGGGCGCATGGCCACAGCCCTAGAGCGCCTGACAGGTCTGGAGCGGGCTGAGTCCAACAAAATCCGCTCCCGGACCTCGTCCGACTGCACAGACGCCGCCTACATCGTGCGCCAGAGCAGCTTCAACAGCCAGGAGGGGAACACCTTCAAGCTCCAAGAGAGTATAGACCCTGCAGGTGAGGAGACCATGTCCCCAACTTCTCCAACCCTAATGCCCCGTATGAGAAGCCATTCTTTCTATTCAGTCAATATGAAAGACAAAGGTGGTATAGAAAAGTTGGAGAGTCTTTTTAAAGAAAGGTCCCTGAGCCTACACCGGGCTACTAGCTCCCACTCAGTAGCAAAAGAGTCCAAAGCTCCTGCAGCCCCTGCAAACACCTTGGCCATCGTTCCTGACTCCAGAAGACCGTCTTCGTGTATAGACATCTATGTCTCTGCCATGGATGAACTGCACTGTGATATAGACCCTCTGGACAATTCCATGAACATCCTTGGGCTGGGTGAGCCCGGCTTTTCGGCTCCAGCACCTTCCACAGCTCCTTCAAGTAGTGCCTATGCAACTCTTGCACCCACAGACAGACCTCCAAGCCGGAGCATTGACTTTGAGGACATCACCTCCATGGACACTAGATCTTTTTCTTCAGACTACACCCACCTCCCAGAATGCCAAAACCCCTGGGACACTGAGCCTCCAATGTACCAGAGCATTGAGCGTTCCAAAAGCAGCCGCTACCTAGCCACCACACCCTTTCTTCTAGAAGAGGCCCCCATCGTGAAATCTCATAGCTTTATGTTTTCTCCTTCGAGGAGCTACTACGCCAATTTTGGGGTGCCCGTGAAAACAGCAGAATACACAAGTATTACAGACTGTATCGACACAAGGTGCGTCAATGCCCCTCAAGCGCTTGCTGACAGGGCCACCTTCCCTGGTGGTCTTGGAGGCAAAGTGGAGGATTCGTCCTGCTGCCATCCCGAGCGAGAAGCAGAACTGAGTCACCCCAGCTCTGACAGCGAGGAGAACGAGGCCAAAGGCCGGAGAGCCACCATCACGATACCCTCCCAGGAGGGTGATAACTCGGACAGAACGCTGTCCAACAACATCACGGTTCCCAAGATAGAGCGTGCCAACAGCTACTCAGCAGAGGAGCCAAGTGTGCCATATGCACACACCAGGAAGAGCTTCTCCATCAGTGACAGACTCGACAGGCAGCGGAACACAGCAAGCCTGCGAAATCCCTTCCAGAGGAGTAAGTCCTCCAAGCCGGAGGGACGAGGGGACAGCCTGTCCATGAGGAGACTGTCCAGAACATCTGCCTTCCACAGCTTTGAAAGCAAGCACAACTAAACCTTCTTAATAAGCATTGCAGGAGGCTCAAGAATCCAGCCCTAAAATTCTCCCCGAACCCCACCTGTTCCCCTTCCTTGAAACGTACCTGCTTTATTCTTAGCTGAGCAAAACAAGCGATGCCTTGGGAGGTGTTAACTCAAAGGTGACTTCTGGGCCACAGATTGAGAAAGCACTTTGCCTAGCCCAGTGCCAAACACAGGGGCTTTAAGTCACGTTCACTCTTGATGGGTAGGGAGGGAAGAGAGGGAGAAGAAGGGCTGTGGTGAATGTGTATGTCTGGTGACTTCAGAAAGCCATGAGCTCTGGGAATGAAGGGGTTTCGAGCACTCTCCATGCCAGGAGGCATCTTTCCATTTCTGACCATTATCAAGAGTTTTAGGATACAGGGCTAAATTGCAAAATAAGATAAAATAAAGTAGCCAGCATACAAATGAGATATTCTAAACTTCAATTCTGTTTTCTTTTCACATTGGCTCCATCACTGGTGACTGATGAAGAGCATCCTTTTTATTCAGTATAAGCCGGCAGCAAGCAGTTCTACCTAACGTCCCACATCCTTCTCATGCCAACACTTCTGTAATTGATCATTATAAAGAAAAAACAAGGTAACAGTCATAGTTCACCTGTCTCTTATATATTCACTTCTGGTGCCACAACTGTTTATCTTTCTTGAAGAAAATAAAGGGAAAAGAAATGCCTTTTTGTATTGCAATCAAAATGAAAGAAGAATTGAGGCTAAAAACAAATGTCAAGTGGTTTATTATATACAGTGGGCATTCGAGTATAGTCGAGCAAGCTCAGGATGAATGTAATTAAATAATTTTATATTTTTTAATTTATTTTGTATCTCACCTGTCATCAATCAAGTCACTCACTGAATATGTGATAGTGAACTAAAAGAAAAAAATATATGCAGTGGGCAGAAGTCACCTAAAATTGCCATGTGGTATACTGTTACGTTCTCACCATCCGTGTCATGTGTCATGCTGCTGTGTGATTGTCATCATTTGCATGGCTCCACCATGTCTTCTGAACATCTCCAAGATGTACCTGGAAATTCTTCACACCACTCATCACATGACCATTTTGTATATGAAGATCTGCTCACACATGGATATTTTCATACCTAGAGTTTTGCCGTTTAATCTGAGCTCAGCATAAATTTCATTGGAGTTTTTCAAGGGCTGGTATCTTTTTTATGGAAATGTTCCAAAGTACTTTTTAAGGAAGTTTCAAATCATAAATAACCTGAGAATTGACTGGGAATTTGGTATCAACCCAAAGCCATCAGTTGCAGGCATACCATGAATATTTTTCTTATATACAGAGCTATAAAAATGATACAGTAGACTCAAGTAGAAAGCAAATAAACTACATAAAGACTTCTATAGTATATGCTGCTTATATACATATATATGCATTCACATGGAGACATGTTTATATATAGTATATAAACAGGCATAAATAGAGCTTTCTTAAGATTTCTTTTCTATCACCGCGAGGTATAATCAGGATATTTTCATATTCAAGGAGTTCCATTGAAAGAGTTCATTCGGTCATGTTGGATTTTTGACAGATGTTGAAATTATGTTTTTTTTTAAATCCCTGTGACCTTAACTCTTCCTTGTACCAAACTAAAGTTGCCAAAATGACTGGCTTCCTGCCCTCTGCTTGTTTTCTGTCCGGAAACACTTGCTGCAATGACATCTTATTTAGTCTGGTTTCTTCCGCACAAAGTTGATTACGCTAAGTACAATCTGAATTAGACATGTGATTCTAAACCAGATAGTATTACGGACTCTTTAATACAGATGTCCACTACTAGGTCAGAATCTGGATTTGAAGGAGAACAAAGAAATATTGACCCTCAAATCTTCCGATTCCTACTTGCGTCACTGATTTTCAAAAGAATAAAATCTTTAAGGACAATGACCTAATGTTCTTGGCCCCCAAAATACTATGTGGTTCTCCTGTTGAGTTGTCATTGTGAGCTCCAGATTTTCTCATAATGTGAAATCAAGTAAATAACGTGGACAAAAGCTCTAGCCTTTAAGTTTGTTTTTGTTTTTTTATTAACCCCTCTGCCCCTCTGAACAAGCCTTTTGGATATAGAAATAGTTATGAGGCCACATATAAAGAATTAAAGAATTCCTTTTCACTCTTTGGTATTTGGGTGAATCGGACATAAGCAACCAGACTCCCTCATGTGTAATTGCTCTAGAAATGCTTACATTTTTTATTGAGCCCCACATTGACTGTTTCCCTTTCAGCAAACATGCCTTTGGTCTGAGAATAAATCAGTTGCCCTTTTACTTCCTTGAGTCATGCATCTCAGTGAGAATCTTATGAAAGCTCTGGGCCCCCTCCCCAGAAAAAAAATATACATACATGCAGAGTTGCAATGTAACTTGAAAGGGTTCATGTACCCCTGGTTCCATGTTGCTTGATAATGAGGAAGAGGAACCATGTTTGTTCATAATTAATACAGTTGTAATAGGCACTTTACATTTGAGACCATTTCTCTGTGATTCTCAGGAAGGCCAAGTCTCAGCACCAGAGTTGGAACCAGGATTTTGTTCTTTTCGTCCCTTAGATTATATTTTGCTAGTTTGATGTCCTTGTATCCTAATGTTTGATGATTTAAAAAGCCAGAAGGCTCTCTGAGTGAGTCTGTAGAGGAATCCAAGGAGGAGGTGAAGCCATTATTCTTTGACCACAGAGCAGGACATCACAGCACCTCTAGGGCCCCATTCTGGACCGGACGGAAAATGAGGGAAAGAAATTATGTGCACAAGTGTTTCCATTCATCACGATTTCTGGAGAGAACAGAACAGGACCAGGGAAACGCAGTCCTTACCAGTCCTGACCTTGTGACTGCCTGGTTCTTTGGTTGTACAGGAAAACGAAGCTCTTACATCTTTCATGAAGTGTGCAAAATATATAAGCCAAATCTAAATGACGTTAAATGTAAACCGTGCAATTCTCGTGAGCCATTTCTTTCCTATGCACATACGTGTGTATTCTCTTTCAACCCATTTCTTCCCATTTCTGGGTTCTCTGCACCCCACTGTGGCCTTGATTCAGTGGCCTTGTGCAGTCAAGCTTATGTTCAGCTCATTTATTCCATCCTGTCCCTGATCAAGGAGACGTTAATTACCTGTCTCTGTGAATTAAGCAGCTCATGAGCAGCACATTATTGAGGAACGTAAATAAAGTCATAGAGAGCTCACAGAAGTAATCGCTTTGGTTCCATCATCTGCTTCTGAGGTGCCAATTTTTACATGCTACTATACATAATGATTCGTTCTAAGTCGCTTGTTCCTTTTGAAAAAAAAAAAAATCAAGGGTGTTTTATGAAAATGGCCATGGAAATTCCCTGATTGACCCACATACTTATAGTTAGAAACTTCCTCCTGGATGGATTTGAATGAGGAGCTGGAAATCTTGGACACAATTGTCATGGCTAGTTCGTATATTTCTCCAAGCCAGAAGGCGTATTAGCAGGCAGAATACAGCACTTTACCAGAACTGGCTTTCCTTTTAAGTCTAAGCTTCCAGGTCTAGGATATATATTTAGCACTTTGAAAGTCCCCCTTTAAAAAATATATAAATATATATATATACACGCACACACACATATATATATGAATAATCCAATGGGAAAAATATACTTGTAAAAACACACAGTGTGTTTCTTCTGAATGTTTCAAATATATTCTAAAAGATGGTTTCTATAGATAATATTATGGTAGATAACTGGATAGTACATTAATTCGACTTTCTGAGGCTACACAGTCCAATCTTCCCGAGTGTTTGGGCTGTTTAACTTCTATCTTGGTAATCAGTATTATCCAGTCATCCATCATGTGCTATCTGTAGACTGTACCATTTGATGTGTCGAGCAATGCTGTATTATAAAACACATGTACACATATATGTAACCCATGTTTCACCCAGCATAGTTGTAGCATGTGGTTGTATTAATGAACGTTACAGGACAACTTTATAATCATTGACCAATCTGTAACATTCAATAAAGAAGCACATGTTGCAAGGATTAAGTATGTTCCCAATTCCATGTTATTCAGCATCCTCGCAAAATGAGCACTTTTGTTCCCGATCTGCTTTATGGTTTTCACAGTCCTCTAGCCCATGAGGAAATACTTGTATAAGCCGATGTACATCCTCTAACCAGCCCCGTGAGCTGTGGTAGGCGAGTTGTGTTTTGCGAAAGACGAACTGGCATGTGATGCGAAAGACTCTGACAAATGAACTTAAAATAATATTTTAAACTCCAGTTGAATTAGCTGTTTGTTTACATCTGCTAACCCCCTGCAGAAGCAGTGTACAGTATTTTATAGATATGTTCATTTAGTAACTGATATGTTTGTTTCTAGATAAAGTGATGCTACTGTGTAGGTGGTTATATATGTTCTAGATATTGCATTATGACTCACTATTCTTTAACAATAGCAATGTAACTTAAACGAAGTAATCCCTCTCCAAATCCAGTCTTAATTTTGTGGCAACAAAATGCATGCACTGCTTTATGCGTTTCTTTTGACTTTTTAAAGGCACTTAACATTTGACTATTGCCTGCTGTAACGCTTAACCCAGCTAGGAATTCGCTCACGTCATTGGGCTTCTTACACTGTTTGGGGATTATGTTCGATTTTTAAAAATTAAAAACTAAAAAATAACCAAGGGTTTTTTTTTAATCTTTTTTTAAGCTCCGAACAAATAATATGAAATAAAGTATTAACCACAGGGTGTGTAGCTAGGGGACCCAGAGATGACTGGCTAACACCCATGCAGGTGTTGGTGCATCTGTGATATAGGAAAGACACGTTTCTGATTCTTTAGGGCCACTGGGTGCAAATTGCAAAACCAGAGAGGAGAGTGAGAAGTCCATTCGGACAGTGCAGAAAGCCACAGATCATTATGAATGAGTGGCCCAATGATGCACGTGACTTCCCTCCTACCTGGTGGCTTTTCTACCTTGTGCGTGAGCCTGGTCCGGGGGAGAGTGAGGGGTGGGTGACTGGGGGTCTGATCAAGAACTGGGTGACTCTGAAGAGCTTGCCCTTTAAAGAAACCACCATGTCATTATCAGAAGCCATTTATTCAACATTTGGAAAAGAGAGGAGCCACTTTGCATAGTCTTATAAATGACTACTCTTCCAACCTGGAGAGAAAACTTCTCTCAGCCTGTGCTGGCCTAAGCTTTCTCTTCCCTTTCCATGTCAAACATTCTCTTTCCCCAGATCAGAGTCAACCAAAGCAGGGCTTGGTTCTGATTTAAGGAAAACAAGATTTTTTTTCCTTTTCTTTTTTAATTCACTCGAGAAGATCATTTTGTTACCTTTTCTCTGATGAGTTCCTTGTACTGGTCGCTGCTAATGACATCAAGACACGACGATTTCTATATGTCCGTCCAAGAAAGGATTTTGGTGGCCACGTAATCCACCTGGCAGTAAGAGTGAGGTGAATTTTCCCTTCCCTAAGTTCCCTCGTCTGCCAGCCCCCTTAGGCCTCAGCCCCTTGCCTGTTTGCACAGTGTTTATGTGCTGGGAAGTGAAAAGGGCATGTAGGGCCACAAGTCCGTGGGCTATCTGCAGAGCATCGGGACCAACCTTGACCCAGGCGTTCCTCAGGAACAGGCAGGCTGCCCAGAGCATTGGGTCACAGAGGGAAGTTCAGCTTTGCACCTGGATGTGCAGCCTTCTTCACCCCCTTAACTTTCTTCCTTTCTCTTAACCCAGCACAACATGCTTTTTGCCAGACCCACAGACCCTTGGTCCTATGACCTCAGTACCCCACGGAGCCTGGTGCAGTAATCTGAAACAGTGGCCCCTTGGAAAAAGTCAAGCTTTCAGACTTTGTCCAGCCCTCGTCTTCCCACTAACCTAGGCTCCTCCCTCCCCGCACTCTACCCCTTACCCCAAACTCAGCTGGTGTTTGTGTCGGACCCGTCCAATTCTTTGCCTGTCTGAACCCCAAGAGAGTCCCTCATGTCTTCACCCCAGCTCCCCACGTATCATAAGAACCATCCATCTGCATCTAGATGGGGGGGCTGCAAGCTCAAGTACATGCAGGGGCTGGATCCAAGACACAAATGTGCCCATTGGACTCAGGAAAGACAACAGGAAGAGGTAGGGTTTGTAGGGCATGAGAGAACGCGTGTCCCACGACAAAAACATTCACATTCTGATTTGTAAACACTCTGCTAGCCAAACAAACATGTCTGCCAACAGCATTCAGTCCCAATAGCAATAGTTTGGGACCTCTGATTTAGGGCCAACCAGGATCATGTTCTTGATCCTGACTTAGTGAGTGTATACAAGAAATACACCGAGAACGGAGGTGGGGGCGGAGAGGAACTCACCCTATTCAGGGTTATTCCTGCTCTCCTGAGTGAGAGATGCATGTGTATTTGCTAGCTGCATCTTTCTGGACCCAAAGGCAGGATCTTTGTGAGGGACATATGGAAGAAGAGTACCATAGCATTGTATCAAGGCTTATCTGCTTCTTGTCACTACAGCGTCTAACTTGAGTTTATATTGCTGTTTCTGCTGTGCAAAACAGTCCACACAGTATACTGTACTCATAGTCATTTCATAATCTAGGACTTAGACTCTCATTTGTAAGCATTCTAACCATAGTTTATAATGGGGGAAATTATTCAAATATCATTTTTAAATGAATTCCTATAAATACAACAATTTTGAAATTGGGTTTGTTAAATATATATATACATCTTTTCCTTCTTTGTGTGTGGATAGACCACAGTTGGCATATCTATCGACATTATAAATATATATAAATCCTTAGAGGAATTGTTCTTTTTTAAAGGTCTATTATTGGATTCACAATGCACTTTGAGCTTGTTTGTTTAGATACATAATTCGAAGCAGAAGTTGGCAGATACCATGGGAAAAACTTTCTGAAATTTCTGTAACAAATGTTTTGCAATAAAAAGAAAAAAACTCAGTAGTTTAAAACATGACTTGGGTTTCCTTGTGCATTTATTTGCCATCACTTGATCTCCACCATCTTCATGCCAAGAAGGGTTGGGGTATGCAGAGATAATTGCCTACGGCCCCATCAGTTAACTTGCAGAGCAGAAGTTGCAAACTGGTAGCCTGTGGAAAAGGCTACCCTGGGATGTGTCTAAGGAACAGGGAGGGTTTAATAAGACACAAGGAGGAATTTCAGGTAAGGGGAACACTAATTTGACCAGCCTTCAAATGTTACAGTGCTTCATCCTGGTTAGAACTCCCAGGCAGCTCCATGGAATCTCCAGCATTGACCCCAGTTTTGTGAATGAGGCTTTGCTCCAACTAGTCTCTTCATCTGTACCGTTCCCATTGGCTCTGTCTAGTCAATTTTTTGAAAATGGAATGGCTGGCATAGGAATGTATCATGTTTATAAATATGCACATTTATGTAACACACAATCTTCAACCACGTGCCCTCAGATTTCTTGGAAAATCAGGCCCACCATCCTTTGCTATCAAAATCTCAGATTTAGAGCTGCATAGAGCTTCCTTGAAGGAGAGATTGATGAAGGTTGAAAAAGATGAATTCTCTAGGGCTAAATTTAAAAGTTAATTTAGATTTAAAAGTAATTTGTCATTACTTACTTGTTGACATTACCCTATTTGATTAAGAGCCAGAACACGGCTTGTTGTATAAAGGCCTAGATTACACATCCTTAACAGTGGAAAGTTCTCAGGAATTACTCCTTTTTTTCCCTCCCCTGATCTCTGGTTGTTACCTTGGTCTCTGCCCAACAATCGCCACACTACTTTCTTATAGTTTCAGTATCTCTCAGAAGCCTTGTGCTATATCATAGTCATTATCTTATGACACAATACAGTCACAGTAGAAAGGCCTTTACTCAAAATCATGAACCGTTGCAACAGTATTCTTCATCTCATGCACTAAACACCAATTTTATTGAAGACTAGTTTAGTTTGCCAGGGCTACCTTAAAAAAAATACCACAAATTAGGTGGCTTACATAACAGAAATTTTTTGTCTTATAGTCCTGGAAGCCAGAAGTCCAAGATCAAAGTGTTGGCAGGGCTGGTTCCTTCTGAGGGCTGTGAGAATCTATTCAATGCCTCTCTCCTAGCTTCTGGTGATTTTCTGGCAATCTTTGGCATTCCTTGGCTTATAGAAGCATCACACACTCCCCCTGTGTGCTGTGTCCAAATTTACTCTTTTATGGCACTCACTCTATTCCAGTGCAATCTCATCTGAACTAGTTATATCTGGAATGACCCTATTAACCAAAGTTCACATTCTGAGGTTCAAGGGGCTAGGATTTCAACATAGAAACAGTGGGGGAGACAAAATTCAACCCTTAATACTAGGTGAATTTATGAGTAAGGGTGTGGTGGTCATTTATCTTTTTAATATCTTTCAAAGTAGAGAAATTAGAATTGAGGAATCAGTTGGAAACAATATATGTACTGATCAGTAGGAGAAAAAAATAGACCAATTATGTCATACCGTGGAGCCATTAACAATAATTAAATCTTTGTATATTGACATGAGAAGGTGCCATTGGTATATTGTCAAGTCTTTTTATTTTTTTTTTTTATTTTTCTATTATGTTCAGTTAGCCACTGTATAGTACAGCATTGGTTTTTGATGCAACGTTCAACAATTAATTAGTTGCGTGTTAACACCCAGTGCTCATCACAACACGTGCCCTCCTCAATACCCATCACTTGGCTACCCCATCCCTCCCACACCCCTCCCCTCTGAAACCCTCAGTTTGTTTCCCCAGAGTCCGTAGTCTCTCGTGGTTCATCTCCCTCTCTGATTTCTCCCCCTTCAGTTTTCCCTCCCCACCCCTATGGTCCTCCGTGCTATTGCTTATATTCCACATATAAGTGAAACCATATGATAATTGTCTTTCTCTGCTTGTCAAGTCTTTTTAAAAGGAAATGCAGAGCAACATATAGGGTCTAATCCCAATTTTTGTCAAAATTAAACCAGGGATATAGATGTGGATATATTCGTATGTGAATAGTAAAGATTGAAAGAATACAGAGGAAGGAGTAGAAGTTGTGTTGCAGAAGTTTTTCTTTTTTTTTTTTCCAAAAATTCAAATATTGTTGAAGAACACTCTAAAGTGGCCCAAGAAAAGTTGGTTCGAGGATCAACAGACACCTTTGCCTTCTTTCTGCTCAGACATCTGTTCTAGACATCATCACAATAATCACAAGCCCTGGAAAGGCAACATGTCTCCTCCAAGGAATGGTAAATTTGAAAGAAAAGAAAAGTGGTAGCAATAGTTTAACTACTAATGTCGTGAAATTGTCATTTTAGGCAGAAATACAACCAATGTCTTTTGAGCAGCTACTTTGTTCCCCTGGAAGAACTGAAAATTTTATTAAAAGGGCAAGACTGTCATGACTAAAAAGATAATTACATGGTGTAGTTATTTAATTAGAGCTGTTGAAGAAATCGGGATGAGCGGCCCAAATTTAGCTCATCAACACTGAAAGTGTTCATGTGGAAGCAAAATGGCCGCCAGGAAGGCAGTGTGTGGATGGTTTCCCACATTTGGGGAGGAACCTGGACTACATAATCCGCTCTGAGACTGCATAGAACAAACAAGAGTTGCTTTTCAGTTAAGAGTAAAGAATGAACATCTGTAGCCTAGCAGGGCCTAACAGAATAGAGGGGGCTGGGGAAGACAGGAGGTGAGAAGCGGGCGTTTATTTCCAAGGCTGTAGGAAAACAAAGCTGTAGCCATGAGAATAATTAAGGCCTGCTTGGAAAACAGTTAGAAGCCAACCTGATCAGGTCAGAGGACTCACACTGGAGATTCGTGGGAAAGTATCACAATCCTTTATATCCACTTCATCTTCTCAACACATCTATGAAATCAGCATTATTATTCTCCTGTCCCAGATGCGGGGGCGGGGGAGTGCTCATCATTTTACACATGAATCCAGATTGGAGTTTGGACTTTATTCTCAAAGTGACTAAAGAATTCTGGGCAAAAATGTGACCTGGCCGGGGAGGGAGAAGTGCCGTGGGACTGACTACAGGATTCCAGGCAAGAGGTAATAAAACTCCACGGATGAAGACACTGAAGAAGTTTTACAACTCAACCTAATTCAACAAATATTTCATGGAGACTCACTCTTGGAAAAACACTTGACCGAGTGCCAGCACATTTTATTTGAAATGTCACCCTCTTACTCAATTCCCTGGTGAACAACTAGTCATCCTTTATGGAAGACTGTGTTCTAGTGTATACCCAGCTGAGCATCCCTTGAGATGCTTCCTTGCTGGCAGCCATTTTGTACATTGTGGAAGAGCTGTACCCTTTGCCTACCACCACAGTTTTGGCTAGATCTTTGGCAAAGGGTAACATGGACCCAAGAGTGCCAGTCAGAGCTTTTTCCTTAGGAATTTGGAACAAAAATGGGGGTGGCAGTCTCTGGATAGTGAAACCATAACTTACAGGCTCAGGAATTCTTGACAATCAGGTTCCTGCAGATAGCTGAGTTGCAGAGAAAATCAGTCTGCCATGAGAAAGGAATACAGACACAGAGACAGGAGCAGATACGGGAAACAGAAATTCTAGACTCCTTCTGAGACATAACCATAGTCCCGTCATTGGGGTTTAAAAGCATATCAGTATCCTTTAAATAAATTCCCCATGTTGTAAGCTAAGTAATGACCTCCCAAAGATGCCCACATCCTCACCCCCAGGACCTGTTACCATATATGGCAAAAGAGACTTTGCAGATGTGATAAATTAAGGTTGTTGAGATAGGCAGATAATCTTGGATTATCCAGGTAGACCCAATGTAATTACAAAGGTCTTTATAAGAGGGAGGAGGAGGGTCAGAGTCAGAGAGCAGGTGTTGTGACAAGGGAAGAAAAGATTGAAGTGATTTATGCTGAAGATGAGGGAAGGGACCAGGTGCTGAGGAATGAATGCAGGCAGCCTCTAGAAGCTGAAGAAGACAAGGAATGGATTCCTCGCCTGGTCTCTAGAAGGAACCAGACCTGCTGACATCTTGATCTTAGCCCCTCAAGACTCATTTTTACTTCTGATCTCCAGAACTGTAAGAGAATAAATTTGTGTTGTTGAAAGCCGCTGCATTTGTGGTGATTTCTTAGAGCAGCAATAGGGAACTCACACACCTTCCATACACACACTTTTATTTAAAATCAGGTTGGTATCTGTTATGTGCAACTACAAGAATCTAAGTACCCTATCTTAATACTAAGCTGCCACAGACCATAAGACACACTGCCAAATTAGTATCGGTGTTGGGGTGGAAAAGCAACACTGCCACATTATATGTATACATGATCAAAAGACACATTCTGGTTTCAAAATGTGGGGGGAAAATGTGTACTCGGAATTAATGAAATAAGGCAATATATCCTTCAAGTCAGAACTCAACCAGCTCTACCTGCGTGAAGCCTTCTCTAATTCACCATAATAAACTCTCCTTTCTTGACCATGTGTCAAGCCTTACATGTATCCTCCGTCAATTGTCACCCTACTTGATGGTGGTAGGTTGACTTGTTTGTCTCTCCAGATAAACCATGAGCACCTTCACGCAGTGTCTGGTGCCTAGTTCAGTGCCTGCACATGGAATGAATCAGGAAATAAACGAATAGACAGTCTCTGACCTCAGCGAGCTCCCAGTCCAACCGAAACAGATATGTCACTATACAAATCAGAGTTTTCAAGGCACCAGGAATAAATTACATAAACAAAGCCTTCTGGAGCACAGAGTGTGCTTTTTGAAATATGCAATCAAATTTGCAATAACTGGAGAGCAGGGTTGAAGGAAAGTTTGGGGCAGGGGGAGTTCTCAGGAGGGGTGACAGACCTTTGAGCTCAAATATCTCAGCCTTAAAGGATGAGTGGGATTTTGAAAGGCAGAGAAGGGAGAGAGGTGGAAGGATTACAGGCAAAAAGTATAGCATGATCAAAAAAAAAGTCACAATGGAATGAAGAGACAAGAAAGCACCAGAAAACAGGTAAGTAATTCAATATGGCTACAGATATGTCAACATGTCATAAAAGGACAGGGCAAGTCCAGAAAATTTGATCTGGGTGAGAGGTAAAGATGACCCGGAAGGGGAAATGATAGAAGCCAAAGTGGAAGAGGGGCAGGACTTGCTGATGGGGTTAAAGGGCCATGGATGGAGTTAAATGCAGCAGGAGAAATCAAGTAGGACACACACAATAGGGTGAGGATAGAAACGGCCCAATGGAAAGGGGAACATGGAAGATGACTCTGAGATTTTGTTTCTCAAATGTGGATCCTAGAAATATTCTGCTGGGTGTTGGGGAGGGGGGTGAGAAATCGTATATTCCACTTGTGAGCCAGTCAACATTTACCAGATACATGAGTGGACACATAAATGAATTACAAAACAAACGAGTGATGAGTTGAATGGCTGAACATATGAATGATGATGGTTCTTTGGCCAAGCTGTGGGAAGTGGGAATAAGTCTGAGGTAGAAGACAGATGGGACCTTTTCTAGAGTACTGGATCTAGGCTGAAAGGTATTTTGGAGACCATGGTCATAGACACTTGGCCCACCAAGGTATTTTTCCCCATTGTGGCATGTCTGAATATGCCCTCAGTGACCTCCCAATCTAGGAGAAACGTATATAAAGTCCAACAGATGTCCCGTAAAGGACATTTTGAACTTGGCATGAAAGTCAGTGCAGTTGTGGGAAGATGCTGCTAACAGGGAGATCCACTGGGTCACTGGATGCTCAGGAGTTGCTGACAGCTAGGGAAGATGGCAGAAATGAGATGGGAGGCAGAGGGAAGCTTCCTGCATGACCAGGAGCCACTCACAACAGGGACAGAGGCAGCTTCAGGACACACCAGACCCTCCATCTGGCACCCAGGCCCTTGGAGCCTTTCAAATATTCCTTTAATGGTATAGAGAACAAACTGGTGGTCACCAGAGGGGAGGGTGGGTGAAACAGGTGAGAGGGATCACTTACCGTGATGAGTACTGAGTCCTGTCTAGAATTGCTGAATCATGATATTGTACACCTGAAACTAACTTAAAACCAGGTTAATTATACTTGAATTTAAAAATTAAAAATAAAAATAAGATAAAAGTACTTAAATGGCTTGGTTATAACGATTCTCGAACTCCTTGATATGCCCCTATCACTCTCAATGTTTAATTTAAAGAATCTTTTCTGTTTTTATCTTGCTTATTGGGTAAGCACAACAATGCTTCATCAAATAGAGGACATTCTCTGTTTCAGAAAGAAAACTGAGCTTTCTTGGTTCTCAGTTCTGCCAGAACTCAGTTCTGCCAAGGGACCCACATTTTTTAAAAATGGGTTGGAGGGGCCAGGTGGAGAAGAAAGTGGGTGGAGCAACAGAATTTGTCGACATTAATATTTCTCCATTATATTCTCTTTCTCAGAGCTCAAATGTAATTCATGCAAAAGAATCCAACTGATCTCCCCCATGTCACTGGCTTCTAGAGACTGCAGAGGCTGCTCCCAAATTATGTTGCCTTCTTGGGGATTTCAACCAGACTTGTCTCTGCTATTTGGGGTTTCTATGCTGACAGCAAAATTTCCCCAGTGGCTCTATTTCATTCAACCGATTTTACTGGCCCATTAGCTCAGTCTGCAGTGTCAGAAAACCAGGTCAGTTCTTTAAAGTATACAGACATTCCAAAAATTTCAATAACTGTTTTTTTTTTTCCTAATTTGTTCTCTCATTTTTTTTCTGTCTGCTATGTGGGGTGTAGAGGTTGGACCAGATCAGTGGCTCTTAAATTTCTCAAGTTATAACCACTTATTGGAATCTGTTGAAAGATAGGAACCTTTCCCAGGGAAGAAAGGTTGATACAGGAGACTGTTGAAAGGCATCCACGGAATCCCGGAAGCCCATGCACAGTCACCAAAGGAAGAATCTACGAGCTCCAGGTTAAGAATCAAACGTCTCTCCAGGTCTAAAGCTCTGAGACTTCACACAGCCTGGCAAAACAAAAAGCATACACAGTCATTCTCAAACATCTGTCTGCAGAAGAAATCGGGCTGACAGCTGGATGAGCCATGATGCAAACGGCAGGCTCCCACCTGTCCTCCTCCACAGTTGCTGAGCCTATGCACTGAACTCGAGACCATAAGATCCTGAATTAAATAAGTCAACCTATTTCCGATGAAGGCAACGCGAACAGCCTGCACATCTCCAAGTCTCCTGCAAACCAAAGATTCTCCCACTGTAAACTCCACCTACAAATGAAGATTAGTTAATAGTCCTGTCAATTACCTCAATCGGTCTTGAGATCAGGCTCCCCGCCTCCACCTCAGGGAGGACTATCTGCTGCCCAAAAAGTCGCCCCCATCCCAGCACAGGGACTTCTCATTGTGACTTTAAGGGACTGACATATAGCTAGATTTCCTCTCTGTCACATTGTAAAGTCTAAGTGAACAGGCTTTATCTCCTTTTTTTTTTTTTTTTTTTTAACCAGTATGGGCTGCTGGTCCACAAACAGGTAATACAACGATTACCATCTCTTAGCGGGAAGTCTAGTACCAACTCCTGAGTCCCCCTCTCTCTTTTTTCCCTCTTAATTATGAAAATTCTCAAACATACAGAGCCGTTGAAAGAATAGGATGATGAACACTTTTATACCCTCTGCCTACGTGCAATGATTCTTGACATTTTGCTCTATTTGCTTTATCTCTATATATATTTTTTCCAAAGCTATAGGAAAGTAAGTTGTGATAACTGGGACACTTCACTTCTGCATACTTCAAAATTTATCTCCTAAGAAAAATGATATTCTCCTCCATAACCACAATACCATTATCGTGCCTGAGAAAATTAGCAATAATCCTTAATGTCACCTAATATCCAGTTCATGTTCAAATTTCCCCGATTGTTTCTAAATTTACTTCTGTGGCCAACTTTTATTTTCCAAATCACTGCATTTGGTTGACCGATGTCTTTAGCCTTTTAGTCTAGAATGCTCCCCTAGCACACACTTATATTTCATGACATTGATTTTAAAGAGTCCAGGCTAATTGTCCTGCAGAATGCCCCACATTCTGAATGTGTGTGATTATTTCCTCGTGTCCTGTTCATGCTCCTCTCTACCCTTTATTTCCCACACACTGGAAGTTTGGTCTAAAGGTTTTAGCAGATTCAGCTTAAACATATTTGGCAAGAACACATCACAAGTATTTTACATACTTTTGCCTCACCCCTGGAGGCACATAATGCCACGTATTTCCACTAGGAACAGTGGTGCCCGGTCTGACCACTAGATCTCTCCAACGTAAAGTTATATTCCACCTTTACAATTGGTGAGCAACCTATGGGGTGATACTTAGGTAACACGAGCATGTGCTGCTCCCCCAATGGTTTTATCGACTCTCACCCAATGGTTTTATCGACTGCTGGCTACGAGCCAGCCAATTTGACATATGTCAAATTGCATATGACATATGACAGCCCTAGATGGTGGGCAGTATTATCCCATTTTTACAAAGAGATTCTATCTCTTGCTCAAGAACACACAAATATCAGGTGACAGAGTTGAGAAATCCCAGGTCCTTGTGGCCAGAAAGTCTGGTAACTCTTGACCCTCCTTCCAAGTGGTCTCTCCTCTGTTCTTTGATGACACATGCCAACAGGAGAGCCACCAAACCCTGTGTTAGACCTCTAGAGACTTTAAGCTGAAAGAGAACCCTACTAAATCATCTAGTTTCAATGGCTCTTTGCCTCTCTCCTCAGCTGTGGTGACTTACAGTTCCTGGGCAAACCCATTCTGGGCTCACTGTGCTCCCATTCAAGAAAGCACATCAGAACTCAGATAAGTAGAGCAGCCTTATGATAGGAAACAATGCCAATATGCCTTAATTTTTTATTAAATCAATATTTCTAAACTTTGCTCTTTTGTCTGTTATTTTATCTTTCATTACTGCTCTATGTATTACTATCTACGATTTTATCATCATACTAGGTTGAAAATCTTGATTTGGTCCAACCAAGAGCCAACGAAGAGGAATACCCTGCCCAGATCACACCATTCCTAAGTGGTTTTGCTAAAACGAGTCTTCCAAAGCAGGTCTTGGTTCCCACCACTACACCATAATATCCGACTCCCAGTCCTGGGCGTGGAGAAACTTTTGTTCCTAGCACTTCCCGACTCCCCTCTCCATGCCCTCTCCTCTCCCTGAGGCCCCTCCTGCTACCTTCTTGGGTCTAAGTCTGTCCTCAATGGGTAGAACCCACCTTTCTCCCCACCTGACTCCCATGCCCAGGGCCTTTCTCAGCTAGCTATCTCAGAGAAAAAGCAACTCAGCCCACATCCCAATGAAGATGGCTAGGCACTGCGCATGACAGCGGTTCTCAAATATTTTGATCTCAGGATGCTTTGCGCTCCTCAAAATTATAGACAATTCCAAAGAGCTCCAAAATAAACAATCAAAAAAACTAGCAAGGAGAATGGCATTGTTTTGTGTGTTTGCAAAGCTCTTCAGCGTCTGACTTATTAGAAGACAGCTGGATCCTCCTGTCTGCTTCTGATTCGATCTGTTGTAATATCACATGTCCTGTAGCCTCTGGAAAACTGAGAGTTTAAAAGGCAAATACTGTCTTCATATTACTATGAAAATAGTTCTGACTTCACAGACCCACCTCAGGACCCGCAGGTGTCCTAGGAACATACACTGAGAACTACTACAGAGACCAATAAATCTGGAGTTGGAGGAGCCCCACTGTTGGTGACCACTGATATGTCAGCTTGGGCATGAACTCATGGGTAAGGAAGAGGCTGGTACAGACAGTAACCCTATTTTAAAAAGCTTTTTTAAAGCTTCTCCCAAAGATATTTATATAAAAAGAGACCATGCCTAGGGACGTGTCTGAATACCAAGATATGGCTCTCTAGCGATGGGACATCAGGCAGGTAAGGAAGCAGAGATGGAAAGTGAATTTTGCAAAATGGCGGCGGTGGTGGTGGTGGGTATCCCTCAGGTCACCCCTTCCCGACATCCCCTGGCTCACGTCATGCACGTGTCCTCCTGATGGAAACATCCCAGCTAGGGTTTGCATGTGTTCTGTTTAGGCCGGCAGTGGCTATTATATTTGAGTCTCAATCCACACTGACTCATCTGAACCCACTTCTGCCCACGGCACTGAGCACGCAGTTTTCTGCGAGGTTGCCCTGAGGAAATGAGTCCTTTTGATTAAATGACCTATTTGAACCTGCCGTTGAGCCTCTCTTTCTCCCATCTGGGGAGCCCTCGCCCTCCCACCCCCACCCCATGCCATAGGCAGGGATGGAGTCTGGGAGTCATCCCCATCTATTTTCTCACTAGATAATGAGCAGGAATTCTTAATTAGACTGAGTTCTTTAGGAATCGTTGCTGTGGGTGTTATAAATAATAGAGTGCGGTCTGCATTCAGAATTGTACAATGTATTTTTGGCAGTCTGGTGCACTCTGCTATCTTTCGTGGCCATGTAGGACCAAGAGCAAGCACTAAGGCCACAGTCCTGCCAATGAGGAACCAGGGTCTCGAGGATCTTCCGACTCGCGTTTTAATCGAGTCACATTGCCCAACCCCCAAAGAGAACAAGGCCTGAGGAAGGTGGTGGGGCCCTAGGCACTCCCCCCCCCCCCCCGCCCCGCCCCGGACTTGCAAGGGCTCTTGGTTTCCATTTGAATATGGTGAAACCCATGACTAAAATGTTTGAAGGAAGGAAACTGTGGCAAGGGGAGAAATGCAAATGCCCTTATCTGCTGCCCTAAAGTAGGCATTACTGATCTGATAATAGAGCAGGCAGGGGACAGAAATAAGGGGACCGCAGTTAGCAGGAGAGCGCATGCTCCCCCTACAGGGGACGGCTCCCTACCACACCACACAGCGGGCCCCGAGGTGCCCAACCTTCGGATTTTTCAAGAGAGCCCAAAATCTGGATTTTTTTTTTTTAATGTGAAATCTCCCAATCCTTAAATGTTTAACCATTTTTAAACAGTGCGTTTTTCCCCAATAAAAATTCAACCAAAACAAAAAACAAAAAACAAAAAAAACATTTTCCAAAACAATTTTAACAAAAAAGCGAGCTTGCATCCCGTAACCCACAGTCTCGTTTCTCAGACCGCAAGACTGTTTCTCCCAACCCCAAACACTGTGGCTCCTGCCTCATACCGCCCAGGGCTCTGTTTCTCTTTGTTCGTGGCTCCTACGATGATGAAAATTTGCACTTTATACTGTCACAGAGCACGGAGTCGTGCAACTGATATTTCACAATTTCGGGAGCTGATTTCCTGTACTTTTTACAGATCTGACATGTTTACACAAGAAATAGTCTTCCTCTGGAAGGTTGCAGAAACCACCGCGGCCTCGCTACCCAGAACCCCCAAGGTGCCTCGCTACCCAGCACCCCCAAGGTGCCTCGCTACCCAGAACCCCCAAGGTGCCTCGCTACCAAGCACCCCCAAGGTGCCTCGCTACCCAGCACTCATTTCCCGGCATGCCTTGGCAAGGATGAGTCCAAGTGGAAATATCAATCAGACTAGTCAATCAAATCTAAATCCTAGGGGAAAACCGGAAGGCAAGGCAGGGCAATGGGCAGAGAAACAGAGGAAAATAATATAAAAACAGTTCCATTTACAAAGTACAGTTCTCTCTTCCCAGGGAGCTCAGAGAAAGAAGGGTTTTGTTCATGTTTTATTACTGTTACAATCTATTTATGTAGCCATAAACAGCACACAGTATTGTTTTGTAGATTTTAATCTTACACAAATGATAGGTTATACCATATTCATTCTATAGTCTGTTTTTTATTCAATATTATGTTTTTGAAATCTATATTGCTATATATTGATCTGTTTTATCACTTGAATATATAATAATTTATTTAGTCATTCTCCTTTTGATGGACATTTAAGGTGGGTTTTTTTATACCTACTATTATAAATAATGTTGTATGCCTGCAACATTAAGAGTTTCTCTAGAAAAAAAATTGCTGGGTTGGAGCAAACATACTTTCATCTTTTCTAGATTTTGTCCAAATGGCCTTTCAAAGTGGTTCCAACGATTGACATTTGCACTAACAGTGCACAAGAAGTTCTTCTAAAAGGGTCTTGTTTTTCCCTGTGCAGTCCTGAACACTGGTAAGGTCTAGATAGTCCATGAACACAGTTAAAAATACGACTCTATAGGAATGCAGAACATCTCCATAGGCTACTCAGGGAAATCTTGAAAACTAATAAGTAGGACAGAATCAAGCATTTACTCTGCTTTCTGAAGGAACTGTATGTCAGGACAACCAAACGGTTGACATGGAAAGTTTCTCTCCATAGCTGTCTCCCGGCCAATAAAGAATGATAAAATCAGAATACGACCAATTTTCAACAGTAATGAATTGATATATCCAGACAATGAACATCAGTGGTTGCTCACAACCCTAAGGGAGAGATAACCCGACAGAAAATACAAGGCCAATTCTGAACTCTTAGCGAAACAGGAAGAACAAGGAGAAGAATCTGACCAAACCCTTAATTCTAAAGACCATTGTGCATGGACCACAAAAAATAGAGAAACTCATAATGACACCAGGGGAAGATGTGACACAGAGCCAGCAGGATGGCCGGTTCCCAGGTTGCTCTTGGACCAATACTACCATCAAAGCACTAAAACTCTGAATGAGTCTTAATGCTCCTTGAAAAATGCATTCATGTTCAGGGAAGCTGAGCCATTGCCCCTCTTCTTGACTTCCACAATCGTATCCTTAAAATAAACCCCCGTTAACTGAAGTTCCCGATCTATCTGTTCCTTCGCAGAAAGGCATCCTACACATGACGAGGGCAGTACAAAATTCCCTCCCTAGCCCTGGTACCCAAGTACTTCCTGCCCCCCACCCGGCAGTTCCACTGACACACCCACTGAATGAATTCAGAGAACACTGGGAGCCAGTGCTGAATGGGAGGCAAAGAGAACACTCCTTCAAGATAAAAGATGCCATTTGCTTAATTTCCCTATGTTGGGCAGCCATCAGACCACCAGGAAATAGAAATGATCATTTGTGGAGCTTTATCCTTTATACAAAAATAAAAGCCAGAGAACATCTCCAGAAACTGTGACCATGCAGAGGGCTCTGACTTTTCTACAGGGAGGGGACTTCTGAGGCACTGTAAACACGGCATCAAAGACATGAAATGATTTCTTAACAGAAGGACTAAAAAAAGCAGAACAGCTCCCCTGCTTCTCGTGGTGTCTCAATCTTTCCATATTTAGTGAGCAAGAGTCAAAAATACCCAAACTCCTGGGAAATTCTCAGGAAAAGAATTTATTTTTTGCTCAGCATAATTTGGTTCCTTTTGTGGCTTTATCATGCGAGGCTCTGGATCCCTTATCCTTGAGAGAGAGAGAGATGGGAAAGAGGATGGTGCATGATTGTCAATCAATGATCCGAAGATTCCTTTATCATTGGGCCATCCTTCTAGCAAGTTCATAGGAAATGAAGGAAATGGAGTCAAAAAGAATAGGAGCATGGCCTTAAATAACACATCACCCTTAGATGAAGAGCACGAAGCTGGGATGTCACTATTTTATTCACCCAAGATGACAGAGACCTCACATCATCCGTGACCAGATAGCAAAGGAAGCAAATTTACTGAAAAACCACCCCATGCACCGAGGAGGGTGTTGATTTTAATTGCCCTTAATTTATACTGCAAGTCAGACAAAAGGTGACACTTCAGAGAAGATCATGATTTTTTTTTTTTTAAACCAAAAGCCCTGCGATCATGGTGTCCGTGAAGACAGAGAACTGGGTTCTGCTGGAGCCATTCTCTAAAACTGCAAGACATTTTTCCCTCTTCCTCAGAACAGCTGTCTCTACCTACGGTCCTGGGCTGCCAGCCCGTGTTCCAATTTGGGACCTAGAGCCAGATTTGAAGTGACCGTGAGTGCAGGACTCCGAACATCAGCTGAAAGGGAATTCAGTGCAGTTACAGCTGAAGCGACCGAACCTTGTAAAAGGTCTAGTATTTGCTCCAGGTGTTTCGTGCATGCTATTTTTAGCCCATTAGTAATGGCTGATTTAAAAGTTCGCCCCATCCAAACTGGACTAAACCTTGGGAATTAAGCTTACTCCCAAATGACACGTCTGCTTGCTGTGGACTGAATTGTGCCCCCTCACCAAATTCATGGGCTGCCGCCCTCCCCCTCCCCCTTGTGACCATATTTGGAGAGGGGGCCTGGCTCAGGTCATTAAGGCTAAATTAGCTCACAAAGCTGGGGCCCTAATGCAGTAGGACTGTGGCCCTTATAAAAGAGGAAGAGCGGCCTCCAGCTTTCTCGTTCTCGGGTGCTCGCTCTCTCGTGCTCACTCCGAGCCCACACCCAGGACCGGCCAAGGGAGCGCACAGTGAGGAAGTGGCCCATCTGCAGGCCAGGAAGAGGGTTGTCCAGAAACCAAATTAGTCAGCACCTTGGACTCGGACTTCTGGCCCCCAGAACGGTGAGAATTAAGTCTCTGTTGTTCAACCCCCCACCCCAGCCCGCCCCCCCCCGGCTGTGGTATTTCATTATGGCGGCTAGACTAGCTGACTCATATACTGCTACATTTCAAATGGCCATGACGATGCGACAGACAAAATCCATCATGTCTTATAATCTCAGGTTTCCTTTTTTAAGATTTACTTATTCATCTTAGCACACGTGTGCTCACGCGCAGGGGTGGGGGCGCTGGGCAGAGGGAAAGAATCTCTGGCAGACTCTCTGAATGAGCCACCCGGGTGCCCCTATAATCTCATCTTTCTAGTCTTGTGTATAGTCATACACTTTGAGGATCTTTGAGTTTCACAGAATTCTAAAATATGTCCATCGTGGGATATCTTGCATTGTGTTACTGGTAATGCATGTTTGGGGCACTGTGGGGAGGACTCCGTCAATGGTTGAGCTCAATGGGAAGAGAGCTTAGATCAGATCTGTACTGCCACCTCTTGGACCCTGGGCTTGTATGTGGGGGTAGTTGGGGGGGGGGCGGGGGATGCGTCAATTACAGGTACTACAGATTTGCCACCGCTGCTCAGGTCCAACATCCCACGTGGAGACCAAAGACCCAGCTCTACCTCTGAATTCTTCCATTAGCTACTCTGGGCCAGAAACATTAGAAAGCAAAAAATAAGTCCTCTAAAAATATTTGAGCCTGGGTTTGTTTACTCATCAGCAGTCAGATGAGAATAGTAATTAGTGATACCTGTTCTGACTCTCAGGCTGGTTGATGAGATCAAATAAGATAATGATTATGCAAAGGCTTTGTAAACCCAGATTCTCCTATCAGATGATACATCACTTAGATGAAACCCATAGGGATGGCCACTTATCTTTCACCCAAATGTAACCCCTTCTGGCTGCGATCCACACATAGGCATTTCACCATGATTACAAAATAAAAGCAGATGGGACCATTTTTAAGCATTGAGGGTTGGTTTGTTTTTTGTTTTTTTTTTTTTGAGGGGTGAATATTTTGCAAAGTTTCCATTTATTATATGTGTTTGAGGCTGCATACAAAATGTATAAAAGTATATGCTGTAAATAATAATAGAACCAAGAAGAAAGAACACTGTCAGACAAGATAGAAATTTTGGATCTGAGCTTCCTGGCAAGCAAGGAAAACATAAAACAATGCAACGACAGACTTTTCATTTTCAGAAAGAAGAAAAAAGTTTTACTTAAGAATTGTAAAACAAAAGAAACTGCCTTGTACCAAAGATAGCCAATATTTTCCCATTGAGCCTCCCATTTGCCTCTGTAAATGCAGACCCAGTGAACAATGTCTCTCGAGAGAACTCTAAATAGAAGATTGTCCGTGTCCCCGAGAGCGAGGAGAAACTTTGTGGCAGAAAGTGAATTTCAGAAGCACCGGGTGTGCCCATGAGGCAGTCTGGAACCGTACTAAGAACATGGAATGGAGAATCTAAAAACCGGTCTCCCCATGTTTGGTTGTGTGGCCATGGAAAAATACTTTAATTCTCTGAGTCCTGGTTCTCCCATAAGAAGGAATAATTAGGGGCACCTGGGTGGCTCTGTCGATAAGCGTCTGCCTTCAGCTCAGGTCATGATCCCAGGGTCCTGGGATCAAACCCCACATCAGACTCTCTGCTCCGAGGGAAACCTGCTTCTCCTTCTCCTACTCCCCCTGCTTGTGTTCCCTCTCTGGCTGTGTCTCTCTCTGTCAAATAAATAAAATCTTAAAAAATAAATGAAGGAATAATTAGACTGACCTCAGATGATTGTGAAAAGGCAAAAACAAAATCTATTGGGCAGACACTTCATCTGTAAAGTGCTAAGGACGTATTTATTAACATTCCTGTTTTATAGGCCTGAATGTGTCTAACGTAGCGAAGCCCAGTGTGTACTGAATGCGTGCTAATCTGACACGCTCCCCCTTGGAGATTTAATGTGTCCGTTGGCATCTTGCAGGCCTGGGAAGTCCTACAAACAATGCTCTGTTTAGCTCATTTTCACTCAGCATTTCCAGACTGACTTGACTACGAAGACCCCACTTCCCTTTTGCATGACCCCATTCCATATGCATCCTTTGAGAATGTGAAACTAACCCAGTGTTCTCGACTGGGGGTGATTTCCCTCCCCCCTCCCCCGGCAGGAGACATATGGCAACATCTGAACAACTGGGGTTGGGGCAGGGGTCAAGGTGCTCCCGTCCTCTAGTAGGTAGAGGCCAAGGATGCTGCTAGACCTCTTACAATGCACAGGACAACAAAGGATTACCTGATTCACAATGCCAATAGTGCTGAGGTTAAGAAACTCTAAACTAACCCTTTCTTTGAAATTACTTTTATTTTTATTATTTATATTCTTACAGGTCTAATAGGCCCAGAATCTATTCTCTTCTGTGATTCCACAATATCTTCCCTCCAATCCTGTGTAGTTGGTCCAGCTCATGATCTTTAGTGCTCTGGGACTTCACACACAACCCAGGGGGCCCAGCCCTCACCCCTGATGATTCTGATGAGACCTCCTATTAGCCACGTGCTTTCTAGGCCTCAGTCATAATCACACAGCTGCGATGCATGTCAGCACCACCCCACCAGCTTCCTCCTTCTCTCAGGACCACCCACCCTGAATCTTCTTCCAGACTGTAGGTCCTTTTTGGAGTGCACTGTCCAGATCCCCACCCACTACTCCAGATATTGGGGGGGCCTGTCAGGGAACTGGATGCTTCCAAGAAGGGACGACCAATACACTTCCCAGGCCACAGTCAAGAGCCAGAAAACGTCACCTCCTAATTACAGTCTGGGAAATGCCTTTCTTTTTTATTAATTCATTTAGTTATTAGAGAGCGAGCACGATTGGGGGGAGAGGGAGAAGCCGCCCCCCCCCGCCCCCCGCTGAGCAGGGAGCCTGATGCGGGGCTCCATCCCAAGACCCCGAGATCATGACATGAACCAAAGGCAGATGCTTAAGCGCCTGAGCCACCCAGGCACCCCTGGGGAGCGCCTTTCCATGTGCAGTGCATACAAATATCAGCTAAAATGTGCCCACGAAGTAACTTTCTTTGCTTTCCTATGATTAAACTGAAGTTTCCTTTTCAGCTCCTATTCTGCTCAATAGCAGAAATTTTGTCTCCCCAAACTTAGGATCCCTGTAGATGATTGTTTCCTCATGTGTCCCCAGATGCCAGGGGAAGTGGGGTTCCTGGGCCCTCTGTGTCATCATCTACCACGCTGGTATCACAGAGGGGTCCCCACCCTCACTGTCTTCTGCCCTGTTATTCTGGTTCCTCCTTGTGTCCCCTCCCTCTCTCTTTGCTGCATCCTCGGGGCTCTCAGAAGCTCGGGATCCTGCCTGTGCTTCTCACACTCCCCTGGGCTTCAAGAAACCCAGAGGGTTTGTCTGAGGCTCTCCACCTTCCACACCATGCTGGGCCCTTCCTTGGGCTCACCCCAGGAAAGAGGGGTACAGGTCCCCTTTGGCCTCAATTTCCCAAGCCTTGCTGGGGAGCCATTATTCCTCCAGACGTGACCCAGGGACTTGCAGGCCCCAGGAGCCCTTGTCAGAGACTCCCTGCTCCCCAGAATCTCTCCTCCCCAGTCTCCAACCTCCATTCCGGGGCTGCTTTTCCCTGTTTGCCTGCTTTCATTTCTTTTTCTACTCCTCCTGTGTTCCCAGTGCCCTGAGCTCCCCTTTGGAGCCATCCTTTTGAAACTCCAAAACTTAAGCTTTTGAACGTCAAATGCTTTTCTTGTTTTTTTCTCCCCCCCCCCCCCCCTTGAATTACCATCTCTGCCAGGAGTTTCAAAAGTCTGTTTAGACTCTTAGCTCTCTCTGCATTTTTGCTGAGTCATTCGCTCTCTAAGAGAATAAAAGCAGAATGTCTTTAGCCTGAATTCAGGGAAGGGCTAGGGGTACCACGGAATGAGGAAAAAAAAAAAAAAAACTTCGGTTAAATCTCAATGTAATTATCACACAATCATGAGCCCTGCCCTTGCCACGGTGAGTCCACTTTAGTGGCCTGTTTGTCTTCTTACATCCAATCTTGAGAAGGTTTAGAGTTTCATTCACTGGAAGAAGTGTGTGTAGGGATAGCAAATAGGTTTCCCTCTCAGTTGCCAAATTCAATCGATGGGTACTGGCTGCCAGAGTAGCGTTCAGAGGCACTTTGAGGCCTCAGCTGGGCTCCAAGGGCAGAAATGGATTAGTCACATCTGCCATGGGTCAGGGAGGAAAAGTGAGAGAGCCTGCAAGCCAAGAACTCGGCATCACCGGCTTCTTGTTACCTGCAAACCTGGAGATTCATCTAGAACCTTCCTTTTCCAGATCGTGTAAGCAAATATTATTAGAAGACCTGATGGCAAGCCTAGGATAAGAAGGAACCCCAAGTGTAAAGGATGTTTGGCTAAAGAGGCAGGATCATCCCAGGACCAACACTCCAAGCGGCATCCCCTGGGACTGGAACTAGGAGACGGGCAGGTGACAGGATCCCGGCATATTGATCCTCACTGCTCCGCAGCTCCCAGGCCTGCCCCCAGGGAGGAGCGGCAAAGCTTATCGTTTGTATTCTCTGGAGGAAGCACAAAAAGCCTGATGGCGGGGCGCCTGGGTGGCTCAGTTGGTTAAGCGACTGCCTTTGGCTCAGGTCATGATCTCAGGGTCCTGGGATCGAGCCCCGCATCGGGCTCCCTGCTCGGCGGGAAGCCTGCTTCTCCCTCTCCCACTCCCCCTGCTTGTGTTCCCTCTCTCGCTGTCTCTCTCTCTGTCAAATAAATAAATAAAATCTTTAAAAAAAAAAAAAAAAAAAAAAGCCTGATGGCACAAATCGGTTATTCATTCCATGGGCAGTGGGAGCCACTCAAGGTTTTTGAGGGGAAGAATGACAAGCTAAGAGACGGCCTTTAGCAAAATGAATCCTACAGCCACAGATCGAATGGAGGGGAGAGTCTGCAGGCCAGGCGTCTTTCCAGAGTTGATGCAATCGTCCAGGAGCGATGTCTTCACGAAGGAGAATGCACACGGAGCTAAGGGTGGACACAGCAGAGTTCAGCAGCGGGACCCCTCACCTGGACTCACGCCACGTCAGGCTTTAGCAAAGCTCCAGTATTACCAACTTTCTGGATAACTCCTTGTGCCCATAGGCTCTGCCTTCACTTTTAAGGGAGCAAGGATTTGCAAGAGTCAGAGTTCTTCAACAGAATGTTGCTGGTCTGGCCGGAGCTAGGGAGGGCCTAGCTGGGCACCCAAAAAGGAAGAAGAATACCCTCAGGGCCTGGAGCAGCAGGCAGTGGGCCTGCCCTCTTCCAGGTGCCTGCACGGCCGAGGGAAACTTCTGGTGTCCGGGTGGCTCTAGGCCATCCTGAGAAAGGTCAGGCGGCACTGGGGTTATGACCATGGCTCTGTCCCTCTGGGCATTTGTCCAGCTCCTGGAATAATTCTTCCAAGGCACAAGTCAGCTTCTCCCACTGATCTAAACTAAACCAGAAACACAAAAACAAAGCTGGGCACAGCACAGGGAGGACTTTGCCAAGAAGGAATACACTCTGGGCTGGGGCTGCTTTGGACTGTTAAGGCAGGTGGCTTGAGAACAGGATGATGGTGTGTCCTGGGTGAGGGGAGGAGGAGTGGGGAAAAACCTAGAAACAGTAGGAGCCAATGACCACGGTCTCGTCCCTTCAGCAAGATGAGAAAGATCCCATTTCTCACCAAGGTTTGGGATACCTAAATCCTAAATCCCCCACCCTTCCCCTACATTTACTTGCCCTTTCTCTCTGTTTCTGCCTTATCTTCCCTCCCCAATTTGCCTTTCTTGCTCCCTCCCTGCTCTCCCTTTCCCCCATCCCTCCCCCCAAACCTGGCCACAACCGAATGTACTTCGGGCTCAACCTGAAAGGACCCCAAGCAGAACATGTAGGGCCATCTCTTCTTGATGCCCAGTCCCTGCGTGAACCCGGGCAGGTGTCCCTGGAAGATGGAGGAGCTATCCAGAGTCCCCTTCCTCACTCATTCCTAAACTCGCACTCACCAGCCAGGAAAAAGGTTTGGGTTCTGTGGCCTTGGCTAATCCCCCTACTGTCTGGCTCTGCTGGTTTCCCTTATTGAAGACACATGGCATGAGGGGATGGGTGGGTCAGCCTTCATGCTGACCACAATCAGTGGGTCAGTGAACTCACCCCGCGCCCCAACCCCACAAGAGAAGAAGAGGCTGGAGGCCCAGGAAGGCCGCGAAGAGACAATGCAAAGAGCCTCCCATCCAGGAAGAAAGAAAGCACATTCCAGGTGGGGATGGCAGAGTAAAGGACCCCAACCCAAACGGAGCAAGCCCATTCTGGAGGCAGTGAGTTGAGAAGGCCAGCCTGAAAGGAGTTTTGTGTTGGGGGCAGTGGGAAAGAAAGCTAAATTGGAACTAATTTGTCAAGAGCCTTGAATGCCAAGTCAAGAGTTTGGGATTGATCCATTCATAAGAGAGAGACATGGAAAGCTGCTGCGTGGGGGAGGAACATTATCAAAATGATGTGTAAGGAGACATCAAATAGGACCTTCCTGTGGCAGGTTGGCACTGGGGCCTGCTGGTGAAAACGACAGCAGCTAAATAGCACATATGGTCAGGAATAGAGGGGGAAAATGGGGCCAGATGCCACACTCCCCCAGGACTTATTATCTGTGCTTCCACTGTAATCTGCCCACTTCAAGCTAGGTAAGCACTTTCTGCCAGGGAGGCAGTGGGAATCAGGAGACACTGGCCAGTGAATACAGTGGCTTTTTCTCTGTGCATCGGGGATGTGCCTTCTCCATCCCACCCCCTACCTGTGTCAGGAAGGGATTCCCATGAAGATGCACCCGGAGGGGCTGAGAACAGTCCATTCCCTGCTTAGACAATCAGGGTGCTTCTCTCCCTCTGAGCCAGGAAGAAGGAACCCAGAGTGACAGGTGGAAAGAGGAAGCATCTGTGGGGCACCTGCCTGGCCAGTGTTTGGTACAACTATGGTGGATGAGATTCCCATGGGTCACGGGGACACCTCAGAGAGTAGCTGTGCTCAAAGACCTAGATCATATGATTCCATTTATATGTAATATCCAGAATAGGCAATTTCATAGAAAGCAAATTAAGGATTGCCAGGACTGGAAAGAGGGTAGAAATAAAAAGTAACTGCTTAATGGGTATAGGGTTTCCTTTTGGGGGGATGGAAATGTTCTGGAATGAGGTAGTGGTGATGGTTGCACAACACTGTGAATGTAGTAAGTATTACTAAATTGTATACATTAAAATAATGCAATTGGTAAATTTCATGGTAAGCATATTTGAGCACAATAATTTTGTTTAAAAAAACATAGCAGCTGAGCTTCAGATAGCTTGTCAGTTATCTCCCGGGGGGTTGCCTGTGAGGAGTAGAGACCCGGAAGCAGTGTGCCAGGGAGTGCGCCTTCAGCGATGGGAGGCAGGGGTCAGCCGTGTGCAGGCTGGAGTCCTGATGTCCCCTGCCAGAGAACAAGGCCAGGCAGAATCTTCTGAAGAACTCACGCATGTGCCCGGTGGTAGTATCCGTACTGTTCGCGAGTATCTCAGACCACCCCTTCTGGGCAGGTGGAAAGTTTGCATTTCCTGGCCCCTTTCCAATTGAGCGGAGTCATGTGACTAGTTCCGGCCAGTGACGTGCGTGCAAGTGTAAGTCACTTCCGGCTCGGACATTTCAGTCCTGAGGCAGGACCTTCTGTGAGTGCTTGTCCTGCTGGTCGAGCACCGATGTTGGAGACGGGCTGCCCATCAGCCTGAGTCCCTGAGGGATCTGGTGAGCAGAGCGTCCACTGATGGGGGTGGACATGCAGCATAGAGAGAAGTCAGGCTTTGCTGATCTGAGTTATTCAGATTCAGGGGTGGCTTGTTACCACAAAATAACCTCACCCATCCTGGAAGAATCAGCATTTGGACTCTTGCCCCTTAGACAGCCTCACCGGGCCCTCGGTGTCAGCCAGTGACTTTTTATGGACAAGAAAGACAAAACTGTCTCAGTAGCTAGACGGGGAAACAGATTTTTCCCTCTTCCTCCTCCCCCAACATCTACTGAACGCCTGGTAGAAGGAGAAGACATGAAAGGCTCTACCACGCCTTCCTCCTCCTGTCCCTATCCTTGAGGGGAGGCCAAGAAATGAGAGTTAAATTAGAGAGGAGATTAAATTTCTAACCAGACTGGGCTAAGCTGTAATAAATTGGGGTGACCAGAATGCTGTACGAGCTCCCGACGTGACAAGAAGGGGGAGTCTACTGGATTTGGCTGAAGGCGGTGATTGGGGCCCCAGAACAGTCAGTTGGGGTCCTAGCAGGAAGCAGAAGTCACCCTCAAATGAAGGTCATTCAGGAGAGTTTAATAGGACAGGACTATGTACAAAGGGGTGAACAGGTGAAGGCTAGCAGCCAGTGGGGAGACCTTATCCGCCCAAGACCTGAAGGGGAGAAGGAGCTATGGTAGGGGGGCCATCTGACAGCAGCCGTGGTCTATGCGAGAGATGCATGGCCACTGCCAACCCTCTGCCCACTGGGGAGGCAGCCCAGGAGAGAGATACCCCAACCTCCTCTCCCTCCTGTCCTCTGCTTTCCTGCCAGTGCTTCCCGACTGGCTGAACCCAACGGGAAGGTAGCGGGCGAGGGAGCTCTTTGATTCGTTCAGGGCTCAGAGCAGGACGGAGCAGGGTGGAGGACTCGTCAAAAGGGGTAAAGGGAGGCTATCAGGAATCTCCCTATCCTTTTTTTTTTTTAAATAAAGATTATTTATTTATTTGAGAGAGAGAGAGGGAGAAGGAGAAGCAGGCTCTCCACCGAGCAAGGAGCCTGATGCAGGCTTCCAGGACCCTGGGATCATGACCTGAGCCGAAGGCAGATGCTTAACCAACCGAGCCACCCGGGCACCCCCGGAACTTCCCTATCCTGAGTGAGACTGCTCCATAAATTGGTTTTAGGTGTTTGGGGAAGATTTTTTAAAAACAGAGTTGTATGGGGGCGCCTGGGTGACACAGTCAGTTAAGCAGCCAACTCTTGGTTTCAGCTCATGTCGTGAGCTCAGCGTCCTGGAACTGAGTCCCACATCGGGCTCGGCGCTCAGCAGAGAGTCTGCTTGAAACTCTTTGTCCCTCTCTGCCCCTCTCCCCCTGCTCTCTCTCTCTCTCTCTCTCAAATAAATAAAATCTTTAAAAGTACAGTTGTATGTTACTAATGTAACACATTGTTACATGAGTTTCAGGTGTACAACAGTGATAGAGCATTTCTCTATGTCACGCTGTGCTCATGGCGAGTGTGGCTGCCATTTGTGCAAAGAAAAAATGACCCCTTCCCCTAGGTAGACACACCCGCATGCTAGCTGGCATGGCTTGGTGAGCGGAAAACATACGGGATTTCGGCTGTTGCTGCCCCCTTGGCAGGAAGGTGACCAGGCAGGGGTGGGGAGTTCTATGCAGTGCACAACCTACACAGCTGTACTCTGTGGCCCTGACGTTGGTGATGAACCATCGAGCAGATTGAACTCCGGAAGCCTAACTCCTCCTTTTCCTGGCAAAGTTCGTCTAAGCCTTTAAGACCATTTATCATCTTCCTCTACAACTCTACCACAATACCACTGGCTATATTTCCAATGCCGTACCTTTCATCCCTGTGATTTATTCACTTCATAACTGGAGGCCTGTATCTAGGGAGGTTATTTTTTTATCGCTGATATTCTAGATGAGGCAGGATGGAGTGGAAATAAGAGGGCCCACTTAAGAAACGACTATGATGGTTCTCGTCCAACAGTGAGCAGAAAGGTAGAAGGGAAGGAGGATGGAATAGCCTCCAGGAGACTAAAGGAGGGACGAGGATCAAGAAGAAGAATTAACCCGGGCGCAGGTGGCTAAAGAGATGGGCTGGGGAGTTCTCTTGGTGTCCCTGGTGACCATCCGGGGAGATACTCCAGAAGAGTGGCGAGGATGAAGGCTGCATCAGTTAGTGTCCCCACAGGAAACAGATGGACACCTTCCAGTCACCCGCCGTGCCTCCCGACTAGAAACCTGGGAGCAAGGAGCCCAGCAGGGGCAAGAAAGGCAGAGAATGGATCTATGGGGAGCAGAGGACAATCAGAAAAACCACCAACTGGGAGGGAGCAGGAAGTAAAAGCAGGGATACAGGAAATTGCAGGTAAGTAGCAGACTCTTTTCTGGGTCCCAGAAGAGGGATGAAGGAAGAACAGCGGTGTCAGGCAAAGGTGGGTGCTCTCCAGACCAAAGAGACCCAGGTGCACTTTGCGCTGAGACTCGGTTCACTAAACCACAGCCCTGGCGTCATGGCGATGGGTTAATCCTGGCTCACGTCATGTTGAGAAGTCTCTACCATTTCAGATGTCCCAGAAGATGCCAAGGATGAAGCAAAAGGGGCGACAACATTGCAAGTTCCTGTTGGCTCTCACTATCCATCTGTCACACAAGAGAAGGATAATCTTTTAAGAAGAGGAAGACTCTCTAACACAAAAGCTACTGTATCACATCCTGGGCTCTGGATCTAGTTCAAATCATTTCTTTCTGGAGTTGCTGTTGCCAGAGGGATTTAGAACAGCAAACAGTGGTGGTCAGTCTAGGTGAAGCTGCCTGTGCTTTTCATCCCTTCTTCCTGGGCGTTTCAGAGAAATCGGCGTCTGACTTTCCAGCGACAGCCGACTGTGGAGTGCCGATTGCACTGTGTTCATTTTAAAGGGTTCATTTAGAGCCACGCTCTGCACCATCACTCATCAGCGTGGTTAGAAAGGAAGGAGTCGCTTCCCTGCCGTTGGAATGGTGTGCAGTGAGCATCTGAAAAGGCCGGCCGATTCTGAATCGCCAGTGGGTAATTAACTAAAAGAGCCCAGACTGCTGCATTCAGCATGAAGTGAAAATGCTCAGAAAAGAGGAAGATGATAAATGGTCTTAAAGGCTTAGACGAACTTTGCCAGGAAAAGGAGGAGTTAGGCTTCCGGAGTTCAATCTGCTCGATGGTTCATCACCAACGTCAGGGCCACAGAGTACAGCTGTGCAGGTTGTGCACTGCATAGAACTCCCCACCCCTGCCTGGTCACCTTCCTGCCAAGGGGGCAGCAACAGCCGAAATCCAGTATGTTTTCCGCTCACCAAGCCATGCCAGCTAGCATGCGGGTGTGTCTACCTAGGGGAAGGGGTCATTTTTTCTTTGCACAAAGATTCTACCCATTTGTCAAGCCATGTTCCCTGGGAACTGCATCACCCAGAGGTGGAAGGAGGGGTCTATTTCTGATTCTCTGAAAGATGTCGTGTAGGCTTACAGCCACCTTGGCCAAATTCCTTCTAGCTGCTACTGAAGCATTTACTCCTTCTGTCTTGCCTGAAATCGCATTACATCATATTCAGAGCATGAGTGGGGGAAACTCAGAAAAGACAGCAACAGTAATGACAAACAACAACAATCCCTCATTTGGGTTTAGCCTTTAACATTTTAGAAAGTACTTTGCTCTACAGGATCTCATTCGATCCTCAGAAGGACCCCAGAGGCAAACTGCATAAGGGAATCCCTCCCCAGTGAACTTCTGTGGGCTGAGACCTCCTCTGATTTCAAATTCTCTGCTCTGTGCACAATATAAACCCAACAAAACCTACACATTTGGAAAAGCTTCTAGTTACTGAGCTAGGCAGCCAGCACTGATTTGCCTGTCTTCTGGTTGACAGAACAGTAATTTTCCTCTGGGGATCTGCTGCCCTTCACAGTCAACATTCTTTCCAGGGAGAGAGAGACCCGCAACTCAGGCCTGGCCCTTGAGACCACCACCGCAGCGACTGGTGCAGAAATGGCCATGTGATCCACCAGAGCCAATGAGAGCCCTGCGATCCACCAGGGCCCTGAGACAGGAAGGGGTTCACCTCCTTTCCGCTGGTCTTGGGCCGGGGTGAAGTTGTGTCTAGAGTTGTTGGCTCTCAACTAAGCCCATGTGGAATGTGAGAATAAAGCCAATGTGGGTGATAGGACAGGCAAGAAGTGACTAGAGGCAAGGTCCTAATGACATCATTTGAGCCTATAGATTGAGTCACACACCCAAGGACTTTTTATTTACTTGAGCCAATATAGTTCTTTTATTATTTAGGCAGCTTGAAATGCATCATCTATTTCTTACACCTGAAATATCTTGGCTAGTTCAGGTACTTTCTTCCTCTCCTATCTCATTTTCCACATGCAGATGCCATTCACAGCCCTGGGGACCAGCCTAAGGTTCACCTGCTGAAGACAGCCACAGAAATTCCCCCAGCGCAGTTCTGTGGCTACTGACCAGCTCTACACGGCAGCCTGGAAAAGTTAGAAATGTTCCCTTTTCCAGATGCCCAGTGGAGTCGCCTCGCCTGCTGGGAATGGTGGGGTAATCGAGTCGTACAATGAGGACACTTCACTTATTAGAAGTTCAGTGCTCTGATTGTGCTTGGACACCTGCATCAGATAGACCCCTGATGGCTCCCACTGGGAACGGAGGCGACGTGCAGGAAAGAGAGTCTTCTCCCCCAAGCGTGGGACACAAGTCCTCCCCTTCAGTCTGCCTGGGCCACCGTAGGCCATAGTCACCACTGGATCTATAGCAGTTACCAGGAGAATGCTTTACATTAGACTAACCAGGATCTACCCTGGTGCTGGAAATGGTGTCACATTGGGTATCCCTAAGTCACATTGGGAAGGACAGATGCCCAAACTGGAATTCTGTTGAGAAGAAACAAGTAGGGACTAGATGTTTGAGTTAGATCAAGAATGTTCAATAATGTCTTGTAACCACTACTTGACCATGTGACCCTGGGCATATCCCTCTAACTTTTTGGGCCTCAGTGTGTGTGTCTACAAACTAAAGAGGACAGAATCAAGGACGCTGATTACTCTTGGAATTTTTTGATGTTTCTTTTTTATTTGAAGAATTTCAGTGTGTCTCCACACTTGAGACAGGATTACAAGCTGTCTTGTGAGTATGGGAAGGAACTAAGGTGACTTTTAAAGACAGTATGGGATCCATGTGTCTACTCCCCAGATGTGCTTTTTAGCACTCAGTGGTTTTGTTTTTTTTTTCTAAGATTTATTTTTTTATTTTGAGAGAGCTCGAGAAGGAGCAGAGGGGGAGGGAGAAGGAGAGAATCTCCAGCAGACTCCCCACTGAGTGCAGAGCCCCACATTGGGCTCAACCTCACCACTCTGAGATCATGAACCAAACCGAAATCAAGAGTCAGACGCTTAACAGACTGAGCCACCCAGGTGCCCAGACAGTGTTCTTAAAAGTGAGAGATTTGGTAAACAAATCCTTATGTATGTCTTCTCAAAAAAAAAATGGCGCCAATCAGCCACCCCTGAGTCAATGTCACGCCTTGAGCTGGTAGGACTCCTGTCTCACGGCAGGCCTATAGCTCCTTGTTGTTCTGTATCCTGCTCATCTCCTCCAGCATTAGCTGCCTGACCCCATCCCCACCCCGGGAAAGTGTGCAAGGCTGCAAATCCTGGTTTACAGAGCACTGCCCCTCTCCCCCCCACCCCCGCTACTGCATAAGCTCACGTAGGGCTTCACCACAATCCTATGGGACGTGCAAGGTGGAGACTTTTCCTCCCCCCAACTATAGTCAAAAAAAAAAAAAAAAGTTTTTTTCCCAATTTCTTTAATACAAAGTCATATTCTGTGGCATATAAAAAGTAAATCCTAAGCAATGATAACCTTTATAAACAAACGCTGGATTTAGCCTTTTCTTTTTTCTTCTGCGCATGGTCAGATCACACAACTACAGCACATTATAAATAGCTGGCAAGATTTTTCAATCCTGATGCCAGATGCACCCCAGACCACATAACTCAGACTCTCGGTGGGGTAGGGAGGGGGTGGGGCAGACATGAGTAGTTTTTTAAATCCCCGGGTTTCTTTTTTTTTTTTTTTAAGATTTTATTTTTTAAGTAATCTCCACAACCAATGTGCGGCTCAAACTTAGAACCCTGAGACCAAGAGTCGCATGTTCTGACTGAGCCAGCCAGGCACCCCTAAAATCCCCAGTTTTCTAATGTGACCTCCAGGCTGAGAGCCGCTGCCCAGGAGACCCACTGCATTAGCATGTGCCCCAAAACCAATGACTACCCAGCTTCAGTGAAGGAAAGCACGTGGGTGAAATACTTCCCAACTCTCGGCTATAGGAAAAATACAGCTGTTACCAGATCTTTAAAGTCTAGTGATTCCCTGGATCTTGGCGGGAGGGGAGGTGGTGTTCTGTCTCTGAAGGGAGTCTGAGCTTTCTTAATAGGACCGAGCTGAATGGGAAGTCCTACTCCTAACAGGTTTTAATTAAATCATAGTCTCTGGTAGGATTGCCCATTACCCACCATCTCACATGCAGACCGGTGGGTGGCCTTACTTCTGAACGTACCTCTAACAGGAGCTATTTATTGGACTCCTTTGCAGAAGACCATTATTTTATGACTGGACTGCAGAAGACCTTACCTAAAAGGGGCCAGAAAGGGCGCCTGAAATGTTCCAACTATTCACCAGGCAGAAGCACTTAAGCAAGAGAGACACCTTCAGCTGGAGAAGCTCCAACTCGGGCCTCAGCCAAGGGTGTGTCCACGTGTGACCTTGGCCAGAGATTAGACACAGGCACGGGAAGTCCGCTTGGGCGGCCTCAGGACACTGAAGGTAAGGCAGTGATTTAGTGCAAAGTATAACCTGCTCTGTGAAAATATTCTCAGGAGTACTTAGTCATCCCTTGACCCAGGGGTGGAGATGAGCACTGTGTTGGGAGCCAAGAGTTTGTTCTCCTTGTGTTCGATCTTTGTCTCTACATAACGTCGAGGCTATAAAGCATTATTAATCACCAAAGGTGTCTATTAGGCAGATATTGGCTTAGAGCTATGGAGGATGCCTGGCAAGGTCTGGCTCTAATTTCTAGTTGGTGCTTATTAAATATATGCTGATCGATTGATAAGACCTTCTCAGAGAACAGATAAAGCACACCCCCAGTAGCCAGCACTCACCCACAGGCATTACTAAAATGAAGACTACTCTTTTTCTTTCCTGGTTCTCACTGTATCACCGCCACTTATAGTTTATAAGCCCCCTGTAGACTTACAGGCTCATTTCTATAACTCTTGCTCAACATGAGGATCCCATCACATTTCGAGATATGCCTAGCCTATCAGATGATAGAGGATCACCTCTACCATTTGCAGAGATATAAACCCAACTATTGACACCAGTGGGCCAACACGAGGCAGCACAGTAGCTCCAGGAATTCACTCAGCAGTTGAAGGCTCTTAGCGCCGGGCCAGGAGCCATGGGAAGGATCTGATGCTGGGGAGAAGGTGGTGCTCCTCTATGAGAGAGCTGTGTGAAGTCAATTGACTCACTTTAATCTGACCCTCAACCCAATCTGAGCTGGAATGGGAATGAAGCTAGGCTAGTTAGAGCCGGTGAGCAGTTCAAGGGCAGATGCCAGGGAGCTATGCCGTGAGCTGTTCTCCGCTTGTACATCACTACGGACCATGGATCCCAAAGGATGCACCATAATAGTTAGAGCTCTTGGAATGGCACATTACTGAATCTCAACAGAAACCAGCCTAAGCAAGAAAGATTTTAATGGCTTTCTGGTACAGTAGTGGTTGGATCCAAGTGCTTAAAAGGTGTCATCCAGAATCCCTCAACTCGGATGTCCTCCATGTCGGTTTCACCTTCAGACAGGCACCCTACAAGTGGGGGCAGTAATAATTGCTAGAAGCTCCTGGCTCATGTTCCACCAGCTTAGCATCCCCAGATAGTTCAAGCAAGAACCTGGGACTGATTTCCCACTGGCCTAGCCAGGGGCACACCATCTCTGAATCAGTATCTGTGACCGGGACAGTACAATTCTCTCACTAGCCCACCCTCTGTCACATGCCCCCTCCTCTTTGAACATGGGGGGTCCAACCCTGATCCTATAGCTCTTCCCTGCACTGAGCTGGCCCTGTTTGCGAATCCTGGAGTCATGATACCTCTTCTTACCTTCACTGTCATAGATTTTCCTGCATCTAAAACTTAATAGGCAATTCAATCAATAATTTTAAAATGAATGAGTGAAGGGGTGCCTGGGTGGCTGAACTGGTTAAGTGTCTGACTCTTAGGTTTCAGCTCAGTTCATGATCTCAGGGTCGTGAGATTGAGCCCCGTGTCCGGCTCCTCAGCAGGGAGTCTGCTTGAGACTCCCTCCCCCCCTCCCACTGCTCACACATGCACTCACTCTGTCTCCCTCTAAAATAAGTAAATCTTGGGACACCTAGGTGCCTCAGTCGGTGAAGTGTCTGCCTTCAGCTCAGGTCATGATCCAGGGTCCTGGGATCGAGTCCTGCATCGGGTTCCCTGCTTGGTGGGGAGCCTGCTTCTCCCTCTGCTGCTCCCCCTGCTTTACTCTCTCTCTCTGACAAATAAATAAATAAAATCTTTAAAAAAAATAAAATAAGTAAATCTTTAAAAATAAATAAATGAATGAGTGAATGAATTTGGTTGAGGGTAGAAACAGGGACCATTTAAATATTCTACAGTGTTTGGTAATATTCCTCAGTGGAGGATACAAAAGCAAAGAGGCTAAGATAAAAGAAGAGATCAGGGGAAGCCATCAGGGCAGAGGCCAGATCGGAACAGAGTCTTCAAGGATGGGTAGAGATAGAGGGGGAAGGAAGAGGTGCATTCCAGGCAGGGACCCAACATGACCCTGGGCACTGAGATCGGACAAGCCCCATGCATCCAGGGGCAGAGAGAAAACCTGCCAGGCTGAGCTGCATAGGGGGAAGTCATGGGTCAGGAGTGAGGACGGTAGGTAGGGCAGGGCCAGTTCCAAGTCTGGGATGGCCACGTAAAGAGGAGACCCTGCATTGGCATTGAAGGGAGAGAGGAAGGGTTTCAGTTCGGGTCAGGGTGAGTGGGCCGTGTCAGCAGAAGCACCAGATAGGAGAGTGATGATGACAGCTGTTTGGGAGAGATAAGCCTGGTGGAGATGTGGGGGTGGAGGATGGTCAGGGCAAAGACAGGCAGGGAGGTCAAGGTGATGAGGGCCTGTCCTCTACCCCTTCAGACAGCCTTTTCCAGCCCAGCCTCAAAAGGGCATTCATCAACCTGCCCCACAGCTCCCTTACCCTTTCTCTCTGGCTGTCTTCTTTTCCTGCCTCTGCTTCTCGAATGCATGTCAGATACTCAGTTATATTCAAGAAATTTTTAAAGGCACGGAAGCCACACTGAGAGAAGAAATAAAGAGTACTGTGAAAACAGACCCAGCCTTGCTGAGGGACTGAGGGGGATGACATCGAGTAAACCAAGGAAGATACAGCTTATTGTGACCATTCGGCAAGCCAGCTGAGTTTGAATCTCAGTTTTCCATTCACGGGCAGATCATGGGCAAATTCTCTCTTAGCTCTGATATTTCTCATCTGTATAATGGAGGTAATAATTACATTTCCCTCAGAGGCTTGTTATGAGAATGGTTAATAATGTATGTAAAGTGCTTGATTCAATGCCTGTCATTATTATTATTTGCATCTGGGAACAACATAAGCAGCCCTTTGGGTAGAACTCACCTAGACTTCCTCCGAAAGCTAAAAATTCCTCCAGAAAGAGGGGCCTTTGGAGACGGAGTTAAGTTCTTCTGCATGGGTCTTCAGGCTGAGCTAAGACTAACAAGCTCTGGTCACTCCTGAAAGATGCTAACCGCTAGAGGGAGAGTGGACTTCCAGAAACCACGGCCCTTAATCCCAGTGTCTCTTGTGATATCAACTCCGTGGGACCCAGCTAGCATTTTTTTTTTCTTACTGGAATAGAATAGAATAGAAAATAGCATCAGTTGTAGAAGAAATAGGTAGATATTGTTTCAAAAAGCCCTTTGTCTTAGATACATAATTCTATATGCGTATGCAACTTGTATTTCTCACTGTGGGTCATGGTCAACCATCAAGAGTTGAAATACTGCCTTAAAAGATATGCAGGAGAAAATTACCTATTTTCTTTCATTCTCAGACAGGCACCAGACAGATTCTGTATTAAAGAAGTCATCGTTCTTTTTTTTTTTTTTTTTAAGACTGTTTATTTAGAGAGAGCACACATGCAAGTGGGGGGAGGGGCAGAGGGAGAGGGAGAGAGAGAATCCCAAGCAGACTGCCCACTGAGTGTGGAGCCCAATGTGGGGCTTGATCCCACGACCCTGAGATCATGACCTGAACCGAAATCAAGAGTTGGACCAACCAACTGAGCCACCCAGGCATCCCAACTTTTTTTTTTTTTTTAATTAAGTAAACTCTATCCTATGAGTCTCGAACTCACGGCCCTGAGATCAAGAGTTGTACGCTCTATCAACTGAGCCAGCCAAGCACCCCCAGTCATTGTTCTGTATTAAAGAAAAATCAGATACAGGAGTGGAGAACTAGATGGTCCCCCATATTGTTAGGAATTTGAATTATTTCTAGAATGCTCTTCCTCTGGTGTTCATTAATATAAGTACCTCTCAAGGTCTAACCGGGCCCTTTTCCCCCCCACAGGCCTGTAAATGACCTGCATAGCTCTCTTTCTAGGTGATAACATCTACTCTCAGCACTTCCATTGGTTCCTCTGTGTGGCTGAATTTTGAAATACTTTTTTAGCTCTTAACTCCAGATCTTTATTTCCAAATGATGGCTGGAATTCTCTCCATTCTCTTTCCCCTCAAATTTAGCCTATCGGAAACTCAGTGTATCATCTGCTCTTTATAAAAAGAAAGGTAAAAAGCTTTCCTTGTGGTTCCATATACACTTTAGGATTTTTTTGTTCCAGTTCTGTGAAAAATACTATTGGTATTTTAATAGGGATTGCACTGAATCTATAGATTGCTTTGGGTAGTATGGACATTTTAACAATATTAATTCTTCCAATCCACAAGCATGGTATACCTTTCCATTTATTTGTGTCACATTTAATCTCTTTCATCAGTGCCTTATAGTTTTCAGAGTACAGATCTTTCATGTACTTGGTTAAGTTTATTTCTAGGTTTTTTACTCTTTTTGATGCGATTGTAAATGGGATTTGTTTTCTCATTTCCCTTTCTGCTATTACGTTATTGGTGTATAGAAACAACAGATTCCTGTATATTAATTTTGTATCCTGCAACTTTACTGAATTCATTTATTAGTTTTAATAGTTTTTGCTGGAGTCTTTAGGGTTTTCTAAGTAGAACACCATATCATCTGCAAATAGTGTCAGTTTTACTCCTTCCTTACCAATTTAGATGCCTTTTATTTCTTTTTTTATTTGATTGGTGTGGATAGGACTTCCATACTGTTAAATAAAAGTGGTGAGAGTGGACACCCTGTCTTGCTCTTGATTTTAGAAGAAAAGATTTCAGCTTTTCACCATTGAGTACCTTGTTAGCTGTGGGTTTGTCAGCATGGCCTTTATTATGTTGAGGTATGGGTTTTTTGTACCACTTTGTTGAGAGTCTTTTATCATGAATGGATGTTAAATTTTGTCAAATGCTTTTCCTGCACCTATTGAGATGATCATATGATTTTTATCCTTCGTTTTGTTAATGTGGTGGATCATGATGATTGGTTTGTGGATACAAACCATCCTTGTATTCCTGGGATAATCCCATTTGATCGTGGTGAATAATCCTTTTGATGTACTTTCTAATTTGGTTTGCTAATAATTTGTTGAAGATTTTTGTATCTATATTCATCCAGGATGTTGGTCTGTAATTTTCTTTTTTTGTAGTGCTTATAGGATCAGTATCAGGGTAATGCTGGCCACATAGGATGAATTCAAAAGCATTCCCTCCTCTTCTAATTTTTGGAATAGCTTGAGAAGGATAGATATTAACTTTTCTCTAAATGTTTGCTAGAATTCACCTATGAAGCTACTTGGTCCTGGACTTCTGTGTGTTGAGTTTTTTGATTACTGATAGAATTTTGTCTGTTCAGATTTTATATTTCTTCAGTATTCAGTCTTAGAAGATTGTATACTTCTAGGGATTTATCCATTTCTTCTGGTTGTCCAATTTATTGGCATATAATTTTCTGTAGTAGTCTCTCATCCTCCTTTGTGTTTCTTTGGTGTCAATTGTAAGTTCTCCTTCATTCCTGATTTTCTTTATTCAAGTCCTCTCCTTTCTTCCTGATGAATTTGGCTAAAGGTTTGTCAACTTTATCTTTTCAAAGAACCACCTCTTAGCTCCATTTCTTTTTTTTTTTTTTTTTAACTCTCTAGTTCATTTGTTTCCCCTCTGACTTCTCTTTTTCCTTCCTCCTACTAACTTTGGGTTTTGTTTATTCTTTTTTGTTGTTGTTGGTCTTTAGACATAAAGTTAGATTATTTATTTTAGGTTTTTCTTGTTTCTTCTATAAACTTCCCTCTTAGAACTGCTTTTGCTGTGTCCCAAAGATTTTGAGCTGTAGTGTTTGCATTTTCTTTTGTCTCCTGATATTATTTGTTTCCTCTTGGATTTCTCTATTGACCCATTGTTTGTTTAGTAACATGTTGTTTAGCCTCTGTGTGTTTGTGTTTTTCCAGATTTTTTTTTCTTGCAATTGATTTCCCATTTCATACTGTTGGAATCAGAAAAGATGCTTGACGTGATTTCAGTCTTAAACGTATTGAGACTTGTTTTGTGGCCTAGCATGTGATCTACCCCAGAGAATATTCCACATGTACTTGAAAGGAATGGGTATTCTGCTTTGGAGGGGCATCAGACCCGACTGAGGCTGCCCACCAGATGTGGCAGGGTGGGAGCAGCTTCGGAGGGGAGCCTGCCAGGGTGGATCCACAAGGGACAAGCAGGGCGGGGTGAGCAGTGCTAGCCAGGTAAATGGAGAGTGTCAGAGCTGGCTCCTACAAATTTTCAGCTATCTATGCTAAAGGAGGGCAAGAAAATGGCACTCACCAACACTTCCGTTCCTACAGAAAGCTCCTACAGATCCCTGTCCCTCTGGCACAGATCCTAAAATTAGCCAACGAATCTCCTTATGTATAACCCAGGCATTTTTTAAACTGCTACTTTTGTGCTGAATCTCGGGCTGGGCAATAAAGCCTGCTGGCTCTTTAAGGGTGGGGACTGGGTTTCCTATAGCCCTCTGTCTCCCCAGAGTTAAGCTCTACTATTGATTTTCATCTTTTTTTTTTTTTTTTTTTAAGATTTTATTTATTTATTTGATAGAGACACAGCGAGAGAGGGAACACAATCAGGGGGAGTGGGAGAGAGAGAAGCAGGCCTCCCGCTGAGCGGGGAGCCCCATGTGGGGCTCGATCCCAGGACCCTGGGACCATGACCTGAGCCGAAGGCAGACGCTTAACGACTGAGCCACCCAGGCGCCCCTCTACTATTGATTTTCAAAGCCAGATGGGTACTCATCTTCTCAACACAGGACCCTAGGGCTTGATCCCCTCCCTCCTCCGTGCTTGTGTTTTCCTTCCCACTTTGCAGGTAGGTGTGCTGGGTGTTTGGTTCCCAACTGCATCTCTTTTTCTCCCGACATTTTGATATGGCCTTCTCTTTATGACTCCAGCTGTGGAAGATGTGTTCTTCCAATCTTCAGGTGGTTTTTAGAGTGAATTGCAGTATGTGTAGTTATTGCCTTGGTGTATCTCTGGGAGGGTGTAACCTCGGGATCCTTCTACTCTGCCATCTTCCCTGACTCTGACAAGTGGTTTTATTTCAAGTGCCAAAGACTGACTGATTGATGGTGGCTTCTTAGAGAATTGTGTTGGGTAGGATTCTGAGGCTTCATACAAACTCAGGAAGAATGAGGCATAAGAGGGGGAAGTAGACATCCCCAATCTAGGCTCAATGTATTTTTTTGTTCCTTCCTACATCCTCAAGCGTCAACTGCTCAGCCAAAAGAACTACTCATTGATACCCAAATATACTACACAATCCTATTAACCACAAAGACCATCTATTTTTGTGATTTCTGTATTCTGCTCTCTAGACTGCACTTGGCTCAACTTTCACTTATTAGAATCCTCATCTTGTTCCTCTAATACTCTACCTTCACATTTTATAACTTGTCCCTCCATTGAACATGTATTGACCTCATTCGTATTATAAGGAATACTTAAGTATTATATGTGTATGTATGTGTGTATTTCTGCCTCTCCCGCTGGACAATAAACTCTTTGATGGCAATGAATATGTCTTCCTTATCTCCCAATAAGGGAGATCCTTATCTCGATCCCACCCAGTAACTTAAACATTGCCAGTATTCAGTAGCATTTTATGGAATGAATGAATGAATTAACCAATATTCTGATGGCATGTTAGCTTTAAAAAAAATAAAAAAGGTCATAAAGTCACATGGACTGTCCAGGGAACTGGAACCATCTCAGTAGACCCTCTTATAGGAATCTCGCAGTTTCCATCAGTGAGCAAGATCCATCAGACGGTGGGTCCCCAGTTAAGAGGCAGGCGATACACCTGCAAACTCAAGAGGAGAATCTCTTCCGGTGATGTCCCAGTATCGCACTCGACACTTACAAATGATGTACGTGTACACGAGACCAGCTTTGTGCCCCTCTCACCAGGCGAGTTTTAAAAGACACGGCTTGCCCAGTATCATATGTACACTCACAAGTGGGCGACTCAGACCCCCAGCTCACACTTCAAATCCATGACTCACACAAGGTTGTGCTCTTCTGCCTTACCAGTGAGTTTGGGGTAAATAAGAGTACAAAGAAAGGAATCCATTGCTATTAAAAATAATAAGTTGGAAAACTGCCTGTCCTATAGAGGTCTCATGCTCAGATCCTCCAAGCAGACCCCCTCAACTGTTGATCAGAGTGCCTCCAAACTGGAGAGTGGGCCCTAAGACGAGGCAAAGATTGTTTTCAAAGAGAAATTTCAAACCACTCTACCAAGCATTGGCAGCTTCTCAAGTGGGTGATTTAATGAAGGCCATCAACCCAAAGCCCTCGCTGTCAATTCTCTCAGGCCATACAACAAATTGGGGAACACTATTTGTAAAATCATGATAGCCTGAACAACTGAAACAGAAGTTACAGGCACAGGCAGCCTTTCTCTCCCTTACAGGAAAAATGGCTTTTGTTGTCCTTGTTCCTTTAATGCCTTAAAGGGAAGAAAGAAAACCAGAGGGAGGGAGAGAGAGAGAGAGATGGTGAGAGGGAGGGAGGGGGGGATGGGAAGGAAGGGAAGAGAGGAGGAAGAAAAAGGGAGGAAAGAAAATAAGAAATGAGAAAGAAAAGTATCAAAGGAGAGAGAGTGACAGACTTGTTAATTTCCAATGTTGAAGCCCGTGCCCTGGTTAGACAAAGGACATCACAGGCCTTTTGTTCTTCCAAGAACTGTAATGCTTGGGATTTTTCATGATGCGTAGTGAAAAGCAACCGATCTGGGCCAAAACCAGAGAGAACACAAGGATTTCAACAATTCGGGGGTTATCTTCCCTGCCTTTTCCCCTCTGTGTCTTGTGTGATTCCTCAGACAAAGTGGGCTGGAGAAGTTCAAGCTCAGTTCACAGGAGAGAACATTCTGTACTCTGCACAACAGGCTGGGCTGCCTCTCTGTAAAACAAAATCAACAGCATGATCTCTGCCGCGGCGGCGGCAGGCACCGGGCCGCCAACCCACGGCCGGCGTTTGAATAGAGCGGCTGTCAAAGGCGCCCCGCGGCCGGTCCCCGAGGTGCCGCCGCGCGCACATGCGCACCGCAGGCTCCCGCGCACGCACGCCCGCCCCGGGAGCCCGAGGCCGCAGAGCTGCTCCTCCGCCCGATCGTTCCTTCTTCCCCCCACTCCCCCCAGCGGGTCAAGGAAGTTGTTTGGATATTTCTTTGGGGAGAGTAATTACAGCTGAACATTTCCAAGAAAACAAGCCCCTGCGTGTTCACTTCTGCTCTGGCTTTGACTGGAGCTTTTCTGCCTGTTTGGATGTTACTGTAATCAAAAGACAGCATTAACTCTGAATCCGCCCCGCTGCATCTGTAGGGGGGGGGGGGGCTGCTGCACCCCCAACCCCACCTTCTAAGCTTTTCCGTTTTCTTCTGGATCCCCGTTTTTTCTTCTTTCGTCTGGAAGTTAGCATGCGATTCAGTAAATATTTAATTAGTGCGTATATGGTACCAGGGACCGTCCATAGAATAATAGCTGTAGCAGGATTTTTCTAGTGAAGGGAAAACCTAGCCTCGAAGCCAATCAGAAGAGGAAGAAAAGAGGGAAATCGTGTGTGTCCACACTGTGAAGGTGGCAAGGGAGGGAAGGATGTTGGGGGGGGGGAGGGTTTCTGGAGACAGAGATAGCAGAAAGCCTGAATATGGCTGGGTGTTCCTCAGTATTAAGTGCAGACGTCTGGAATGGGGCTGCTTCCCCGGTGTGCTTTTCATGCTGAATTCAAGCCCATTTGCTAGAGGAAGGAATGACGACAAGAATGCATAGCTGCCCACAGCAGGGGAATGGCAGTGCTGGGGGGGGGGGGGGGACTTGGAGGTCCCTCTTTCTTGTGCTGCTGCAGGAGGCAGAAGCCAGCAGGGGTGAGGGGCAGTGTGGAAAAATGGAAAGTGGAAAAGCGGGGGCTTTGGTGCTGGCCAGAGGCTTTGAATCCTGGTTGTTTACTGTCCGTGACCCTCGGGCAAGATCCCCACACTTTGTGCCCATGAGTCTGTGTCCCCTCCTTGGCTATGAAGGGGAACAAGGACTACCTATTTTGTAGAACTATTGACTGTTGTAGAATTTGAGGAAATCATATACGCCTTTGCATGGCATCGACTAGATAATAAACAGTAATGATTGTCATTAGTAGTGGAAGTACCGTTCGGAGAAAGCTGGTAACTGGAATCAGTTTAGAACTTCCACCAGTGTGTCCTCTCAAATGTTTTCTTGCCTACACATTTGCACCATGATTGACTTAATGAATGTCTACTGAGCACGGGCACCTAGCACGGCGCTCAGTGCGAGCCGCTGCACCAAACACTGGGGTAACAAAAGCCTTGTTCTCAAGATGCCTCCTCGCCTTTCAAGGGAGGGCAGCTTACAAGGGGGCGGCAGAGCCCTGGGGCTTGATGAATGCTTCCTCATAGCCTACCCTCTTCACGCTCAGGCTCCTTCCTTCTAGGTCCCAAGCCATCCCAGAGAGAAAGAAGCTGCTAGGGAGCAGGGATTGGTTGGGAACAGCCCTGATGCAGGACATTTCTCGGGATTGCTCTTCTAGAATGTAAACACCATTTCTCACTTCAGCACTGCGGCTCCTGCCAAGACTTTGAAAAACAAGTTACACAAGCACCTTTGGGGTGGTTGGACATGCTACCTCACCCTGCCGCTGCCTCATGGGGAGGCGGGGTAGGGGGACGTGGACAGAGGTAGTCTCAAGGACTCAGTCGGGGACAACACATGAACCTGAAAACACAAGGCTCACTAGGCTGGGAGTTCAAGAAAACACAAGCCCTCGGGCACCATACAAAGCCCCAACCTGGGCGCCTGGGTGGCTCAGTTGGTTAAGTGACTGCCTTCGGCTCAGGTTATGATCCTGGAGTCTCGGGATCGAGTCCCACATCAGGCTCCCTGCTCAACAGGGAGTCTGCTTCTCCCTCTGACCCTCCTCCCTCTCATGCTCTCTGTCTCTCATTGTCTCTCTCACAAATAAATAAAATCTTAAAAAAAAAAAAAAAAAAAAACAAAGCCCCAACCTACGGAAGGAGTCAGTCACTGATAAATTCACAGATGTCCCTGCTACCATCCTGGATAGGATCCCAGGGTTCAATAGAAGAATCATCTGCTATGAGAGCCAGGGCCCAAGGTGGGGCTTCCTTGGAACTGGTCACCATGACACCCTCAATTCTTTCTGCCCCACAAGGATCACCTCCCTGACTATACCCACCACGTCGAGGGCCCTGTTTAAAATTTTGGCAGCAGACAGCAGGTCACTAAAATTCCGCCCCCCCACCCCACCCCACCACCACTGGAGTCCTTTGCCAAGTGCAACTGCCAACTCCAGCCAGTTGCAGATGGAATTTCTCAGAATACCAGAGTGTGCATGGGGCAGTAAAAGCAAAACCCCAGGGATCTGAGGTAGACCAAGCTAAATAAATTCAAGGACTAGGCAAGTGACCAAGATCTCAGAGGGAGTAAATGAAGGGAAGTAGTTCCCAGAGAATTAAGCAAGATTTCATACAACCCACACACATTTGATGGGAGGAGAGCCTAAGAGAATGACGTTGGTTGTCCATTCATTATGTGCCAGGCGCTTTACATACGTTCCCTCATTTAATCCCCACAATAATCCTATATAGTAGGTAGTGATGTTATTCCCGACTCAAACAGCTGAAATAATGGGCTCACAGTCATGCAGCCAAGTACCTGGTGGAGTTTGCCCTTAAACCCAGGCCAGTCCAGCGTGAGAGCCCAGGTTCCTATCATTATGCTCTTCTGCCTCCTCGCTTGTGAAGATCTTAGTGGAATACTGTTGGAATCATCTGGTGCATTTCTTTAGGATTTCCAGAGGCCAGCGTCTCAGGTTGAAGTCCTGACACCAAGTCCTACTCTCCAGTCTCCTATGTGTACCTTATCTCAGTATATATACTCAATCAGCAAAAGTTTTCGAATGTCCAGGGGGCATTGTGCTATGTTCTCTCGGGGACAGAAAGGTCACTTGTGCACAGGTGCTGCCCGCAAGGAACTTACAGTCTGGATAGGACAGGTTGTGCTATCATACCACTTTATTGATGTAATTAATTATTCAAATAACCTTTGAATCGAGCTGGTACAACACAACCATGGTTGACTGCTTGCTCACACCACGTGCCCATTGTGAATCAGCTGGACCCTTACCCAAGACCCCAGACTGGTGAACAATCCCCCAGATACCTCTCACACTGCCAGTCACTGTGTTGAGGGGAAGACAGCGTGATCAGCTCTTAATGCTTCTTCCTCTGAAAGCTTCTTCCCCAAAGGGGCTCAGTTCTGTTTACCTTTCATTGGGCAAAGCAAATTAAAAGGGCACACATAACCACATAACTTCAAGGGTAAGATAAGCACCAATATACCCCAAGTCTGGAAATGGGCAAAAGACCTGAAAATTTTAGTCACTAGGTATAATCACAACCACATTCTGGGAAGAGGAATGACTTCAAAACCTCATACCCCCAACTCCACAATAATGTAAGTCTGGATAATTCAGTGCCATCAGAATGGCTGCGGTCAAGGCTTATAACCTGAGGACTCAAGAGAGTGAATTATGTCTAAACTAGATTAATGGAAAGCATTCCAGTCCAGGCACAAAAGGTAGCATGTGCAAAGGTACTGGGGTGTGGAAGAGCCTGGTTTATTTGAACTCCTCCAAGCAAACATTAATGGGCAGGATTATGAGGGATAAAGTCAAGAGGAGCAAGTTCAGTTATCTAGTCCAGTAATCAGGGTTTGTGGAAATAAGGGCATGTGTTTACCTTCAAAATTATTTACTCAGCATTTATTGACTGTCACATACTCTCCAGCTTTTATACTGTTACAAAAGTATTTTGTTTTGAGTTGGTAAAAACCTGGGAAACTCATGATTTCTTATTCCATTACCTATTGATAAGAAAAATGGTGGATCCAGAGGTGAGCTTTTCTAAGGCTATCCTGACTTATTTATATTCAGCGCTCACGTACAGCATGCCGGTATTTACCTTACTGCTGAGCACCACCTCTCCATGAGCAATGAAGGGAAAGTGCCACGATCCTTCAGGTCCTGTGTCCCGGGAGTTGAAGGATTGCCTGAGACAGCCGCACACGGCAGCAGAAAGCTGGTGAGTATTAAAACACACTTCTTGATTTACAGTCAACTGTCAAGTAGGAAAATTTATCCCTGCTGATCAGAGCGGAAAGTACTCTGAGTGTGGGGTATGAGTGTATGTGGGTGCCCGGGTATATTTTAACTATCCACCTGGGAAATCTCTCAATCAGCATCTATTTCAATAATCTCATACATTCATATGGCACCTTTCTCCACAGATGCTTCCAAAGCAGTTTGTAAATTTTATATAGCTGGGGAATCATCATTGCTGGAATAGAAAGAAATAGGATGCTTATCAGCTTCCTAATGAGAACTCGGGAACTAAGTGTGCTTTTGATGAGGACAGGGATCCAAGAATGTGCATTTAGTTCACAAAGTGTATGTACTTAAATGGCATCATATTTCATTAAAATAGTATTCAAATTTCCTGCTAATAATCCATTCAAATTTTACCCAGCCTTCCAGGCTCACCTCTGGATTCAGCTCCATAGTTGATGCTAAATTTCGGTCCCCCCGGAGCAAAGTAATGTCACCTTGCCCTAAATACCCAGAAGAATGGAAGTGGGTGGGAGGCCTTGTGTCACCCCTGTGGGTTATATATTATGCATTTCTGGCCCATGCAGAGGCTGAGGAGTATCCGGAAGGCCAGTGAGCACCTGTGAGAAAATTAAAGAAACTTCAAATCATTCGTTCAGTAAAAATTTATTGAGCAATTACTGTGTTCTAGAAACTCTGCTAGGGTGCTGGGGATAGGTGGGGATAGGGTGGGGATAGGGTGCTGACCTCCTGGAACCTACAGTCTAGCAAGGGAAATGGTCACGGGTGAAATAATCAAACAGATCATTGCAAACTGAGAACTGGAAATTGGCGCTACAAAGGATGATCCTGAGAACATAAGCAGGGAACTTCCAGTGGATGGGGAGTCAGGGAAAGCTGCCTAAGAAAGTGAAGTTCAGATTTTTGTCTGACAGATCTAGCTGGGTGTGTGTGTGTGTGTGAGAGAGAGAGAGAGAAAGAGAGAGAGAGAATCTCAGTTTCATTATTTGTAAAACAACTGTAGCAACAGTACTTTGTCTAAGGTTGGGGTCCCCAGCAGCAGACCCCGAAAGGAGGATTCACGTGAACGTGATTTATTAGGAAGAAGCCCCAGGAACCACTGCTTCAGAAGTTGAGTAGGGACACCTGGGTGGCTCCGTCCCTTAAGCGTTGGACTCTTCGCTCTCTCAGCTCAGGTCGTGATCTCAGGGTCATGAGATTGAGCCCAGTGACTGGCCCCTCCACGCTGGGCATGGAGACTGCTTATGATTCTCTTTCTGCCCCTGCTGCCCTCTCTCCTTCTCTCAAAAAAAAAAAAAAAAAAAAAGTTGAGAAAAAGGGAAGGGAAGGAGGCCAAGCAATGCTGAGTCAAGCAAAATGCCATGGACCAGAGAACTAGAGATAAGGTTGGTGACACAGGGATCTGGGGTGCTTGTCCCCTGCCCTGTTTGGTTACCTGTAGGTCCCAGGCACTTCTGCTCTCCAGGCTGGGATGCAAGGTAGTTCCAGTGGCTCAAGGACTATCCCCCAACACGGAGCCACCACCACACTGGCTGCTGGGGGCACACAGCTCGCAGGAATATGGGAAGGGGGAGTGCCTGGGTGGCTCAGTCGGTAAGCGTCTGCCTTCAGCTCAGGTCATGATCCCGGGGTCCTGGGATCGAGTCCCGCATCGGGCTCTCTACTCAGCAGGGAGTCTGCTTCTCCCTCTCCCTCTGCTGCTCCCCCTGCTTGTCGCCCCCCACCCCCCATCAAATAAATAAATAAAATCCTTTTAAAAAGAATATGATAAGGGACACGGGCAGAGACAAAGGCATTTGCCTCATAGGATGCAGTGAGTATAAGGAACGGTGCACAGTGCCAGGTGCCTAGGGAGTGCTCAGGAAATATTAGCTCTCATTGTACTTCTTATGTATCGGCTACACAACTGCCATGGCCTACACTTTACCCGGTAATCTCTGCCCACTCCAGTCCTGCAGGACCCCACTCTGCCACCCACCACTCCTGCCGGCTCTCCTGAGACAAACGCACATATAAATACAGCAATACATATTTATATTTCCCAGGATTGTCACATTTTGCTGAGCTCATAACGGAACCGAACAAATAGTCCTGTCATTCTCTCTCATACGTCCTGTCATTCACTGAGGCTTCATCACTCCCTGTCCTCCTGGGCTCCTGCAGCTCAGAAATTCACGTGTCTGGCTGCTTCTTAAATGTGATCTGGACCAACCTGACGCAGTCCTCGGGTCTACACTTTCGGCAAGTTGATACAACTTGTAGACCGGAGGGACCTCCTCGATCTGCTCCTCTTCCTGAGTGGTCCATGGAACATTTGTTGGCTCCTTCAAAAAAATCGGCCTTTTAAATAAAAAGGAATGAACTGAGGATATATGAACAACAAGAATGAATCTCAAAAACATGATCCCGGTTGAAATAGCTAGACACAAAAGAATACTACGGTGTGATTCCATTTATTGGAAATTCTGAAGCAGGCCAAATTAACCTTTGGTGACAGAAAGTGGGTCACTGGTTGCCTGGGGCCGGGGTAACTGCAGAAAGCCCTAAGGGAACTTGGGGGGTTACACAAGGTCCCTGTCTTTGTGGTGGAGACATGGCATTCAGGCACACATTTGTCAGAACCCACAGAATGCTATACTTAAAATGGGTGCGTTTTATTGCATGTAAATCACACCTTTAAAAAGTTCTTTTAAAATTAAATAAATAGTCATTTTATTGCCTGACCAAGAGATCAAAAGTTAGATCCAAGACTAATCACAGGGAACTCCGTCTGGCCAGACACACAGAATCCTTTGTATTGTTTTCCATCCCACACCCTATTTTTTTTCTTTTGGCAAGAAGTTGGTCTTTATTATTTGCACGAATGGAGGGGAACAATGGCCCGGAGAACTCTAAAAAGAGAAACTACACAAGTCATTTACATCCAGTGGCTCTGGAATATACTTTTGTTGCCTACCTGGTGTTTGACTAGAGATGGGCCTGCCGGACATGCCTAAAATTCACTTCACTTGAAATAATGAAGTTTTTCCCTATAAAGACCCGAGTTGTTGGAAGCTTGGGAGCCCTTCACTTTCCCCGCCTGACCCCACCTCTCCCTGTTCCTCCTGAGCAGGAAATGCAACATTTCACCCAGCCCCAGGCCTTCCCTCCGCTCCAGCAGGCTGTCTGGGTCCCTGTCTCTGACTTCAGGAGACGGGGTGCCCCTGTGTTAACTTGCAGCAGATGCAGAGGGAGTTGAGATCCTCAAGCTATTGAAAAAAAAGGCTCGGGAAAGTTTCCTTGCAAACGAAGGGGAGTCATCGACTTGCAGATAAATGAGAAAAGATTCTGCAAAATTTAGTTTCTCATATTTTGGGTGCAGTTTAGCTGGATTTGGCTCTCTGCTGGCATACCCACAACGCCCCCCCAAGCCCTGTCAGGCTGAGCCTGGGTTCGCTGCCCCTGCTATTTGCACCCCACCTCTCATCCCAGCACCCTGGACTTTATCCTTCATGGCCCTCACCACGTGGAGGGCAAGTGCCTGTTTACTAATCAGTGTCCTGGACCTGACCGAAAGCTCTCTGAACGTGGTGTCTCCTGAGGTCACCACCGGCTACCCAGCCCCTTGAAGAGCGCCAGCCTCGTAGTAGGTACTTAATAAATAGCTGTTGAGTTGTTATGATTCTGAACACATCACAACAGAGTTTATTTAAGGTTTTGAAAATCAACTGCACAAACAGGAAAACTCTGGCACTTCCAAATGGAACTCCACCCAGACAGAGCTCCAGCAGGAAATACCAAAAAGTCAGTATCTAGAGCAGAAATCACTGTGTGTGTGTGTGTGTGTGTGTGTGTGTGTGTGTCAGGGCAAACTCTCGTGAGCTGATCTCTGAGGCCTCCAAAGCAGGTGACAGCCTGCAGGTGGGCGTGGGGGGAAGGGAGGGGAAGTGCTTGAGTGAGGAAGAACTAGAAAACAAAAAATACGGGGGACCAAGGTAAATACTTAAACCCAGATTGAGCATCTCGAGTCATGCCTTTCTGGCCCGGAGTTGTAGTGAGCACAAAAGCTTCTCTAAATTTGTCCCTACCTCCCTAACCACAATCCAAGCAAAGGGTTTTATAAATAACATATGCCAATACATTCAATAAATATTTATCATACCTTCTGTGGGAGAGGCCAGGTGAGAGAACCAAACATGAATCATATGGGGGCTCTCCTGAAAGAATGTGTCTGGTAAATACTTGACTTAAATAGAAAGGTTGAGATATCGTTTTCCAGTTTATCAAGTGCCATGGCATCTGGCCGGTCCCACTTGCAGGCAGCGATTTCCCCAGAGCCTGCAGGCAAGCTCCCTTGCCAGAGTTGTTGGCGAGACACGGGGAGGGGTCAATAGCTGGTCCACCACTGTGGTCCTCACATCCCCCAATAAAGTACCCGGCACTGTGACACCTATAAAACCTTTCTTTTAAAGGGCGCAAAAATGGACTACAGTCATCTACATCATTCTTGCAACAGTTAATGAGATACGCGATGCATTCAGCTGAAATGTCTGGATCCCCATCCTTTCCCAATTGCATACTCTACCACTCTCCGGTGGATGAGGGCTACCCTATTTCCTGTCTCTTCAAACCTCACCACCTCTCTCTCCCGTCATATCTTCCTCTGGCCACTGACAAATCATTGGCTACTTGTATACACCTACAGAAGGAGCTAGAAAGCCAATACACAGAAACCCTCTACCCCACTAACTGCCCTGAAATTCAGGCAGCAAAGCAGGAGGGTGCGTCTCCAGGTCACACAGCCAGGGATTGGGTCAGAAGAAGGACCAGGTCCTTGACTTCTTGCCCTCCATATACTGTCTTTCCAAGGAATTTAAATCCCTAGTTGGAAGAGAGGCGTGATTCAAAGAGCTAACCCTGAGGACGGCAGAAGCATGGAAACAGTCCCTTCCTTGTGTTTATTGACTTAGAACTTAAAGGCTTGGGGGCAATGTTGTTCTGTTATATGCGGCAAGTGTGTGTGTGTTCACATGCTTCTTTGTGTGTATACGTATCCATCTGTAGCGTTAAATCCTAAGATGTGTGTAAATACAGCATTATTGTATGTTATCGTATATATTATATATAGCTTTATTGCATTTATTTAGCATGTATGTATTTTATATAAATGTATGTATGTATGTATGTATTCAGACTGGCCTGGTCAGCTGTTGGGGTTGGCTCATGAAGAGTTTTATTTGCTGAGGAACCAAGCTGCCTCCTGAGAGAGATTTCATTCTAATGAAACTTGCTTCTCAGTGCGTCTGCTTGGTTGAAGAAGGGTCAGTTTGCATTTGAGAAGGATGAGGCTGGGTACCGCCTGGAAGGCTACTATTTGGAGTACTTCTGCCCTCTCTTCTTGCTCTCCATTCCTAAAGTTCTGCTCCCCCGCCAGTTACCAGATGGAGGAGGCTGGAAAAAAGGGTCTGTCAGCAGCTAAAACAGCAGAGGGTTCACCTCATGCAGGGAAGGGAGCCGCATCCCCCACAGGAAAGGCCAGGCCGGGCTGGGATGCAGGTGCACAAAGAAAGGAAACAATTTGTTCCGTGAAAACTGGTAAAGGCCTGAACGAAAGAAACTATCTGCTTGTCCCTCGGCCTTACGGCCAGATCAGCCCCACCCCCACCCCCAAACACTGGACCTTAGCCACTGATACTTGAGGAAGTCCTTTCCTCACCCAAGTTTGGAACCATCACAGGAGTCAGGCAGAAAAAGACGAAAGGACCATCTTTATTACAGTTCAGTGGACTGAATGTGTGTCCCCCAAATTCACATGTTGAAACTCTAACCCCCAGTGGGATGGTATTTGGAGATGAGGCCTTGGGAGGGGCTCCACCCTCATGATGGATTGGTGTCTTTATAAGAAGAGACACGAGAGCAGATCTGCTCTCCACTGTGTGAGAACATAGGGAGAGTCAGCCATCTGCAAACCAGGATGGGGCCCTAATCAGAACCTGACCATGCTGGACCCTGTCCTTGGGCTTCCCAGCCTCCAGCCCTGTAAGAAATAGGTGTTTGTTGTTTAAGCCACCCAGTTTATGATATTTTTTGTTATAGCAGCCTGAACTGACTAAGACATGAGTCATAAAGACTGGGTGGGAAGATGTGGCTTTGGGGTGTAGCAATAATGAGCTTTGTAATACTGAATTGCAGAATAGGGCAGACCTACCCACCCAGTGATGGGCAAGACTGAATGATGACAAGGCCCTCAACAAAGGCAAAGTCTGCCCTATATAGAGGATGACTTAGCAGAGGGGAATGGGGGCTATCTGCTGCCAGGTCAGTCCCCTCTCTCAGACTCCTCATCCTATTAGGTCACCAGTCCTCACCATGATGCATAGTAGGTGCTTCATAAATAATGATCACTTGAATGAATGAATGAATGAATGGACTTTTCTTCTGAGAGTCAAAATGGTCAAACATGGGTTAAAATTGTTACAAAATGCTCCAAAATTCAAAATAATTAAAATATCCAGCCATAGAGAAAATGTAAAGAAAATCATGATGCATCACCTTATTTAGAAAACTACGGTAGCCCTAAAAAAAAAGCACATGAATCAAGAATTTGTGAAAAGATAGAAAATGTACTACAAGATTAAACACAAAGCACCAACATATACAGAAATAAGCAAAAATCTTCAGTTGTTTTTCTTTCTGCTTCATATCATTCTTCTATAGATTCTAAATAGTCTAAAATAAAGCATATTTTATAGTTCAAAAGTTAACTTTTCTTTAAAAATTAGGTCATAAATCTAGCCAGAAATCCTAGAAATCAAAGCAAAAGACGGAACTGGTATACCCACTTCAATATTTGCCTTGAGGGCGCCTGGGTGGCTCAGTTGGTTAAGCGACTGCCTTCGGCTCAGGTCATGATCCTGGAGTCCCGGGATCGAGTCCCGCATCGGGCTCCCTGCTCAGCAGGGAGTCTGCTTCTCCCTCTCCCGCTCCCCCCTCTTGTGCTCTTTCTCTCTCTCACTCTCTCTCTCTCAAATAAATAAATAAATAAAATCTTTAAAAAAAAAAAATATTTGCCTTGAAATAATGACTAGATAGGAAAAAAAGTATATATGGATATAATAAATCTCATTAACCCACCTCAAATGAAGTTCTGTTTCTAAATTTGGTTTATATATTTATTCCATTCACTTTAACATGACTCATTCTGTCATTTAAAAACTGAGACTTATATTTTATAAATCACAAAGTGGCTCATAGGCCTGACTTTTCAGTAATGAAGAGAAGTAAATCTGAGAAATGTTGCTATGGTAGCCAGCCTCCAAGGTGACTCTCAGTGATCCCCACCCTTTGGTCTTCATGCCCTTGTGGAATTCCCTCCCCTGAGCATAGACTAGATTCGGGGTGACAAGTCCTTCTGGTTTGCCCAGCACCAAGGGGATTCCCAAGATATGGCACATTCGGTGTTAACGTAGGAAAGCTCCCAGGAGAATGAGGATGAGCTGGTCACCCTTGCTGGATTTAGTGACTCACTTATAAATAATGGAATACAGCAAAAGTGATGAGTTACCACTTCCACGATTATGTTACAAAAAGACTGTGGCTTCCGCGTGATGCTCTCTCTCATGTTCTCTTGGTTTACTTGCTCTAGGAGAAGCTGGCTGCCACATCATGAGGCAGCCTTGCGGAGAGACCCACAGGTGTGAATTTGGAAACAGATTTGAGGCCTGCCAACAGCCTCGTGAATGCAAGCAGAAGCAGATCCTCCCTTAAGCCCTCAAATGAGGACAGCCCCAGACAATGCCTGACTGCAGCCTCAAGAGAGACTCAGAGCCAGAACCACCTTACAGAGAAACCGTAAGATAATAAACGTTAGTGGTTTTCAGCCACTGAACATTGGGGAATTTGTTACACGGCACAGATAACAAATACAGTGGTGATAGCTTTGGAAATCCACTCTAAGGTATAAGTTATTTTTGCGTCTAGGATACAGTTTCTTTAAAATGAGTTTTATCAGATCTTAAAAAAAAGGAGGGGGTGGGTGGCTCAGTCGGTTAAGCATCTACCTTCAGCTCAGGTCATGATCTCAGGGTTCTGGGGTCAAGCCCAGAGTGGGGCTCCGAGCTCAGCAGGGAGTCTGCTTCTCCCTCTGCTTCTGCCCCTCCACCCCACTCATGCTCTCTCCTCCCTCTCAAAAAAATAGATAAAATCTTAAAAAATAAAATAAAATTTAATTTAAATTTAAATGAGCTGTATCACACAAACCGTAACTACTCTCCCCACCCACATTTATAGAAGTGCCCAAACCCTAGCATTGTCTTGTCCCACATCACCCCACCCCATTATAACCATTCAGACCAGGTCCCTGACTTCGTGCAAGTAAAAAACCAGCTATTTCCCAGTGGGAAGTAGTCCCTTGCTTTTCTGCCTCTCTCCAACCCCAGTGTGGGGACAGCACTGGTGATTATTGTGACTAGTACGTCAATTCATCACAATTTTACAGAATCATATAATCAAAGATTCAGAAGATTAGAAAGAGCCCATTGGGATTTCTTTGATTATAAATTTAACAAAGGTAAAAATTGTATGCCCCATTGGAGAGGGGATTCTTACTACCTTTTCCTTCCCCTATAAAGAAAAGCTAACAGAGACAAGAGTCATTGAAGTCCTTCACTTGTAACTTTGCATCACGGAAATATTCATCATAGAGAAGTAGAGAAAATAATACAATAAACCCAGAACTCTTGTAAGCATCTCTTATCTTCAACAGTTACCAGTTCAAGGCCAATTTTATTTCATCTCTTGCCTCCCCTCCCTTGCCATACACTTAACCCCCACCCTGACCCTTTGGGTTATTTTGAAACAAATTTCAGACATTATATCATTTCATCTGTAAATACTTCAGTACATATCTCTAAAAGATAAGAAGATAACTTTTAAAAAAAAAACATCGCAATGCCATTTAAAAAAATAATTTCTTAAGGTCATCAAATATCCAGTCACTGTCTTATTTCCCCCAATTGTCTCAGGTTTTGTTTGTCTGTTTGTTTTATAGTTAGTTGGGTTTGTCCAAATCAGGATCCAAACAAGGTCTACACATAGCTTTTGGTTGATACGGCTCTTAAACTGTTTTGCTTTATGGCTTCTCCCTCCCTCTGCCCACCACTCCCCATCTACCATGCCCTGCACTAGGGGTACATTCTGAGTCCATCTTTCCAAGCTGTGGTAAACATGCTGCTCTCTGATTTCTGGTAGTGACTCGTCTCTCCCGATAAACAAATGGCAGCCTACTGGAGCCCCTCTTTAACATATCACTTTCTGAGGTATGCTTGAACTTGGGTCTATTTTCAAGTATCAAAATTTATCAAAGAAAGACACTCTGATGACACACTGTACTGGAGGAGAGAGAAGTCAATTTCACACTACAGTTGATGTAAGTTTTTTAAAAAGTCACTATTGGGGGACGGTTCTCGAAAGTCAATAAATATTTTGCTCCGTTCACACTGCCCTTGGTATCTCTTTTAAATAATAAATAGGAAACGAGAAAGCGTTTCAACAGCAATTACACATCAGCTACATCATGGTGACCGTGGCCCTCCTTCCTAACCCTCCTTCGGTTTTGTTTTTTGTTTTGGTTTTTGGTTTTTTTCTTATTTTCTCTCTAGGAAGTGGGATAAAACTAATAGCTTCACAGGAAAATTCTCCCTGAGGCCTTTTCCCAAGTACTTCCCCAGCTGAGGCACCTCTGGGGAGGGTCTGTGTGAAGTGAAAACACAGGCAGTAACTGATATCTGTGAATTTATTTAGGTCATCATGATGCTATTAACTGCGGAGTTTTGACAGGATTGCTGTGAAATCTCTTCCCAAGGCTGGCGTCACTTAGGACCCAGGAGGAAGGACATTCTAGGGCCCTGTTTACTTATCAGCCCTGTCCCCCACCTTGGGCTTGCACTTCACCTCTGCACTTAACACCTGACCAGACAGAGGTGGGAGGTGGGGGGCGGAGGGGCGCCGTCCACTTGGAGGTGTGAGCCTCATTACTGCTTTTCCTATGGTGCCTGCCTGGGATTTGTCCGGCATTGGAACAGGCAAGGGTTCAAAGCAGATGGTACCTTTTCATGACTTGAGTCAATTAAGGAGAGAGTCCAAGCCCAAGCTGGCCTGGAAGGCCCGGCTGCCAGAAGGGCCTTGGAGAAGCAGCTGGACTAAAACTAATAAAAACAACCAGGAGCAATTTGTGAAAATGTCAAGGCCAGCACAAACATGCTGACCCTCGTAAACCTTGAGGTGAACTTGGAGAGGTTGGCCCCCACCCTGCCTTCGGGATGGCAAAGGGAGAAGGAGGCTGATGGCTCCTTGCCAATTGGTGGGTCTTCCCAAATCCCCCTCATGCCTGGCTCGGTTGCCCGAGCGCCTCTCCTGAGCTCACCCCAGTGGATCAAACATCTGGGCCATCCACTTTTTCCTCTAGGTAGACCCTCTTTCCACACACAACTCCCTCCTGTGATGAATGGACGCGTGGCTACCAGAATGGGCTGAAGCCTGTGAGCCTAAGGGCCAGTTGAAGAAGGAGCCGCTCTAGAAAGGGTGATGGATACATAGCTCCTCAAGCCTATAAAGACACCCAGAACCTAAAGTAAGGAAATGTGAAGAGTCCAGGCACAACGATTCATCCTTTCTCCTCCTCCCTCCCTCCCTGAAAATGGTCCGGGCTGTACTCACCATTGTTGACACAAGAGCGAATGCCTCTGTCAAGATAAATGGACTTTCTGTAAACTCACAGCTATATAAGCTATGAAAAGTGACAGAGATGACTAATTGATGAAGACAGCAGCTCAGCTCATACAGACGCAGACAAGGGGACGGCCCGGATCATGGTTCTGTTACTAGTGTAGGGACGGAACCAAACGACCATTTCAGGAACCAACCCCCCGCCCCCAAGTCAGTCAGACTAAGATGAGGAGAAACTAAGCTACACTGGAAAAGGGAAAATAAGGAAGATGGGCTTTGTTATTTGTTTATTTATTTAATTCATTTGTAAATGTGTGGTTTCTTTTCTAGTGCTTTCATGAGGATGTGGTTCTCCTGGGTTTGGTGGGGGGGGGGCGAGGCAGAGGGGAGGGTGTCTGAACAAGAGAAGGTGGCTGATGGGGTGAAGGGGGCTTCCTTCTGGGGTACTGGTAGCATTGCCCACATCGCCAGCCCAGCGTGATGGTCACACTGAGGTTTGCTCTGGGATCCATCACAGAGTTGTGCATTTCTAATTTGGTTGTACGTTTCAGTATGCGGGTAATGGTTCACCTTTATATGAATGTATTTGTTTTCAAGATTAATAGTCCTAAATAATACACAGTTCTTAAAAGAGTTTTGCCAAAGTTTATTTTTAAGTACTTTCCTCCGAGGGGCACCTCTAAGAACTCCCTGTTTCTTAAAGTGTGTCACTCAGCCACCAGTTTCCAAGTTATCTGGAATGACTGTTAGAGAAGCAGAGAAAAGGATGCCACCAGCCCAAGTGATACAGACTTGGAGAAGGGGCCGAGGCAGGGTGGGGGGCAGCAGCAACTCTGGAGTCCCTTGATCAAGCCAGAAAACCAAGAATGATTCTTCGCACCTCCCTTTCACATACTGGCCACATCCAGACACAAGATGACCTGTCCTCTCTACCCCTGCCTTTCTCCTCACTAACTTCCTGATATGTCCCCTGGCTCCATTCCTGCCCTCTGCCCACTCGTGCTCCATGTTTCCTCTAGGACAGTATTTCTTAAACACAAATCCACTTGCTAAAGCCCTTACACACACACACACACACACACGCACACACTCGCACATCCACACACAGACTAAGCCCAGCTCCCTAGGTAGGTCTGAAATCTGAAACTGTCCCTCTCCAACCCCCTCTCCCCTGTGTGTACCTCTTGCCCTTCACGCCTCCAACCTGCTCTCCATTCCCAAAGGCACCATGCTCTTACACACCTTCTTGTCTTTGCTAATTTTGTCTCCTCGGCCAAGAAGCCTGTCTACTCCCTTCTTCTAGCAAAGTCCTACTCAGATGTCACCTCCTCTGCCTTTCTCTCCTGTTTCCTGAGACCCTGTAAGCTCCACCCCCACCCCCCCCCCCCCCCGCTGTGTTGTCACCGCTAGAAAGACACATGATATCTCTTCCTCTAGAGAACTTCTTTACCAGATTATAAACACCTAAAGAAGGGACCATGCCCTGTTTATCTTTGAATTCCTAAAGCCTTGCTCAGTTTCTGACCCATAGGAGGTACTCAGTAAATGTCCCTCCACTGAATTTAATTGACCCTAACAACAGCCCAATAAAACTTATTACTTGGCTCCTCGGCATTGGCTCTCTTACCAAAACTCTTCGCTTTTGGTTCCTTTCCAGTCGTGGTGAACACTTGATCATTTCTGGCCGGCGAGATGCAACTCCTCATGCAGCCTCGCCTTGCTGAGCCTCCTGTCGTGGGCCAGGCTGGAGCCTGAGCAGCCAACACCCGCCCCAGCTACAATAACTGTTACATGTCTCCCCTGCCAGCAGCGGCCAAGACTCAGGGCAAGGTGAGCATGACCACTGGAAAACGCTCAGTCTTTGCCAGTTGATGGAGCCTTCTCTGGTCCCCTTCTGAAGTAGCAGGCAGCAGGTGGAATTACCCTCCCCTGGAGCAGAGATGTCTGGTAGGATACGTCCCTCCCTCCCAACCAAACCACCTTTTCTTCCACATGCCTTTGCAATCTAGACGTCTGTCTCTCTTCCCTAGATCTCACCTTCTTGGGGGTTGCTCTTCCAGCCTAAGAGGGCAAAGAATCATCTTGGAATGCTCTGAGTTCTGTGGGCAGTCGCACTGCTCTGGGGGGCAAGGGAAGACTGAAAACAGGTTCAACGCAACAAGCACTGGGTCCATAAAGCATTCTATTGAAAAATTAAAATAATGGAGAACATTTAGAATTGCAGCATGTCCGCATCAAAAAGGGCAATAGGTAAGTGCCCAGGTGTCGTAGAAGCAACTTAGAGATCAACAAGCCCACACTCCCATGTTACAGACAGGAAACTGAGGCCAGGAGATGGGCCATGGCTTGCCCAAGGTCAAGTGTGAGCTGGCTCACACTGAGCCCGCTCCAGAAGGGGCTTTTTCCAGCTTCCATACTTAAGCTCAAGGACTTACTGGTAAAAATGGAGTCCAGGGGTTCCCAGCACCTCCTCCCCACTCAATTGCTTTGAAGGGGGTTGCTTTTCTCATCCATGGCCTATTTATTTGAAGTGTTCATCTATCCCCTCAGCAGCTCCAGAGCGTGCGTCCTGCCCCAGGCACTGGAAATGGTTCCACGTAAGCCACGGTTTCTAAACCTGCACCAGACTACCTGGAGTGATTTTTTTAAATACAGAATCCTGGTCCTCATATTGGTGTTTTCCATTTCAGGGGGATGGGCCTCAGAAAGCTGTAATCTTGAACTCCTTCATGAGTTCTCCTATAAGGCAAAATCTCAGGACCATTAAGCCAACTGCCCTTTCTAGGTCCTTCCTAACCTGGATATTCTGTGCATGGGAGAAGTCACAAACCTTTTCAACTATAAACACCAGACTCAAGAAGCTGGAAACCAAGAGCTGGCTGAAGATAATTGCTCAGTGATCCAAAGGAAGATTCCTATAATCATTGCAGACCCCTAGGAGAACACTTATATTTGCTTTCTACACTGTCTTTACCCTAACTCCTGCTACTCTCTGAGCTGCTGGAAACACAGACTTGTTTAATAGAATGCCTAAGAAAGCCTTGAATAAAATTTAAGTTAGATGTATGGGATTTCACTCCCTCACCTCTGATTCACTGGCAATCTGTCATTCCTAATTAAAAAAAAAAAAAAAAAAGATACAATCAGACGTATGGGTGTGTTATCTAGACTCCCAGCAAGAAAACAGGCATCCAGAGAGAATGTGAAAGTCACTCAAGGTCACCAACAGACTGCCTCCATCCATAGGGGAGCCCAGGACTTAACTCGCTGACCACGAGGTGATGCTGTCCTATAGAATAAGCAGCAGAAAGGAGACCCGTGACCCTGAATGACTCAGCCATTGCCCTGCAAGGTGAGAGTCGATTAATGCCTATGCACCATCTCTTCACCCATGACATGAGAGCGATAATGTTTGCCTCCATTTCAGGTGACAGAGCTGCTTAGAAAACACCGCAAGTATAAAAGTGTTAAGAGAAGACACTCTGCCTTTTCAAAATAACTCAGACATGATATTCCCCTTTAAGTGGTTGTGTTGAGTAAAATTTCCATCGAGATCCACACGGTAATGTGAACCATGAGAGCGCTGACATCTTAAACCCCTGTTCATATAACTTGGGCTGAATGGGTGGCCTCACTCAGCATGGCCAGTTCCCTTTATAATTTATTGAAATCAGCCTAACGCCAAGATACAACTTTCTCAGGTCCGTTGATTTCTCTTAGTCTCCAGTCAAATCCAAAACCCTGTTATAGACCTTGCAACACAGAAGGTGCCTCCATGGGAGAAGTCACAACCTTTTCAACTATAAACACCAGACTCAAGAAGCTGGAAACCAAGAGCTGGCTGAAGACAACTGAGGAAGGTTCCTATAATCATTGCAGACCCCTTGGAGAACACTTGCGTTCACTTTCTACACAGTCTTTGCCCCAACTCCTGCTAATCTCTGAGCTGCCGGAAACACAGACTTGTTTAATAGAATGCCTTAGAACTGAGAGCTTAAGAAAACCTTGAATAAAATTGAAGTTAGATGTATGGGATTTCAATGGCCACCGTCTCCTGAGATTTAAGATCTGATAATGCTGAAATTGTTTTTGCAATTTATTATGTTCTTCCGCTTCTGTGCACATAATGCTCTCGCTCAGAGCTCCCTACAGTTTTTCCATTGGTCTGTGGGACGAAAACCTCTTGCTGATCTTCACATATATTAGTGGGAAGCTACAGAGAGGATAAATTCGCAGAAATACAGGGGAAAGAAAGAGAGATCAGAACAAATGGAGCACTGGGACAGGGCAGAGAGAGCAAAATGGACACACCGTGAAAATATAAAGTCATGTATGGAAACCAGAGAAGCAAATGCAAAACCTGAGGAGGAGGAAGGGGAAGAAAGGAGAGAATAAGATACCTACATTTCAAGGAATGCATATGCCAGGTAGATGGTAAATGCAAGAAACAGTTCTCTATTCCAGATTGTTTTAAGTTGAGGCAGTAGGAGCAGAGGTGAAGGGTGATGGTTTTGCTGGGTGTGAGGAGGAGGAAAGTCATGCCTGCCGTGTGCTAACTGCCCAATGCAGCCCTGGACCAAGGAAGCTGCAGCATCCAGGCCAACCTGACAGACTAGAATCAACATGGCGGCTCAGCTGGTTTCCAAGTCCACACAGAGTACAGGCCATGGTGTCACCTTGCGGAAGAAGAGAGAATTCCCAGTGGTCAAAACAAATGAGGATCTTTCCACAGAGTGGACTGGAAACTTGAAGGGACTCCATGCTCAAGTTTGCCACCCAGACCAGATGAAGGCCTTCTGGGCTGGCATGCAGAGCAAGGTCCTGAGGGTGAGAAAATTAGACCATATGCTTGGGCTCTCTGCAAAGCCAAGGTCTCCAGGAGAGATCATTTTGTCATTACACATAGCATATACCAAATGATCAATAAAGGGTAGCTAGCATTCTTCCAGAATATTGCTTTCTACACTGGCTTCTGCTTGGGTTTCTCATCAGCTCCACTATCATTGTGTGCTCCCCAGTGTTCTCAGGCTTGTCTCACACAATAAGGGTTCCTTCTGACCATACCAGAGGGCCTTACCATGCATCCATCCATTCATTCATCCTTCATGCATCTTTCTTTTATGCATTAGCAACTTTTCACTGTAACACCTCTTGAAAGTCATACCACTTGTGACTTCTTTCTCTTATATATATGTATAATAACTCTTTTACTCAAAAACTCACTAAATAATGAACAAGTACTATTTCTTCATCGGGGTTTCAGACAAAGACCACTCACCAATTTTCTTGACACAACAGTTTATTGCAGGGAATATTACTTGGAACAAATTTGAATTGTAAGCCATGTTGTTATGAACCCAAAACATTTTGTTGTGTGTACATATGCCCCATGAGAGGACTGAGGAAGGGCAGCATCTATGACTCTGTGTCCTGTGGGTGCACACACTATTTCCATGTATTCCCAAGCACACGCATGTTTAACTTTTATGTTACCCTGGAAATATTTTTCTGGGCCGTCATTTTATTTTTAACCCAGTGTGAATGCAGAAGTCACCAAAAGTTTAAAAAAAAAAAAAAAGTACAAGAAAGTTTTAATACATTGGTTTTCTGTAGAAACTGTATTGATTAAACTTCCAAATTGTGCTTATTTTTTAATTTTTTAAAAGATTTTATTTTATTTATTTGACAGAGAGAGACACAGCGAGAGAGGGAACATAAGCAGGGGGAGAGGGAGAGGGAGAAGCAGGCTTCCTGCCGAGCAGAGAGCCCAATACGGGGCTCTATCCCAGGACCCTGGGATCATGACCTGAGCCGAAGGCAGACGCTTAATGACTGAGCCACCACCCATGGGCCCCTGTGCTTATTTTTTTTTAAGTAAGTAATCTCTACACCCAACATGGAGCTCAAACTCAAGACCCCAAGATCAAGAGTCACGTGCTCTACTGACTGAGCCCCCCAGGTGCCCCAAATTGTGCTTAGTCTTTAATTTGTTGCCATTGTTCAATGGATATATTGTTCTACCTGTGAAAATTGTTGGCATCTCAGGATGGGATACAACACAGTTTTTCCCACTAAAATGAATAGAGGTTTGTTTGTTTTTTCACATAACAGCTTTTCACTTAGTAGCAGAATTTTTAGTCCATTTTAAAGTCACTGAGTGGGAGATGAGTATACTCTGTTCAGGGAATCCTAGGAGGCACTAGAAAGCCAAAGATGAATTGAACCCCGATCCTGCCTCCAGCTTGTAATCCAATAAGAGACACTGATGGGTAAATGGACAACTTAGCAGTAGCAAGTGAGATGAACGCTCTAGAGAAGGTGCAGGGAGTTTGGCGCAACAAGGAGAAGGGGAGTTCTCAGTTGACATGTGATTTCAAGGTTGGAGACCGTTCAAGGCTTTTGCTTCATCCTTCCTCCTTGAGCAAAGCAAAGGTACTTGTATCTTATCCCCTTAGTAATTTGCAAGCTTGGTTGTTAATCTGTAATGAAGTAATTCAAGGTGAGGAGTCCTCCAGATGTCTGCTGGACAGCTCCACGGACACCTCGGACTCACTCTGTAAACAGAGAGGTATTCTTAAAGTACAAATCTATGTCTCCTTCCAGGCTAAAGACCTGAAGGGCTTGCTGTTGCCCTTAGGATCAAGGCCCTATGGATATTCAAAGCCCGTGAAGAAGTGACTCACACCCTCTTTCCCAGTGGGGCCTCCCCATGCTGAACTTCTTTCAGTTTCTTTTTTTTCCCCCTACTTTTTTTTTTTTAATTAATTAATTAATTTATTTATTTATTTATTTGATGTAGTGTTCCATGATTCATTGTTTGCATATGACACCCAGTGTTCCATTCAATACGTGCCCTCTTTAATACCCATCACCAGGCTAATCCATCCCCCCCACCAGAACCCTCAGTTTGTTTCTCAGAGTCCATAGTCTCTCATGGTTCGTCTCCCCCTCCGATTTCCCCCCCTTCATTTTTCCCTTCCTACTATCTTCTTTTTCTTTCTTTTTTTTCTTTTTTAACATATAATGTGTTATTTGTTTCAGGGGTACAGGTCTGTGATTCATCGGTCTTACACAATTCACAGTGCTCACCATAGCACATACCCTCCCCAATGTCCATCACCCAGCCACCCCATCCCTCCCACCCCCCACCGCTTCTTTCAGTTTCTTATAGGAGCTTAATCTCTCACCTCTGGACTCTATACTTGCTATTCCCTTTCCTAGAACATCCCTTTAGCCATTGACCCACCTTCCTACCTAACTCCCCCTCAGCTTTGTTCTCTGTCCCTCCCTGATGCTCTGACAGGGTGAGGGACCCATGTTATATTTTCTTTCATAGCACCCTTTAATTCCCCTGGCCCAGCGCTAATCACACTGTATTGCAACTGATTAGTTTCCTCCCCTTGTGGGCTGTAGGACTGAGAAGGCGGGGTCCTGGGTGTCCTAGTCAGCATTATATCCCTACTACCAATCCAGTGCTGGCATATAGTGGAGGCCCAATCTATTGAAGAATGAATGAATGAATGAATGAACTGCTTCCTTCATGAGTAACTGCAGCAAGTTACCTCTGGGCTTTAACTCAGGAAATAGGTCGTTAAGAAGGACGTTTTCAACAATGGTGGTAGGCATAGGGTAGGGATATCTGAAAGGGCCTTATCCCAAAGTAGGCTCTTCTTTTTTTTTTTTTAAAGATTTTATTTATTCATTTGAGACACAGAGATACAGAGAGAGAGAGACCATAAGCAGGGTGAGAGGCAGAGAGAGAGGGAGAAGCAGGCTCCATCCCAGGACTCTGGGATCATGACCTGAGCCGAAGGCAGCCACTTAACCATCTGAGCCACCCAGGCGCCCCCCCAAAGTGGGCTCTTCTTGATCCCTAAAGGGCTGGAACACAGGTCTGGGCTCCCTATGATTTGCCTCTTCTTCCTCTCAGGGTCACCTCCCTACCTCCCCAGGGACAGGGCCACACTCTGATCCTCGCTGTAATGTAACTACCCTCCCCAAATCTCAAGACCCTTCTCTGAACAGCTTCCCCATTCCCTTTCTGTTGGTGGGTTCTTCAGAGCCAATGTGAGGACTGCTGTCTGCTTCCACAAGCAGGTCTAGAAACCCGACCCCCAAGTGCTGCTGACTGACCCATCATTTCCTCTGCACCAGTAAGTTATAGAAAGAACAATAAAAGATAAATTTAAGGATAGACCAGATATACAAAAACAAAGCAATAATATATGAATTTCGTGACAACCAATATATATACTCACCAGTCAGATCCATTTCCTCCTTTAGGGGTGTGGGGGGGAAATGACACATTGGAGCACAGGGAGGGTTTCTAATCAGACTCCCTGAGTTGGAAGAGCCGAGGACCAATTTGTTGACTTATCTGCTCTTGTTTTTGCTACTGCTAGAGACTGTTGAGGGGAATTCTTGCGAACTTCCTTATCAACACCATAACGAATTTGTGGTTTCCCAGGCAACTCCCTACATTGGCAAGTAACTCAAACTGGCATAAACTTTGTGAAGAGCAATTTGGCAATGTAGCAGCCCTGGCATTTTCCTCTCAGCTCCATTCTTGTCCCTCCGTGCTCTGCTTGGCAGGACCAATCACATAATTTGCAAGGCCCGTGCAAAACAAAAATGCAAGGCCCCTTGCTCGGAAAGTATTTCACATTTCAAGACAGGGACAGCAGGGGGCTTCTCTAAGGACGGGGCTCCTTAGAGCTGCACAGATCCAATGTCCTTGGATACTGGCCCTGCTGTTCTGTCTCAGTTGGAGCTGGATCCTGCAAACGACTTTTCCAGATTTCTTTGCCATCTTGCTTCTGCTTAAGTTCAGTCAATGGGAGGCATGAGTGGGATGGGAGGGGCCACTGGAAGGCACGAAGGAAGAAAGCATTTGTATACTTCTCTGCTTCCATCTATCCACTGACCCAGTTATTCAACTTCTAAGGATTTACACTAAGGGTATAATCAAGGAGTCGGAAAAGATCTAGCCAAAATACTGTTCATTACAGTGTTTTCTGTAATAGCAGGACACTGGAAATAACCTAATCCCTAAATATCCAACAATGCACCCATTAACAAGAATAAGATAAGAAAGGCAAATAATAATGGAACAGAATATAATATAAAAACCCAGAAATGGACTCGAAAATGAACAGAAATTTAGTATACGGCTAAAGCGGTATCTCAAATCAATACATAGCAAGGATGCTACAAGAAAGGCAGTTACAGATCAATATCCCTCATGAACATAATATAAAATTCCTTAACCAAGTATTAGCAAATAGAATCAAGCAATATATAAAAAGGATAATAAGTCATGACCAAGTAGGGTTTACTCCAGAAATGCAAGGTTGACTTCAGGGTCAAAAATAAATTAATGTAATTCACTACATTAACAGAATAAAGGCCAAAAAAAACCAAAAAATAAAACATACGATCATCCCCATACATACAGAAAAAGCACTTGTCAAAATTTATGATAAAAACCCTCAGCAAACTAGGAATAGAAGGGTACTTTCTAAATGTGATAAAGGGCATCTTCAACCTACAGCTAACATCATACTTAATGGTTACGGTTTCCTAGGCAACTCCAAGCACGGCAGAGCAGTTGAAATTGGTATCAACTTTGTGGAGAGTAATCTGGCAATGCAGAGCCGGCCCATCATTTACCTATTTGCTCACGTGTAAGATCAAGAACAAGGCAAAGATAGCCACTCTCCCTACTTTAGCCAACATTTTGCTAGAGGTTTTGGTAAGTACGATGAGGTAAAAAAAAAAAAAAAAAAAAAGAAAAGGCATAAAGCTCAGAAAAGAAGAAGAAAAACCGTATTTTGAGATGACAAGACTGTACACGTAAAAAAATAAAATCAACACGTGGGACCAGAACAACTGAATATCACTTGGAAAAAAATTAAAACGGGGTACATGCTTCACAAATGACACCAGAAAAAATTTTTAATAGATCAGTAAGATCATAAACACATGAGAGGAAGCCATGAGACAATTATTTCATCATAATATGGAAGGGCTTTCTAATTATGAAATAACATCTAGAAGTATGGAAAACTGAAAAATACAACAATAATAACATAAAAACCCCTGCGTGGCACAAACACAATAAGTAAAGTTAAAAAGCAAGTGACAGGTTGGGGAAAATATCTGTGATCCATACTCACAGATAGAAGGCTAATGTCCTAATATAGAAAGAGTCTTTAGGGAGAAAGCTTATGGTTTTAAAGAAAAGGGGTAATAGCTATGGATAAAAAAAGAAATATCAAAAGCTCTCCATCATGTGAAAAGATACTCAACCCCACCTATAGCGAGAGGTTGAAAATTAAAAGCCCCCTGAAATATCATTTTTATCAATCACATTGGCAAAGATCAAACATGTTTTCAACCAACTCGTTGACGAGGATGTGGAATAACAGGCACTTCTGTACACTTACTTGTACAAAGTCGGGGGAAGCTGTTTGACATCTCCCAAAATTACAAATGCAGGTATCTTTTAATCCGGCACTTCATTTCAAGAACTTTATCCTACGGCTGCATTGTCCCAATGTGAAAGAAGGTTATTTATGGTAATAATTCTTGAAATTCCAAAAGACTCACAGTAACCTAAATGCTGAGCAGCAGGGGACTTGTTAAATAAATTAAGGTACATTTATATCAGAATTCCTTTTTTTTTAAGATTTTATTTGTCAGAGAGAGAGAGAGAGAGCACAAGCAGAGGTCGGCAGGCAGAGGGAGAAGCAGGCTCCCTGCTGAACGAGGAGCTCATCGCGGGGCTCAGTGCCCTGGGATCATGATCATGACCTGAACCGAAGGCAGATGCTTAACCAACTGAGCCATCCAGGCGTCCCTTATATCAGAATTCTATGGCAGCCCTTAAACATGAGGAATATATATATATTGATCTGTAGTGATCGTCAAAACACATTATGAGGTTAATAAAGTAAGGTACAGGGGTGCCTAGATGGCGCAGTCAGTTGAACATCAGACTCTTGGTTTCTGCTCAGGTCCTGATCTCAGGGTCATAAGATGGAGCCCCTCCTCAGGCTCCGTGCTCAGTGCAGAGTCTGCTTGAGATTCTCTCTCTTTCTCCCTCAGTCCCTCCTGCTCATGCTCTCTCTCTCTTTCTAAAACAAATAAATAAATCCTTTTAAAAAATAAAGTAAGCCACAGAGCACTGTCTTGATATTAACCATTTGTGTATAATGTGAGCAAGAGTTATGTATTTGCTTGGATATACATAAAATATCTCAGGAAGGATTTTATCCCCAAAAAAGGGCAGGTGAGGGCGTGGGAGGGTAATATTTGGTTGCTTCTGAAAAAGGTAACAACAAAAGGGGCAGGGTTGAGAAAGAGATTTTTCTTATATAGCCTTTTATACTTTTTTAACTGAACCATGTGAATGTTTACTTATTCAAAAGATAAATTATCTTTTTAAATAATAAGGTAGAAGAATGTAATGCGGAGTATGGAAAAATTTCACAGAAAATTGTTAGCTGAAAATGAGATTTTAAAAAGTACAGCCTGATCTCACTTTTATTTTTCCTAAATGTAGAGAGGCAGAACACCTGGGTGGCTCAGTCTAGTGTCTGACTCTTGATTTTGGCTCAGGTCGTGATCTCAGGGTCATGAGATCGAGACCCACGGTGGGCTCTGCGCTAAGCGTGGAGTCTGCTTATGATTCTCTCTCTCTCTCTCTGTTCCTCCCCCCAGGCTTGTGCGCATGCACTCTCTCTCTAAAAAAAATGTAGAGATGTTTGTGACTAGGTTCACTTATGTCGTCTTATGCATCCATATGGGATCAGCCTGAGATTTGGACAGAGTTTATTATGCCCAGAATTTGGAACCCTTCCTCTCTAGCTCTTTTCTGGAATTTATTCCCTTACTTTCCAGCATGTGAGCACCCCAAAACTTATCCTGTGGCTCTTCAAGCTAATAAAGCTGTTAGCTTTCTATCAATATTTTATCCATTTTATTTTATTTTATTTTTAAAGATTTTATTTATTTATTTATTTGAGAGAGAAAGACTGAGTGGGAGGGAGGGGCAGAGGGAGAGGGAGAAGAAAACTCCCCGCTGAGCAGGGAGTCCGATGCAACGCTCATTCCCAGGATCCCACCATCATGACCTGAGCCGAAGGCAGAGGCTTAACCCATTGAGCCACCCAGCTGCCTCTATTTTAACCATTTTAAATGGTACGAATTAGGATCTACCCTCAGTTCAAAAGCCGTAATAAACAGGACATTCTCTTCATGTCATTTCTGTCTTCCATATGCCAACTCCCTTCCACTATCTGCCTGCTTTTGTTCACTCTCCAGGGACCTCACGTAATTGTTTTTTACATTTTTGTCCAGAGTTTATCACTGTCATCTCTAAGAGGATCGGTCCAATAAAAGCTTACTCAGTCATACTGGACATAGACCCAAGAAATATTTCTAGCTCTTGGCCTTCTGGGCACCTAGAAAGATTTTGCTTTCTGTTCTCCTTATGGCTGGGAACGTGACATAGGAGATGTAAGTAGAAATCATGACTTGAATGTTCCAAATGGTGGCTGTTCCATCAACCTGGGTCTTAAATTAATAGAGACCCCAACCAATCCTTGTTTAAAATATATTGTGAGCAAGAAACAAATCTATTGCAGCATGCTGTCTCTTTTCTACAAATATGCCCAACGTTTTCACAAGTAGCCAAAATACTCTAGGGCAAGCCAAATACAGGGTCATGTCCTTGCCCATCACCCTCACCTTTCCTTCAGCATGAGTCTGGAGTAGGGGAAGGAACCTGGGGGACCCATCTTGCTTCCCCACACACAGGTGACCTCTGGAGATGTCACAAGCCAATGTGCTTGTCCACAGCTGGACTGCAGCCACAGCAGAAGGAACTCACTCTTGGTCTTACGGCTTGCTTATTTGCGGGGCACAATAATGGAGAGCTTAGGAACATGAGCTCTGGACTCAAGAGTCCTGAGCTCAAATCCTAGCTTGGCTACGGTGGGAGCTTGGCTTTGTCATTTGCCGTCTCTAAACCTTAATTTCTTCATCTGTCATCCAGGAGTGCCAAGACCACACAGTGCACGTTGGAGTGCCTGGCACATAGGCAGCATTCAAAAAAAAACTGTAGTTGTTGATCCCCCGTTTACTCAACACTCAGCAAATTTTACTGAAAGTTTATTGTCTGCCAGGCACTGTTCTAGGCACGAAGACTACATCAGCCAAAAAATAAAAAATAATAAAAATAAAATACAAGGGGGCGCCTGGGTGGCTCAGTTGGTAAAGCGACTGCCTTCGGCTCAGGTCATGATCCTGGAGTCCCGGGATCGAGTCCCGCATCGGGCTCCCTGCTCAGCAGGGAGTCTGCTTCTCCCTCTCCCTGTCTCTGCCCCGGACTCATGCTCTCTCTCTCTCTCTCAAATAAATAAATAAATAAATAAAATCTTTAAAAAAAAAAATACAAGGGCCAACACACCAGTTTGTATTTAGCAGGAGACAGACAATAAACGACAAAGGTCATAAGTAAGCAGACTGTGTAGCATGTCAGAATATAAGTGCCATGGGAAAAAAAGAAAATGTGGGAATGAGCAATCACGGTTCTCTAAATAGAACAGGCAGGGTAGGTAGACCACTTTTAGAAGGGGACAGGGGAGCAAAGACTTGAAGAGGGTGAGGGAGTGAGCCATGCAGACCCTCTTTTGTTTTTTATAGATTTTATTTATTCATTTGAGAGAGAGAGAGAGAGCACGAGCCGTGGGGTTGGGGTAGAGGGAGAGGGAGAAGCAGGCTTCCCGCTGAGCAGGGAGCCCCACGTGAGGCTCCATCCCAGGACCCCAGGATCATGACCTGAGCCAAAGGCAGACGCTCAACTGACTGAGCCACCCAGGTGCCCCATGCAGAACCCGCTTGGAGAAGAGGTTCCAGGTAGAAGAAAGAGCACAGATAAGGACTTGGATAGTTACTCCGAGTGAGATGGGAAGCACTGCGGAGGTCTGAGCAGAGGAGTGACGTGACCTGACACGGATGTCAAGGAGAGCTCTCTGGCAGTTGGGTTGAGAAAAAAAGAAGCCAGGGCTCGGCGGGAGCTCGGAGAGCAGCTAGAAGGCAACCCGAGAGACGAAGGTGGTCGTGAAAGTGACAAGTGCCAGGTTCTGGATATATTTGGAAAATACAGCTGACAGGATTCCTGATGGCTTAGCCGTGGGGTATAGATTAAAGAGCAGAATGAAGGATAACTCTTCGGTTTCTGGCCTGAGCAACCAGAAGCACAGGAATGCCTTTAACAAAGATGGGAAGGAGCCATTGTGGGGAGCCAATAGTTCTGTTTGAATATGTTAAGTTTGAGATGGCTGCTAGATATTCAAGTGGAAATGATGAATAGACAGTTGGATAGTCAAGTGTGGAATTCAGGAGTGAGGTCTAGACTGAAGATAAAAATCTGAAAGGCAGGGCTGCCTGGGTGGCTCAGTCGGTTAAGCATCTGCCTTCGGCTCAGGTCGTGATCCCAGGGTTCTGGGATTGAGTCCCCGCATCAGGTTCCCTGCTCAGCAGGGAGTCTGCTTCTCCCTCTGCCCCTTCCCCCCAGCTCGTGTGCTTGCTCTTTCTCTCTCAAAAATCAATAAATAAAATCTTAAAAAAAAAAATTGAGAGTCATTGGCAGCTAGAAGGTAAGGATTACATCGCCAAGAGAGCGAGTGTAGGTGTAGAAAAGATCCAAAGGTCAGGAGAACTGAAACCAGCAAAGGAGATGAAGAATTAAACTCTTTTCCCTGAAACAATGTCTTCCCTTTGCTTCTAAGATGGCATATTTTTTCTACTTTCCTCTTACTTTACTGCCCACTCCTTAGTCTTCTTTGCTTTAAGTTGCAGGAAATGAAATGCCTAGCCAATGGATTTGGGAGAATGGAGCTCATTCGTGACCTTGACAATAGCAGTTTTGATGGCAAAAGGATGGTGAAAGTCAGATTGGCATGAGATCAAGAGAGAATAGGAGGTGTAGACACGCAGGCAACTTTGAGATGTTTGCAGCCAAGAGAAAGTGGCAAAAGGAGTAATAATGGAGGGGAATTTGGGGCTAAGGAGATACGTACAAAGACATAATAAGAAAGGAAGGGGGCACCTGGGAACCTCAGTTGGTTAGCCATTGGACTCCTGATTTCGGCTCAGGTCGTGGTCTCAGGGTCATGAGATCGAGCCCCACATTGGGCTCTGTACTGAGCATGAAGCCTGCTATTTAAGATTCTCTCTCTCCCTCTCCCTCTGCCCCACCCCCCCTGCTGCTTGGGCATGGATACTCTCTCTCTCTTAAAAAAAAGGAGGGAGTGCACCATGTTTTTGGGTCCACATGAATTATTTAGGAGAGGGGGACAACTGATGAGCAGGAGATGAGGGGATAATTCCAGGAGGAGTCATTAATAGTCGAGACAGAGAGGGACGGTGGTTCCAAGTGGAAGGGTCTGCTGTAGATAAGGGCAGGGATACTACCTCCGTGTGAGAGGAAGGAAGGCAGGGTCAGGGCAGAGAGGCGGGTGGGATGGAAGCTATGGTGCTGGGAAGATGAGGCGGCTTTTATTTTGTCAGAGATTAAGCAGCAAGGTTTTCAGCTCAGAGCGAGGAAGGGGAGAGGTGTGGGATAGCTGAGGACAGAAGGTGCAGTGTCATTCAGAGTGTGAGAGAGTAAACAGAGTAGGGAAAGGCAGAAGGGCAGTGTTGAGAGCCCACTTGAGATTTATGATCGTAAAGTTAGTGGTGACAGCCCTGTTGGTTCTGTCCAGTGTGTGAAGCTGGACAGAATCAGGGTTTTGCCAGGTGGATGGTCCCAGGAAGAAGACAGTGAGGGGTGTATGGATGATATAGTGACAGAGACCACGAAATCTAAGCTGGAGAGGAGGGATGTGAGACTATAAGGGCGACGATGAACAGTGAAAAAGTAGGTTGAAGGTCAAAATAAGGTCAAAGGATGATCCAAGTGCAGTTATTAGAATAAATAAGGTGGAAGGGAGAGATGTGTTGGTCAGGCACAGGGCGGCTTGAGATGAAAAGAGCAGAGGTGGTGCTGTTATTTAGAGGGTAAAGAAGGTCCAGGGTATCCACATGACAAAGTTCCAAGGTGGAGGGGGAAAGGGTTGCAGTGTAGGGACTGGGGTTCCAGATAGGTCATTATTCCGCAAGGCTGCTAAATTCCCCGAAAACATGACCAGGGGTGGGATGGAAGTGGAGGACTCTGAGGCAGGCGCTAGAATCTCCTGGAAGGAGAGCGAATCCACAAGAGATGCCTCAGAAGGGGCTGGCGTAGTCTGCTGGGGGTAGCAGCTGGGGGGTTAAGGCTGGGTGGAGAGGGGAGAAGAGTCTGACTTGAGTAAGATTCACCAGCGTGGGTGGACCTGTTCTGTTCTGAATTCCACTCTCTAGTAGCTCAGTCAGCTCCTCTCCCTCCTCTGACAGCTGAGAGGCCAATTAGGGTGAGGGACTGATTCAGGGTCATGGGGTCGGAAGGCAACCAGGGAACTGTCAGGACTTGCATTCTCTCTTCTCCACTACCCGAACACGAAGGCTGTGTTTGGGAGATTTAAAAGAACCCTTCAAATGCCCCTGTTTGTTTCCGCCTCTGTGCAACGTTTGTGCTGCCGAAGGACAAGGAGCTGGTAACCATGGTAGTGGAGCCGAGAGCTGTGGTGAAGAGGTGGTTTTTAAATGGGGGGGAACTTCAGGCGGGCGGCCCCCAGAGCTCACCCTCCAGGCCTCCTCAGAGCTCTTTGTTCATTCAGCTTACTTAGGAAGAGAGGCTGAATTCTTCCCTGCTGGGAAGCAAGCTTTGCAAGGGAAGGTTTTGCCAGACTCCATAAGGAGAGGGTGTGTCCCTGGGAGCAGGTTTTGGGGGCTCTGCCTGAAAACCTTGGTCGGCAGGGAACTTCGGGCACCCTGGCATGAGCAGGACAGGTTGTGATGGCAAATAAGCCAGCCCCGCAGCATCCTGGATACAGAGTCCTTACACACTGCCGGTTCTCTCACTACCCCTCCCCGGACAGGTGGCCGCTCATGGGGGTGGCCCAGAGCCCTGGCCAAAAAGGCAGCCAGGCAGGGCCCCCACAGGATGGTATCTGGTGCCAGAGGCGGGGGGAGGGGAGAGGAAAAGGGAGCGAGGGGGGAGGCTGTCACCTCTCCCACCTTCCTGGATGGGGAGCCCCAAGAGCCTTTCTTTCCAGGACCAAGTGCCCCAAGTGGACACAGGGCAAGGCAGGGCAGGGCAAGGCAGGGCAGGGCAAGGCAGGGCAGGGCAAGGCAGGGAAGGGCAAGGCAGGGCAGGGCAGGGCAGGGCAAACCCAGGCCACAGCTCGGGTCCAGGGAAATCTCATGACTGCAGTGTTTTGCTGCAGGTTTCCCAGCTGCTCGGGGGCGGGAGGCAGCGAGGGGTGGTGGGGGCGAGGAGGAAGGGGGGGAAGAGGAGGAGGGAAGTAAACAGGAGACCACAGAGAGAGCCAGTTCCCTGCGTTCAGAGAACACCAGCCGCCTCCGGTCCCCGGTGGGTGGCTGTGTGTGTGCAAATGAAACAGGGAGGGGAAGGGAGAGAGGGAAGGGTAAGCACGCACTTCTCGGCTGTTATCCACCCACCTCGCTTTTCCCGCCCCTCCAGCCCACTCCCCTCTGGGGTGAGCGGGTGGGAAGGAGACGTTCATGAAGCGCCCACCCCCAAGTACGCGTCGCTGCTTTAGCTGTCTGTGAATCAGACTGTCTCAGCAGCTCGTCACCTGCGCTCAGGAGGGGAACAAGGGGTGGCCTTGGGAGAGGGGAGGTTGAGTAAGTGGAGGACCCAGTACTGGCCAGAGCGCGGGGTGACGCCTGGGGCTGGGAAGAAGGGGTGTCTACCTCCCAGCACCTACACAGATCCTGACCCGGTCCCCAGGACAGCGGACCAGAGGGGTGGGACGGCGGCTTGGGGGCACAACTTGAGCGGGAATTGGCAGCAGGGGTGGGGACAGGAGGGGGGGTGGGAGTGTACCGCCCCGGGAAGCGATGGGGTGCCGGGCTGGCGGGGGCCGCGGGGCAAGCTGCTGCCCGCCGCCTGCCCGCGCGGGGTTATGCGAGGTAACCGCGAGCCGGGAGGAGGAGGGAGGCGGCGGGGGCCGCGGGCCGGGGTGTCTGGCGCTCGTTGGACAAAGAGATGATGAAACGTGAGCGCTATATTTACCAAGGGGGTGGAGACCGGGCGGGGGGGGGGGTTGGTAAAAAGGACAAACTGTTCCACAACAACCACAGGAAACACAGCCCATCTGACTCACCGGGAGGGCCGCGCCGACCCCCTCGCGGGCTTAACCCCAAGGCAGGCGCGAGGCTGGAGGGCGTGGATGCCCCCGGGCAGACCCACCGGGGCGCTACGGCTGGGGGTTGGGTTGATTTATATAAATAAAGACACCTTAGATCCCGGGGCTGCGTGCGTGCGCACGTGTGTCTGTGGCTTTTGTGGGGCAGGAGAGAGCGCGGAATGGCAGGAATGTTTCCTAACCCCATAGCCCGACCATCGCGGGTGAGACTGCTTGCAAACTCCTGCGAGCAGGATTCCTGCAAAGTCATCTCCTCCCGCACAGCTTCGCCGGCCGGCCCGCCCAGCCCGCGGACAGCAGCACCCGCCTCCCTGCGCTCCCCTTGCTCCCGCCCCAGCCCTGCTCGCAGCGCTCAGAGTTGGGGTGCGGTGCGGGCTATGTTTAGAAGCTGATGTCATCCCGACACCCTACTCCGCAGTGATCCCAGGGGAGACCGCAGGGCAGGTTTTCCTCCTCTTCGCGGGCGCGGGGGATGGGGAAGGTGCCTCTATCCACTCCCCAACCCCCGCCAACACACACACACACGCACACACCCCTATGCTACTCCGAAGAGTTAAAAAGAACAAAAAAAATGCAACCCAATAGAGTTATGAAACAGGGTGGTGGGGGCGGTACACGCCAGCGGAGGACGCAAACCCTGGGGCTCGGGCCTCTAGGGGCCAACAGCCGGCCCCCGCCCACTCTCACCCCCGCCAGCCTTCCCCACCTCCCGCCGGGGTGCGGGGGCTAATTTCAAGGTTAGCTCACGTGGGCGCGGGCGCCCGGAGCTCCTTGCACGAGTTTGGGGCGGGTTCCTCATCCCCCAATCTAGGGCAGTTTGTTCAACTGCAGTAAAGGGAGCTTGATGTTCCAGCAGGGAAGGGATTTCTGAGAACTGGGGCTGTCCTCAGATGAACTCGGCTCCTCCGGCTGCTGCTGCGGCGGCCGCCTGCGGAAGACTTTTTAAAAGGGCGATGCCAGGCCGGGGCGCGCCGCCCGCCAGTCGGCGGCGGGAGCTGAGCGCCCGCCCCCGAGCGCGGGTGATGCACGGTGCGCCGCGCAGGGCCTCTCCGCGCGCGGGGGGCTGCTAGCTAAACTTATCCTCCTGCATATGCATGAACGTGTGGCCTTTCTGCTCGGCAAAGGAGAGGCCTGGAGTTTTTGCGGAAGGCTGCTAAGTGCAGCGAGAGCAAAGTAGGGCGTTGTGCAAGTTTTCGCGCGGGCCGGAGGCCCCCCCCCCCCGCAGGCCCTGCGTGTTAACTGACGTTATGGCCACAGGCGTTTTGGCAGATAGGTCTTTACCTGATTGTATTTCAAATCCAGAACACTGCCTTTGCTGGGAGCCCCGATCCCTTAAGCGGCCCGCCTCCTCCTCCCCAAACTCACCACTTTCCCCTAATTCCCCAGCTTTCACTAAAGTGAACGCTACTTTGCCCCCAGATATATGCTGTGTGCCTAGGTGAACTCGCTGAAGCCGAAGGACCTGGGTCCTGAAAGAAGTCTGGATCCAGCCCAGAGTGAGGTCCGACACGTGATCCCCTACCCCCAGTGGGCCATCTGTTCTCCTCCTTCCTTCCCGCCTGGAGGCTGGCAGCTCTGCCCAGCACCGTCCACGCCTCCCAGCAGGAAATAGTGAGAAAAGCCAGAGTTCTAACCTAAACCTCTCCGGGTCTTGGGCAAAGATGAGATTGGGCAATAAGTTTTTTAGATTAAGCCCCAGGTGGTAAGCTCCACCCAGAGAGTTGGGGAAACTCTGCGCAGGGTTCAGTTTGGATTAAAATCTCCAGGGAAGGGGACTGGGAATGGGCTGCATTCGCCTGGAGATACCTCTGCTGGGGTTAGGGTGGAAAATTTGCACAAGCTAGCTTGAAGAGAGAAAAAGCAAGACTATGAAATTAAGGAAGAAAGGATTTAAGGGATTCCGGACAAGTTTATATTGTGCCTGCTATCCTTAAATATTGATTTAAGACATTCTGACCTTCATTGCCATAAAGACCTGTTTGTAGATGCACAGCAGATGAGATGGTGTTTAAAGAACCCAAGTCTTGCTCAGTTTTTTTCCTATGATTTTTTTTGGGGGGGGGTGGTGGGGGGAATCCCAAGAGTATTTGGAGTTTGTAAGGGACTAGGGAGATGTATTCATCTAATGCCCTTCATTCACAGATAAGGAAATAACTCTAAGAGGGTGCCTAGGGTCATGCTGCTCATCTCAGGCCCAGGAGGCCCCTTCTCTGCCCCAAGCTGGCCTAAACACATGCTCAAAGAATCAGCTCAGGGTAGGCACTACCTCTTCTAGAGGTGATAATGATAATTATTTTAGGATGCACAGAAAATAAGACTTCTAGCTACAGGCCCATAAACGGTTGTTCTTGAGAACTTGGATAATAAAGCCAAGCCTTAGACAGAATTTAGAGAGGAAAACACATACTTATAATCTAGAAGCACAGTTACAGTCTGAATTCCCATGCTCCTCCCAGTTGGTTTGTGTGGATTTGAAATGTGTATTTACATAAATTGGGGGAAAACAGACCTCTCATATTTATGTGGCATAATATATACTTTACTGGTAAATTATTCATTGTAATTAGGAATGATTCATATTAATTTGGGATAATTTATGTTGCCAGAATTTAATTGGGACAACTACATGCTGGCAAAACAGTGTAAGCTGATTTTAATCAAAGAACTATTATAACACACATCCCAATAGAGCAAGGGGAGCTTGTTGTTACACACACACAAAATCCTGATGTAGCAATTATTACTTGTGATATATGTTATTTTGTGGTATATATAATTTGTTTTTAACATATAAGTCTCATCGAGGATAGACTGTCTTTTCATTTCTGTACTCCCCCAGGCCTAGCTCCCTGACTGAAACATAAGGATCTGGAGAAGGAATGAGTGGCAAAAGAGATAAAGGGGAAGGTATTCTATAGTTCTAGAATTTCTGGGTTTAAAAAGCTATTCTAAATCAAGTCAAGCAGCAGATACATTTATAAATATGTGAGAGAAACTCGTGTGCATGAAATCTCGGTTTTCTTTTATTACTTTCTTCTGTAACTGTGAAATGAATGAGTTGGAAGAATTCAGGGTTTATGTGCAGTCCAAACAAAATTAAATTAAAGGTAATTAATAAAAGAGAAGAGGGCAAGAAGGAAGGGAGGGGAAAGTTTATATTTTTAAAAACACCTATGATGATTGATTCATTCAAGTTCCTGGATTACAATGTCCAAGGAAAGATACAGATTTCCCTTCTTTTCTAGAATACCCCAATGTTAATTAACTCTAGGGCAATCTGGAGGTGCCCAGTGCAATGCGCGTTGCAATGCAAGTTCAAGAGACTGTGCAGGAGGTGATCACAGAGACCCTGGAGAGATCCCATTGGTATTTGTGCTGGACCTTAAAGAAGCAAGCAAAGGTGCAATTTCTAAATGATCATGTATCCGTGGGGACAGAGTTTGTCCCAGAAAAATTATGAAGTAGGCAAACTCCCCTGTGCTTCAGTGAATTCTTTTCTAAAATTAAGGCATACAAGAACTTTAAGACGGCTTCACTTTTACATACCATGATGTACCTACTTTACCATGATGGTGATGGTGATAATAATATTCTCAGTTGACCGCCACCCCTTTTCCATACTTCGCTTTTCCATATAGTCAACCTACGGCTGTATCTTCCTGTACCACTTCAAAGGCAAAGTCAAAATGAACTATACTGGCCTTCAAACTGAGAGGGCTCATTTGGAACTCTAAAGACCTCTCTAAAGACCGGGAAATTGGTGTAACTTTCCCAAACCGTAACCAAAGGCTAACAGCCAGTGGGGGCCATGGCTGGACCTCAGCGGGTCTGCATCACATAGAGGTAGGTACCTCTCACACCCAATTAGGAAAATCAATGTATTTTTAACCAATTGTGTCCACCGTTCGCAAGAGACATTAGCCCTAGATTCTTTTCTCAGCTATCATGTTGGAAAACAACCCATCATTCATTCAGAGGGAGAGACAAAATGAGTTAATCAGACTCCAAGACCCATGCTAATCATTGATCAAATAATGCCACAATATTCAATAGCTAAGGATCTCTGGCTTGTTCCAGTTCTTAAGAATCTATTTAGCACAGTTAATATTTCACAAAATCAAAGAGTTTGGTTGTTGTAAAGCCCAAAGGGCTTGGAATCATTAGATTTATGGTTTGAATTGAGCTCTGTCACTATCTACCTGATAAGATAGACAAGTCACATCTCTGTGTCTCAGTCTTCACATCTGTAAAATAAGGGAAGGGAAACAAGCCCTGAAATCCATCTGGGGGTCAGTGGAAAGAAAATGGTGTCTTTTTAAAAATCATACACATTTTGCATTTGTTTATTTTCTTTTTATTTTCATGAATGTTTGCTTTATATATTTGTGCCTATTAATATGCATATGCATATCCTGAATTGTTACATCTTCCAGAAGAATTAACCTTTTATCAGTCACTCTCTCTTTTCAAAAATTTTGTTTGTTGGGGTGCCTGGGTGGCTCAGTTGGTTAAGCATCTGCCTTCGGCTCAGGTCATGATCCTAGGGTCCTGGGATCAAGCCCCGCATCGGGCTCTCTGCTCAGCGGGAAGCCTGCTTCTCCTTCTCCCACTCCCCCTGCTTGTGCTCCCTCTCTCGCTGTCTCTCTCTGTGTCAAATAAATAAATAAAATCTTTTTTAAAAATAAAAATAAAAACTATGTTTGTTAAAGTGTAAAAAAATTAAAAAATCATACAAATTTTTGTCTCCATTTAATTGAAGGTGGGTTACAGTAGCTTCAAAACAGAACTAAAATAACTTGCCTAGAATAAATTGCACTAGGGAAGGAGAGGAATGAAAAGTTATCACAGAAGCAAAGATGGGGTGTTTCCCTGTAGGAATAGTGAGCCATTAAAAAAGTCTGGTTTAATAGGAACTTTTACGAGCTCTACATTTTTCTGATGAATTAGTCATAGTCAATGCACTAGATAGAAGGATTATTAAAAATCTGCCCCGAAGTATGCTGCATCCCCAAACTGAAAAAAAATGAAATGATGCTTTCTCATTTGTGTTTATTCTTGGGCAACTTGGCCTGACATATTCAGTTTAGGTTTGTTTTTTTCTTAAGGTATTGACTCGCATTTTATTTACTCATCACCCCTGCCCTTCCATACATATGTCACTTTTACTACCAGCCACACAAAACACAAGGATGTGTCCAGTTTCACTACAGCTCTTGGCGTTTACAAATGTGGAGCGCTTGCTTTCGGAACGCCCTTCTGATTGGCTGGGCCAATGTCAGTGACATCAACCAACTTACTTTTGATTGGAAGGCTGGTTGCTGGGACTCTAGCGTTTGCAGGAAGTCACTTAACTGTTTGCAAGCTGGAAAACCGAACCTGAAGTTTTCTTTTGTCACGAGAACGAACGCAAGTGACTGGGGAAGGTGTGTCCCCACGGCTCCGCGGGCGGGAACGCGAGCCAGGAGGCCCGGAGCGGCTACCGGACCGAGAGGCGCTCCCGAGGATGAGCCGCGACTCCCTTGCAGCCTCCCGGCTGTTACCCTTTTAAATGTCAGCGTTCGAGGCTGTAGGGGTAGCACGAGGCAGCGAAACGGAACAGTCGGATTGGCCGCACGCCTCAGTTCTAGACGCACCTCTCCACCGAAAGGCCGTTCTGACTGGCAGGGGGAGAAAGTAAACAGAGTTGAATCACCCTCCCCACTGGCCAATTGGAGGGGGTTTGGATCGTGACGTGATGGGATTCTGCGAAATTGTTACTGAGCAAGAGAATGCCGGAACGGTGCGGACCGGCAAAAGCAGGGGCTCAGAAGGCGTCGGTGGACTGGGGGAAAAGTGTCTCTTAGACCTGGCGCTCGGTCCGGCCCTCGCCACCCGCGTCGGGGTGGTCGGGTGAATGTCCTGGGGCTTTGGCTCGACGGAGAGGCGGCCGAGGGCGTGTACCTCTCTTGCAGTTTCCTCTCCCAGCGCCTCGGGGGCGTTTTCAAGCGAATAAACTTGCGGCCGCCACGTGTGGCGTCTTTCCAAGGGAGCCGGCTCGGAGCGGCCGGCGCGCTCGTCGGGGGGATCGCGCCGGGCGCGGGGCGCGGGCGGCGGCGAGCGGCGGCAGCGCGGCGGAGCCCGGGGCCGTGGATGCTGCGTGCGGAGGCGCTGCCGGTTACGTAAAGATGAGGGGCTGAGGTCGCCTCGCGCTCCTGCGAGTCGGAAGCGCCCCGCGCCCCCGCCCCCTTGGCCGCCGCGCCGCGCCGCGCTCGTCGTCCGAGGCCAGGGCAGGGCGAGCCGAACCTCCGCAGCCACCGCCAAGTTTGGCCGCGCCGCCGGGGCTGCTGTCGCCCGCACCATGTCCGCGGCCGCCTACATGGACTTCGTGGCTGCCCAGTGTCTGGTTTCTATTTCGAACCGCGCTGCGGTGCCGGAGCATGGGGGCGCTCCGGACACCGAGCGACTGCGACTACCTGAGCGCGAGGTGACCAAGGAGCACGGTGACCCGGGGGACACCTGGAAGGATTACTGCACGCTGGTCACCATCGCCAAGAGCTTGTTGGACCTGAACAAGTACCGACCCATCCAGACCCCCTCGGTGTGCAGCGACAGTCTGGAGAGTCCGGATGAGGATATGGGATCCGACAGCGACGTGACCACCGAATCTGGGTCGAGTCCTTCTCACAGCCCGGAGGAGAGACAGGATCCTGGCAGCGCGCCCAGCCCGCTCTCCCTCCTCCACCCTGGAGTGGCTGCGAAGGGGAAACACGCCTCCGAAAAGAGGCACAAGTGCCCCTACAGTGGCTGTGGGAAAGTCTATGGAAAATCCTCCCATCTCAAAGCCCATTACAGAGTGCATACAGGTTAGCGGCGTCTCCCTCTCCCACCGAGCTCTGGGGTTAGTTAACCTTTGGCCGGGCAGTCTTTCTGGGCGTTAAGGACACCACGCTCGGCCTCAGGGGTGCCAACATTTTGGATAAGATGCTGTTTTAACTCTTTAAATGATTGAGCCGTGTAGAGACGGAACGCTCCCTCTCTCCTTAATTGTCTCCAGTCTCTAGAAGCCATGGAGAGCATGAACCTGGCAGGCAGAGTGAACGCGGAGTGCCAGCGCCCGTGCGTGGCTGCGCGGGGAGTGGTGCCGCACCCCCCACCCCGGCCCGCCCCGCCCCGCCCCCAGGACTCCCGCACCCCGCGACCGTGGGGCCACCCCACCTGGGCAGGTGCTGCATTGGGGAGGTCAGATGGCGTATCTTTTATTTGATTCTCTTGAGGGATTGCAGCGAAATGGCCAAAACCTGGGGCGAAGCGGCACACTTCACGTGGAACCTTTTAGGGATGACTAAGGACTCGTTTAGCTGTATGCTTGCTACTTTTCAGGGCTTGCCAAGGTGGTTTTAAATTTGGCCAAGAGTCCCCAGGGAGGTTTAAAATAACACTGGTTCAGGCGGCAGAGGAATTTGATCAAGTGATGGTTGGTGGGTTAACTTCATGACTAGTTAGCCTTTTTAATGCGATTCCAAGGCAGATTCCCCCCGCCCCCCACACACACACATGATTGGTGGCACCCTCTACCCTGAATAGTTAGCGGGGAGGTGTGGTCCTTGCCTGAGGTCAACGCTCGGTAGAGAACGTGGGCCTGGAGACCTCCTGGAAGGGTCTCTCCCAGGGAGACCAAAAGGCCAGCGTTGGCCCAAGGAATGTGGCCAGGAAGACATATGCAGTATAAAAACGGGCTTTGGAGGCTTACAGAGACCTTGGTCAGCCAATTCTGTTGGTTCTGTTTAACATAACTGAGAAAAAGTTGGAAAGGGCTGGGCCCTGCTATCTCACCATCTTTAGTAAGGCTCTTCTACAACTGCTATTCTGATAAGAAGCACAGGACCTGATCCTTTCATGGAACTTATTTTCCTTCCACCCTCTGACACCGTATTGAAGAGGCCGTTGGAGTTCCTTTGCCAAGTATTGTCTTTTTGGGGTGTGATTGTAGGTACTTTTAAGATGAGGCCCAGGGCCTGTGGTTTTAAAATGATCATTGGTTGGTTTGGTTTGGTTTTGCTTTTGAAAAGCAAGGCCACGTAACTGCATTTCGGATTTTATTTCCTTTGGACAGTGCTTCTTGTGGAGGCGCCTGCTGGCCCAGGACTGCAATGGAGTTTCCTGCGTGGTTAATGCACGATCAGGTTCTGTTTGGGGGTGTCATCTAAAGCTGCCCTCAAACAGCAGAGCTGGAAGTTTGCATCTGTAAGGCCATCGGAAGGCAAATGTGTGCCCGAATTGGGGGATTTGACCTTTAGCGTGACTCCCCCGGGGTAAGCAGGGGTGTATTAACCCGAGGGTGTTACTCACCAGCAGCTGTTGGGCGGGCCTGGCCTTGTCAGCCATGTTCCCCAAGTTCAGTGGCTCACAATGACACTCACTGCCACCTTGAGCAAAGGCACTTTCTCCTTCAGGGAGCTGCCTGGTCGGGCGGCCCGGGAGGCCTGCAGGGTTTCTGTGGGAGCTACCGGAGTCTTTCTGTCTTAGAAAAAAGATTCCTGGAGTTCTGAACCATTCAGCTGAGTGATTTTTCTCGGGCATTTATAGAAATGGCTGCTTATGTGTGCGTGCATGCGTGGTGCTCTTTAATTCTCCATAAGGCAAGCCGGCTCAGCTGCTCTGGAGAACCTTTTACACAGGCAGGAGTGGAAACCCGAGGGAAACGTTAATCCCATTTTAAATGCTACAGTCAGTCTTTTGAAACTAGTGATAGGGTGATAGCAGGTGTCTTGTTTATGTTTGGGGGCTCTGTAACACCAGGACACGGTTGAACAAAAACCTTGGCCTCTGTAAATATTGTGGGAAGCACACTCCTACTGAAGAAGGTATGTGTCAAGGATCCTCTTTAAATAAGAGACTTAGAGGTCTTGTGCATTTGGAAGTTGCAGATTCGGCTTCAAGGTAGATTGTCTTGGGGAGGGGGGGAGATGAGGTAAGGAGCTTCCTGGGGTTTGTTGTTGTTGTTGTTGTTGTTGTTGTTGCTGTTGTTGTTTTTCTTTTTGCTGGTATTAAATCCAGAAGGTGGACCTGAGATAGCCTTTGGAATGTCTGTATTCTGTGAAGATTTTAACAGCTAAATTCCAGCCACACCCCCCTGCTCAGTATGGCCCAATAAGAGTCCTTCCTGCTGCTTGCTCATCTCCTAGAGCCTCCTCCAGCGCCCACTTCCGTAGACCGTAGACCGAGGGGCTTTAAGAAGTTGAGTCATTTAAACAAAATTGCATTTAAGCCAGTGCTGCTACGTCTGTCGTGTCCTAAGAGAAAACAATGATTTTGAGTTGGGTTCTCCTTTGTCCTCTTGTTTCCCAGGTGGGAGAAACTTCAAGGTACTTCAATTCCAAGTTTGCAAACTAGAGGCCTGCCGCTGGGTCGGCTTCACAAATCTGTTTGGCATGGCCAACACAGAGTTAATAGAAAATGTAATTAGTTACCAACATCTGAAAATCTGAAGATTCGGCACGAATCCAGAGTTCTGGCTTCTCTGGAAAAATCGATCGATTGGGCAGTACTGGGCCTGAATTCCTACCCAGCAACAACTGGCTTGAACTGATCATTTTTTACAGGGCAGTGTCCTTTATTATTTTAATCATTTACATCATCTCTGTTGGCATGTAAGTTTACTACCCCCTCTTCGTTTGACCCTCAGTTTCTTAATCCACTGGGTAGGCTATTATCACTGAACCTCCTCATAGGTTCTTGTGCAAAGATTAAATAACATACACAAAGCACCTAATATAGGATTCCACGTACAGAAAGCCCTCAGGAAATTCTGGATCTTACAGTTTGTGTGTAATAGAGCGGGATTCCTCCAAATCAGGAACCAGGATAAACTTATTTTTAAGTAGTACGTCAGTTTGCATTTTATAATACTATGCTCAATTTGCTTTTCTTCAGCCTCTGGGTCAGATATTCTTCCCCAGTAATGTGCTTCTAACCTTTAAGCAACGGATCTACGGTTAATCTGAAAAATGCCACACATACATTCTTTCTCATTTCCAGACTTTTGGGACACTTTAGAGGGTATTTATGGTAACGTTTCAGCTTAACAATTAGACCCATTACAGTACTTTGCTTGAAAACACATGGAACATATATATATATTTTTTAAATGCAAGCAGTTTGAAGTTTATCCTGTCACACCCCCCACAGACCCACGCCCACATCACCACCATCACCTACGTGCCCGTGTGCACGTGCACACAGAGGTCCCCTCACAGCCCCCACATCCACACCCACACACTCCTCCCCCACCTCAGAGCATGTACCCCAAACTGGCTCCACAAATACATGCTCACTCTGCAGGCCTCCTGCCACACCAACATCTCCTCAACCCCCCATGAGCACTAAAAAAAAAAAGAAAAAAGTTTATCCTGTTTGCTGACTATGTGGTCACCTTGCACAGTTATGTATATACGGGGGCGGGTGTATCTTTGGGGGAAGGAAACAACGACATCCAAATTCCAGATCAAACTCTTCAGAGCCAGCTGGTGTAGACTCATGCTAGGCTGACATCCCAATGATAGAGACCCTAGGCTTTACTCCCGTGCCAAGTCACATTTTTCTTTCTTTTTAGAAGGGCTCAAGTCAGCTCTCCCCAAGTGGGGACAACGGGGTTGAGGTTGAGGACACTGGTTATATCACTCCAGTTCCACAGAAAAAGTTTTAAAAACAACGCTTTTTTTTTTTTTTAAACAGAGCATAAGGACGTTTGTGTAAAATTAAGGAGACACAGGGTTGCAAAACCCCCAAGAGTGATTGCTTCCGTTTCTTCTTCCCCTGCTTGCACATTTCCCTGGATACTTGAGACTATGTGGCAGAAGGGATCTGGAGGGCCCTCACCGTGGAAGGTCTCCTCTAACCCTGGAAACAGGTTTTCTGGCCTCTTTAGAAATGTCCATTCAGCCAGGATGTTCCCTCCCTGAGACCAAAGGTTTAAAATTTTGCTAATACAGGTGCCAGGCCTGCCCTGAGCCTCTTGTACTCCTCTCCTTTAATTACTGCAAAAAGCTTTAGAGTCCACTGTTTGATTCAGGAGAGTCTAGTGACCCTCAGAGGTGTGAGAAAGGACCCATTCCGTTACCTGGGAGGCAGGGGTTCAGGGACAGGGCAAGGTCTCGCTTTGGCTGCAGGCCCCAGACTGGGGGCCTCAGCTCACAAGTGGTCTCCAAGCAGGCTATTCATTAGCCGGTGTCCAGTCTCCGCCACTTTCTCTTCTCTTCCTAAGTAGAAGGGAGGCCCTGCGTGTGGGTCCTTGAGGAGACATTCTCTCTGCCCTGTTCTTTTTTCCATAGGGCTCCCCAAGTGATGTGGATTGTTGTATTTCATAACCTGACACGGTTCATCCAAAATAGATTTACAGCTTAGCCTGAGTGGGGCTTGCTCGCACAGGTAATTGTTTTTCTACTTTATTCCACCCCCCCACCCCCCGTTTTCTCTCCCCTAAGGAGACTTCAGACATTTTTTCCCCATAATTGTCCTTCCCTCCCATGACATTTTAATGCCACGGGAATACTGTAGAGCTATTTGTATATGTACCCCTTTTAAAGACCACAAACCACGGCGATAGCTAAGACTTTTTTCACCTGCCAAAGATCAGATTTTTGCCCCCTTGGGGCAATATCCACCCCACTCCCCAGTGAGACGGTCTAAACACCACCTCATGCATGGTGTCTTGTTGGGGGGGGGAACGACAATCTGCATTCGAGAAGAAGGCAAAGAGCTGCAAATGGCCTCTAGCTGTAGAGGATGTGAGGTTTCTAAGGTCACAAGGATGGAAGAAGGGAGTGCTTCTGGGTTACAGACAAGAGGCTAAAACCCCCTCTACTCCGAAGAATGATGGCCCCAGCTGCCCAAGCCCCAGCTGGCTGCTGGGATCAGCCCTGGGGAATTAGGCCTCTCAGGGGACCCAGCTGCTCTTTGTTGCCAGTCTCCGAGGTAGGACTCGTGGCTCCTCTTCCTCACTTCCCCTATTCTCACAGAGACAAAGTGGGGTTGCCTTAGACAATCTTCGGCTGCTGGCAAGGCTGTTTCACGACAGAAGATACATGCAGAGTAGAACTACAGGATGAAAACATTATTCCCCTCTTTCCCCCTCGGATCTTGGAAGAGTGGTGAGGAGAGGGGAGGGGACAACTGGGGCCTGGGGTTGGGGAGGAGGTCGTGGAGCAAATGTAGAGCTGTTTTGATGGCAACACCCCATTACCTTCAGATGCAAAGATGTAACCTGAGGGAAATGAATACTTGGATTCTGAACATAAGGGTCAGATTTACATTCTTGTCTCAATTGTTGACGCTTATCCCAAGAACTAGTCATTCTGCAATGTCTGTGGGAAACTCCCAGCTCGAACTTCCCAGGGAGAACTATCATATGACCTATTGAGAAAGCGGCTGACAATGGTCTTTCTTAAGAAGTTCATTGGGAAGAAAAGTGGGTGGATGGGTTCCAGTATTCACTCTTCCAGGAGCCTCTGAAACAACCTGGTGTGTGCTGGTTAGAGTCGGCTTTCTAGGCCATCAATGTGATTTCTGAATGCCTTAGGGTCACTAGCATTCTTGATTTAAACAAACAAACAAGACAGAACCAGCTTTGTCGTTTTCGTTAGTCTTGACTTCCAAATTTTTCGGGTTGTTTTTTTCTCCTCCCCTTGGCTGTTCTCAGGCTTGGAGAAAGAGCTTGCAGCCCTCCAGGCCTCCCCCACATCCGACCCTCCCACCTTATCCTGATGTTTCTCCAGCAAGCCCAGCGCCTACTGAAGAACGTAAATTAGTGCCTAGTAATTGGTACAAAGGCACTTTCTGTTTCTATGCAACATGCAAAAAGGAGGGGCGACAGGAAGGGAAAAAAAACCCCACAGATGGTTAAAAGGAAAGAAATGGGATCCTCTGCAGTGGTCTCTGAGCAATCCTGGGTTTCGCTCCGCCCCACTTTTTGTTGGGAAGCTAGTCACAGGCCTAGGCCTAGATCGGAGCCCTTGGTGGCGGCAGCTGTCCGTATCACGAGAATTTGGAGCTTGGAAGTGACCTTGAAGGGTTATCACATCCATCATTTTGCCTGTAGAGGAGGTCAACACAAGAGGGCGCCCCAGACTCTGAAGGGCTGTTGAAGACGTGCTAAAGGCCCGAGCTCGGCCCACGTAGACACCTTCCCTCATTGTGAATTCTTTGCAATTCTTTGATCTGAATTCTTTCCCCACCCCCCACCCCCACGGTCTCCCAAGAATTCCAATCTATGGTTAACATTCTTAAAACCCTGGTTTAAAGAGCTGCTTCGCAGTAACCAAATTAACCAAGCAAAAGGGCAGAGGTGGAGTCATCCCGGGGACCTCTGCCCTTTTATTATGGGAGCAGCTTACTGTGAACCAGCCCAAGGCCAAGTGCCAGGGAGATTTCCTACCCCACCCTTCCTGGAGCCCTCCTGAAACTTTAATACCTTTTTGGTGCATTAAGGCCAAGAGTAAACGTTTGTCTTACCCTGGCCTCAAGCAATCCCCTCAGCAAATAATAGGACTCACATTGTTATTCATGGAGAATGCCCCCCGCCAAGGGAGTGAGGTGCATCCATTTTTTATGTGTGGGATCTTCCAAGGCATTCATCTCTGTTTGTGCTCCGAACCCGCGTTTACGAAGGCGCACCCACAGGCTTCCCTTTGAATCTGGGTGCCTCCGGAGGTCTGTTAGCCTCTGGACTCCTGAGCTGTGAATGAACATCTGGATCTGAAATCCAAGGATTCTAGAGCTGCAAGAACCAGCTAGCTCACGGGCTAAGCCTGGGGCCACTGGGTGTTCGCGTTTTTGTTTTTGTTTTTTTTATAAATAAAATGGAGAATGATCACAAATTTGAACAGGAGAGTGGAATTCATCCCTGATTGAGCCTTTTTAAAAATCGAGGACATTATTTACATGGATGAAAATAAAGAGAGAGGAGCTTAAGCCCTGCAAAATTAATGGCAAGGATTTGAAATGCAGGCAGCAGTATTTTATATCAAACAAAGTGTGAACATTTTTCCAAGGCGAGTCTCTGTCGTTTTGGAAGTGAGTGCATCCCAGAGTCAACTGGAACCAAAGTGGGAACCGGCGGGGCAGGCAACTGACAAAAGCTTTGCAGACATTTCAGAACTGGAAAGAATGTTATAGATCATCTTGTTTCAAAGGGAGGGAAAAGAAGGTTTCCCCAGCTTTCCCTTGCAGGGGACCAGCTTTGGTGAGGCAGTCAGAAGAGTGTGTGATGGGGAGGCCAGCCCACTCTAAGGAGGTCGCAGGCAGGGCATCTCCAGGGGAGGCCTTTGTTTCAGTAGCAAGAGCAGTCGGAGCTTGGGCTTCGGTGGGGCTCCAGTCCCGCCTCTGCCACCTCCTATGGTGAAAACTCTTTGAGCCTCAGTGTTCCCATCTGTAAAATGGAGTTCAGTGACTCAACTGAAGTTGTTCTGAGACTAATTCAGATGAGGCGTTTAAAGCATTTCGGACAGTGTCCCCATACACCAAGAATTATAATTAAAAATAATTTATAGGTGTTGCCCAGAAGCCCTTGAGGATCCTAGAATTTTTGTTTACAATGATGGAGCAGTCCAGCAACAGCTCATTCCTTGAAAGAATATTTATTTATTGAGTGACTGTTACAGGCCGAGGGCTGTGCTAGATGTTGAAAGCAGGCATTGTGAACATTGTGAATAATAGTAATAATGGAAAATCATTAATATTAGTAGTGATAATAATAATAGAAATAGCAATAACATCCAGCATTTATTACATGCCAACTTCTAAGCCAAATGGTTTACGTACATTGTCACATACAAACTCATGGAAGTCCTATGAGATAGGAAAGTACTCTTATTTTATGGGAGGAATTTAACTTGGAGTCAGTTATCTTAGTCCAATGTTACTCTGGAATTTTCCTAGTGTGTTTCTAACTACCTGGAGTTATGCATGAATTGTTGTTGACCTGGACCCCTTGGGGTCCACCAGTGGGAAGACACCCTGTCTTGCATGCCTCTCCTGGACTTGGCCCCAAAGCCACGGGCCCTTTGTTCTCTGCTCTTGTGTTCTAACTCTGGTGCGTGGCTGGTTTTGATGAACCTTGGTTAAGAATATCTACAGCAATCTTGGACTCTGACCAAACCTATCCTATATTTTCCAAGAGCTATTCAGAACCTGCTTCCTTCCCATCGAAAAAGACGCCAGTTCTGGGTCCACAGCTGTGTTAGTCAGGACTCTTGGTTGCAAGCAACTGAATCCAAACTTGGACCGGCTCAGTAAAAAAATAGAACTTTATTGGTTCAAATTACCCACCCATCCGAGGTAGCTCTGGATTCGGGGACTTGGAGTGTGGCTCTCTCCCTGGCTCGGCTCTGCTGTCCTTTGCTTTGGCTTCATTCGTGGGCAGCCTGTCTCTGGATGGTGGTAAGGTGACCGCGGCAGCGGCCGACTCCCAGCCTGCCAATTCAGCAAGGAAAGAAAGTTCTCCTTTCCTAATGATTCCGGCAAAAGTCTCGGGCTTCAGTCTTCATAACTGAATTAGAAGTTTGTGCCTGTCCCACAACTCAGTCACTGTGGCATGGCTAGGTCATATCGAACCTCTGGGCTTGGGGTCTGGGGTCACCTCTCCCCCCGAGAATTACATAGACTCAGAGTGGGGAAGGGGTAATTTCCACAAGGAAATTCAAGCGTGCTATTTATTACCCAAAAGAAGCAATGGATGCTAGACCGGCAAAGCCAGCGGATACCCCCTCTATCTGCCCACGTAGAACTATAGACAAGATGTTCCAAAAAGCAGAGGTTTGACAAAATGAGAGACAGATTAGTATGACGACATTTCCCCCCCCTCCTCTTTGAAGAGAAAGGACTCAGAGCTATCTCTGGAGTTCATCCTAAAAGATAGGCCACCAGTGCATGTACTAAATGGTCTTGGCAGAAGATAGATGATTTCAACATGCATTTCTTGTGCTCAGGCTCATACCTCATACCTCTTCAGTGGACATTCTAGAAGCCAGTACCCAAAGCCTCTCATGGGATGAGGTTAACAACAACAGTGTGATAAGCAGCACCATTCACATGGTCTTAATTCCAGTTGTCTGTCCATTTTAATGCCCAGAGAAATGAATTGTGTTTACATGAATGTTTGTCACCCTGGGTGTGAACAGAGAAAGGCCTCATCTTTGCAAAGATGGGCTGTTTATAGGACAGTTCCCGTTGGGATTCCGGAGTCCATTCGGTGTGCGTCATGCCCAACAACAACACCCTAATAAATTGTGAGGCAAAAATTAGCTCTTAAAAATAACTTACAAAAACACAGAAAAATGACTTAAACTCCTGTGCTGCCATAATTCTACAGTAGTTTTGTACCACTGCCGTTTTCATGAAAATAAGCAGAATGACAACAAAACAGCCAGCTTTTCCTCGGTCGTGTTACAAATCGTCCCCGTGGCCAGCCCCTAAATGCTTGTCTAGTGAGCATTATCCCTCTGAAGCGGGGGTTCCCGGCGTAAAGAAACATGGGCTCTGCCCCTCCAACCTGAGTCATTTCTCCTCGATGTCCTGCCGGCTTCCACATGGCAAATGCCCGCCCGGGAATGCCTGCCCTAGGAGGGCTGGGGGGGCCAGGCGGGGGGCTGCTTGCGGAAGGTCGGACAGCCAGCCCTGTCAAGCTTTGTGGTCTTTGGTGACAAACACCAGGCCATAGGAATCCATGGCTCATCCCATTAAAGCTTGAAATACTATTTGACGGTGGCCCACATGGCGTGTGGTCATCACAACCTTACACTGGGTCCAGCGGTGTAAGGAGGTTGAGCCCAGAGGGCAAATGCTGACACCACGTGCTGGAGAAGCATCACCAGTCACTCTGAGCCACTGTGAGGGCCACAGCCCGGCTGGCAGGCAGAGCAGGCATTTTTCAAACCAGACAGCAGTGTCGTCTCCTGTACTTTTGTCTTTTGCCCATTGCTTGATCCGAGCCAAAGGCGTCAGCTCTGTGGATCACGGTTGTCCAGAGTGGGGGCTGCGGATGCTACATATAATTGTACCTAAGTGTGCAAATGGAAAGGTGATCCTTGTGTTTGCAAAGGAGGCCAGAAGTCTCAGTGGCCCTTGTAAAGCAACCGTGTGCATCGGGCACAAATTTCCCAGCCATAAGCCTGGGGTGTGCAAAGATGTAAATGTCTGTAACCAGAGCTGAGTTCTTGAGCATGCCCTGTGTTCCTCCCCCCTCGCCCCCCACCCCCATCACTTTGGGCTGTTGATGGAGAAATTTTATCTTGAGTCCTGTTAAGGTCTCTCTGTCGCTTTTCTATTGAATTGTATTCTTCTTTAGGTAAATGTTTGCAAAATCAGAGTTCTCTCTCCCCCTCCCTTTACCTTTCTTTCTCCTGGGAATGATCTAGTATTTGGTAGGCAAGAAGTCCACCTCTTTTCTTTTTGGCATCATGGGAAGCCTGTTGATGTTGCACACTATCCTTTGACCTTGATGGTCTCCCCTGGGGTGTCATGCACTAGCTTAGGTCTTGGTCCTCGTGTGCTGGCATCCTCTGCTCAAGAGGGCCTCTGGACAGTGGCTCCAGGTGGTAGAACCTTGCAGTCTGTGACTCAGGACCCCTGGGGCATTCTCCCAGCCGTGTGGTCCTGGGCTCAAGAGCACCCAGTCCCTTTCCCCACCCTACATTTGGAAAGGTGAGGCTGCGAGGCATGCTCAGACACCCTCCTCCAGTGTGGCTGCCTGACTCAGTCAGTCAGGTGCCCTGGTGTGTTGGGCGGGGGGGGGATGGAACTTCCCCAGAGGGGCTGGTGCAGGCTCTAGGCTAGGCAACAGTGGCCATCCCCTGGGACTGCCCACACCTGTTACTAACAGGACAGTACAGAACGCAGGGCATTTCTTAGGGACCTCTACGCATGTTCTCTAAACTCAGCCCCTCTAGTCTCTCTGTAGCTCAGGTCTCGGTAGGAAGCGCGGGCCAATCAAGAGACTTCAAGTTTAAGGACTTCCGTGCTCTGCTTTCCATTTTTAAAACTCTAAAGCTCAGCAGCACAATCTGTTTTAAACTGTAAATGCCCTCCCGAAGCCAATCCATCTGGGAAGAAGAACCCGGGAGTAAGAGAATGAGAGAAACCTGTGGTAGGAGGCTATGAGGCTATAACCCCAATGAGTTAGGGCCTTTGTCTTCTTTCTCATCTAATCTTGTCTCATGCTCCAAACTGAAGGAGGCATTTGAAAACCGGTTCTCATCCAAGCGTGTCCTTGGACAAGTCGTCTGCCCTCTGAGTTGGCTTTATCTGCCAGGCTTGACAGGTTTTAATTTGATGGTTATCAAAGTCACCCAAAATGCAAAGATTCAGAGAATCTATGTTCTCAGGATAGTTTTGCCATTAAACATTTATATCCTGCTCAATGTTTAGCAAGTTCATTTATTATTTCTCTTTCCCACAAACAACTGGGCAGAAGCAGCGTAGTCTGGGATGGACAGGAAGAGCGTGGGCATGGGAGTCAGCTAATCTGAGCCCAGACCTAGCTGTGTGCTTGTGGAGAGGTCACTCCACCTCTACCAAATCAGAGTTGCTGCGATGGGGCCATATGACTGAGACATCAGGACTTTTCTCTCGCTAGGTTGAGAACCCAGAGTCCAGAATCTGGTGTCCCCCGTCTCTCCTTCTGAGGTCCCAGCACATGAGCTAACTCCCCAGATCAGCTGAGGTCGGGGACACACAAACAATATTCAGAGAGGCTTGCTTCCTAGACACCAACGTCCAGTGCTCCGTGACAGATGTTACAGACACGCCCCCACTTCCCCGCTCAGAACCTAAAGAATGGGACAAGCTGCCTTCCACAGATAAACACAGGGGCCAGGAAGTAAAATCACACATTCAAACTCTGAACTGACTCTGTTGTATCAACAAATAAAATATAAAAAGAAACCAAATCACAAAAGAGGTTCAGAGAGGGGCCAAGAGCAAGTGGCAATATAATGGGGATGACATTGAGGCAGGATGATTCTTCCAGAGCCGATAAAATGTTTTTATTTTTTCAGAGCATCTGCATGTGCAGGTCGCAATATTTCTGGCAAACAGAAGACTTTTGATTTTTCTTTTGACTTTTGATTTCTTGGTTTTTGAGGTCATAGTTAACTGGAACGGTTTATGCAGGGAAGTGTAGAATTGTCTGCTCCCAAGGATGGCCTGCATACCTCCTTTGTCAAGTGCATGGTGCTCCATGAGGGTCATGGACATGAAAAAGAAGAGAGCAAAGGCTCACATTCTGTACCTGAAGGTCAGCGTTGCTCTCCTATAGGAACAAGGACCGATGATAATGGACAACGGGGTAGGGATGCTGAAGTCCTAGGGTCGGGGCTGGTCTGTGTAGCTATGTGTCCCACCAGCCTCATCCATGAACGCTGTATTGCACCCTGGGCTTTGCACCTCTGCACGCACTTCCCTGCTTCCCAGGGAACTCACCCCTCGGTGGGGCAGCCTTGCCATTATTGCCTGTGTAACTCTGAAGGGAGATTTCTGTCTGTCCTTGTAGGGGCCATTTTCCTTTCATATACAGAAGAAGTAGGAGGGGAGGGGTGAAGGAGGAGTGAGGAAAGAGATGAAGTATGTTCTGAAAGTTTCTTACTTTCTAACAATTTGAGAAGGAAACAGAATGATACTCCTTTCTTTGGTCTTGGACACCAGAGTGTTATTTCTCAATAGAAAGTAAATACCTGGCCCCCCATTCTCCACGTAGAATATATTCTTGGTCAGCGATCAACCCATATGTGGAAAAGTTTAAACTCAAATGCATCAGTTTCCTTTGTTTTGTGTAAGACTCTTGTTCTCATAAAAGAAATTTGTACTTAACTGTTTTTAAAAAAATCAGAAAATACAGGAAAATTACAGAAAGAAAGTGTTACTCTTTATCCCCACCCCCACCTGTAGATGGCTACTGTTCATATTTTATATATATTCTTGCAGGATTTTTTCTCTCCATAGATGTTGCACATACATACATATACAGTCGATCTTACACTGCTCTTTTCACATAGTGGTATATTGCTAACATTTTTCCATTTCATTCTGTAACAATCTAGTACCTTTGTAACAAGTACACATTATTCCACTGTATGGATACACTACAATGTATCAAACTGGTTCTCTATTGTTAGTTAAGTTGTTACCAAATTTTAGCTTTTATGAACAATGCTGGTATCCCTGTACACTTTTGTGTTCCTATCTAATTATTACCAAAAATAATTCCTAGACGATTATCTTGCCAGATAGCCCTAGATCAATTATAAGTCCCACCTATGCAGTAGAGGTCTGTTTCCTCATGCCTCCACCAATGATGGATCTATGTACAAACTTTTTTCTTTCTTTCTTTTTTAAGTAGGCTCCACGCCCGGCATGGAGCCCAACAGGGGGCTTGAACTCATGACCCTGAGATCAAGAGTCAGATGCTCAACCGACTGAGCCACGCAGATGCTCCATGTGCACATAGTTTTTAACATTTTTACCAGCCTGGTATATATTTCATTAGTGTCTTAATTGGCCTGTTTTGATTACTTGTGAGATTAAATATATTTTCATATATTTATTTATTGGCCATTAGTATTTCTTATTTTACAAATTACCTATTTGCATCCTTGCCCAATTTTATTAAATTGGGTTATTAATTTTGATTTGTAAGTGTCCTTTTTGTATTACAGATTTTAACCTTTTGTCTTATGCTGCAATTTCCTTTATTAGTTCACCATCTGACTCTTACACTTTTTCACTTACGTATATTTTTACTATGCAGAGGTTTAAAATTTTTTTATGTGTTTCACAACTATTCTTCCAATAGGATTTTGCCTTTAGTTTCATGTTTAGACAGTCTCTCCCCACTCCAGGGTTCTAAAAACAGTCACCTATATTTTCTCTCACCTCTGTGGTTTTATTTTTTACATTTATGTATATAGCTCCTCTGGGATTTATTGAAGGGAATGGTATAAGGTAGAGATCCAGATTTAATTTTTCAGATGTCTATGCCATTTACTGAATTACACATTCATTTCTTCACTAATTTGAAACACCCCATCCCTATCGAGTCTTGGGTTTATTTTCAGACTTGACTCTGTTCCACCGAGTTGTCTTTTCCTGTGCCGGTCTCGCACTATCTTAATTATTGCAGCTTTAATCATACATTGTAATAACTGGTATCACAAGTGTTCACTTACTGTTGTTCTATTGCAAAATTTTCTTGGCAAGTCAAGTGTATTTATTCTTCCAAAATCACTTCAGAATAGTTTTGTCAAGTTAAAGAAAAAAGAATTTCTATGGTATGTGTTAATTTCATCGACAAATTTGTACAGCATTGCCATATTCACACCACTGAGTCTTATCATCCAAGAACATGGCAAGTGTTCCATTTATTCATTTTCTTTTATATCAGGGTCTGATGATTTTCTTCATGCAGGTCCTGAACCTTTATCTCTAGGCTCACCCTGACTGGCGGTGGTTAGCATATAAGAAAACCATTGCTCTTTTGTGTATTTATACCTGAGAATGCATTTTTAAAAATTATATTAGTTTTTTTAGGTATTTCTCTTCAATTTTCCAGATAGGAAGTTGTATCAACTGCAGATAATTCTTTTATCACCTTCCCCTACCAGTGATTTACTTCTTATTTTGTTATCTAATTGCACTCACTAACATTTCCTGAACAACATTAAGTAGCGATAGCGATGGGGACAGTGTCCATTCATGCCTCGAGCTTGACTTTAATAGAATGCTACCTTTATTTTACTATTGACCTTGCTGGGGAAAGGTTTCGGATCTATATTTTTCTAGCCTGTTAAGGAATTTTTCTTCTATTTTCCTAAAAGCTTTTATTAGGGCTGGATGTTGAGTTTTATCAAACACTATTTTGCATTTTTCAAGGGAAAATGTGTAGGGGGGGGTGGGTATATTAGTCTGTTAAAAGAGGGAATCATATCAATATGATTTTGTAATATCAGATTATCCTTTTATCTCTGGAATCCTAGTTGCTTTTTTACGATCAAACCCCACTATTTTATCCTCAAGAAGCGGCCCTGATTTTGTCCATCTGCAAGAAGCTGTGATTCCTAATTGGCATTTTTGGAGTTCTGTTCGGCAAAGGAGGCCTCACACCCTTAGATCTGTTTTACGAGATGGAGTTACTTTTGCTGGAAGCCATGGGAGGTTCAGAGTTTGTATTTTTAACCTTCCTACCTTGATTAAGTTTAGCCCATTTTAGGCTCTTCCATGGAACTGTGGAAGGCAAGGGGAGAAAAGCCAGGTGGGAAAGCAGGTGTGTTGAGACCATAGGTCTCCCAGACCCTGGGCCAGTATCTCAATGACAGTCTGTCTGAACTCAAGGAAGCCTGGACAAGGCTGAGTATCACCAGCTGGCAATGCCCACACTGTCCTCTTTCTCCCTCTGTATGGAGAACTCACCACTTGGTGATGTCGGCTAATCACGGAGTAGAGTGGAGGCTCCTTCTTGAAAGCAATGAGCTGTCCTTTGTACTAAGTAGGCAAGCGCATAGCCCGCGGGCTCTACTCCGCTCCTCTTGAACCCCTCGGAGGCCCAGGAGACTTCTGGAGGCCTGACCTGTCTCTGCAAAGAGAGTCTCTTACACACCAGGTGCGGTATTCAGTAGCCGGTTTGATCCAGTTAATTTTATACTGGAAGCCGAGGCTGTCAGCGAGAGGTGCTTAGCTCGTTGCCGGAAGGGGAGGGGAGCGGTGTATAAATAAGGAGAAGGCGGAGGAACTTGTGCCGTTAACAGCTCTGCTCCAGTAAAGCAAGAGTTTATTGTGTCTCTGCCTCTGGGTATGTTTTCCTATAAAGGCCAGAAATAAAACACGAGTACATGCCTGTTCTTCCCCCGCCCCCTCCCCTGGAGGACGGTAACGCTCTCATTAATACTAAAGACAAGTTTAAAGATTCTTTAATTGATAGTTGCTGTGCCCTGTGATTTGTTCGGTGCGAAGAAGGTTAACTGTTCTTTTGTGGGCTTTAGCCCGGAGCTGAAAGGCCTGACTTGGTTTCCCCTTGGCTGTAGGATGAAGGGCCAGCCACAGCTTCTCCAAGACCCCTCTTTTCCTCCTCTGCCCACGATCTCTGGTCCCATTCAGCCTTAAATTGTGTTCCTTCTCTACATAGGATTTCTCCATTCCATACTTTCTTAGGTACAAAACATGTATCATTTTTTAGATAATGCCTTATTATGTGTCTATTATTAACGAACATGCCGAAATGTATCCCCAAGTAGGTTGTATGCAGACTCTTCAGTGGGTTAAAGAGGTGGGTGGTCTCAAAGGGCTACAAATTCTAAGTCCCCAAGAAGAATCCAGGCTTCCTGCACACACACATTGTTTGGCCGGCACAATGCTTTATACGGTGTTGAATCTGAATGCCTGTGAGGGAGCAGAGCAGTATCCGGTTGGCCATGACTCCATTACAACCCGTGATCAAATGCACCTGGCATTTCACCCATCTTCACTATGTGTCTGGCTCCTGAAGCCATCTGGATTTGCAAACTCTGGTGTACATCAGGTACAAGTTCAAATCTTCAGGGCGAGATCATGGGTCAGCCAACTTTCTCCCCCCAACTATTTGGTAAAAACCAAAGTAAGAATGCTGTTTATACCATTTTAAGCTCGCAGACTTTACAAAAATAGATGGCAGGTCAGATTTGGCCTGTGGGCTGTAGTTTGCTAAACCCCTGATTTAAATCACTGACTCAAAGCTCCTAATGTTTTTCCAAAGGATCCAAGAAGAATCAAAATGATCCTGGAGCTTCTACACTAAGAATTCACTTCCAAGTAGGTCTTTTTTTAAATGCTTAGGAATTGTAAGGTGGAATTATACAAGTTACGTGAGTCTAACAAAGGCTGCTGTGTTGGCTCGGATTTGCTCTGGGCTCAGTAGGTGGCCCGCTCTTCTCTGAAACAGGGATAAAGATTCGACGTCAATGGCAGCATCTGGGTTAGAAGCAAGAGAACAATCACACGGTGACAGGCATGAGAAGCAGTGAAGACAAGACAGCCATAAGCCAGACTGAAGGTGAATTCACTTGAAACATACATAAATCGTAAGCATAAATACTTAATAGTTCTGTACGCACAGCTGATTTAGGCTTCGTGCTCATTTTCCATTGACTATCCCTTCCATAAAGGCATCTTTTTAAAACAGAGGGAGTGACTTCTTTCTTTTTCCAATCCAGAGCATAGCAGAGTGGTCTTCTGATCCATTTTTCCCGCAGTGGACACAGATCCATTCCAATAAATTAACCTCCTCTCGTGACTCACTTGAAAGAAACATGTGCCAGTGAGTAAGCTAAACCACATTACCACTCCTCCAAGAAAAATCCCTCTGATGAGTTTTAGTCCTGACAAGCACCGAGAAAACACTGAGCCTTTCCTTTTCGTCACTTTTCTCACCACCAAATCACAAAGCAGTGGAGATACGGCTCCAGTACGGAGAGAGCACTGAGGGTTGTTCTGTTTGGCTTGCTTTGCTTTGGTTTGGTTTTATAATTCATCGCTGTATGAATTCTAACCCTTCATTGTATTTTTTAACATCACATGTTTAAGAGAACATTTCTCCCATAAACCTTTCACTGGGATTAAGAGGACTTTGGCTGCAGTGTAATTCTGGAAGAGGCAGGAGCTGCCTTCCCCAGTGATCTGGGAACTTCCGAGCAGGCTTTGGTCATGTGAGTGAACTCAGCTGTACATACACACACACGCACACACACACGCACACACACTTAGGCATTTACTAAATGCTTGGCGATATAAGTAGCACAAAAATCAGACATGATACTGTCCTCATCCCAGGAGGGGATTGTTCAGGGCGTGATGACCGTTACGCTGCTGAGAGAATAGCGGATAAAACCTTAGCCATGTGTGGACTGTCACGGAGATGACATGGGCTTGGTGTTGTTGTTATTATCAGCATTTCTCCATCTCTGGCACAGGGTAGGAGAAGCCGGGGGGAAAGGATGAATAATATTTGGATGACTCAGACGCGTCACACTGGACAGCCCTCAGCCTTTTGAGTCTCTGGGTTCCAGGAAGGTGGGGACGGGAGTGAGAAAACATGCACTCCTCACACCTACCAAAGGGGTGTCTGGAGAGTTCTGTGGAAGGCAGGACCCGTGTGCCCTGGGTCTGTGTAGCAGCTGCTTTGGGCTGTGCTTGAACGAGGTGGGAAGTAGGCAGGCAGGCGCTCACAAGAGGGGCACCCAAGACTCTCTCATCTTAAACAGCTCATGGTGCCTTTCAGCTTGTGTGTGGGTCCGGCAAACGTGGCCACGGGCGCTGTCCCGCCCCGGCAGGGGCCAGGAGGCCCCCAGTGCTAACCTGATCACGTCTGGAGGGTGAGGCTTAGCTGCATTTTAATGAAGTGGGACATGGAGACAATATGCTGAGTCTGAGGAGAGCGACCGCAAAGGAGGGGCTGCTGGAAACACCAGGAAGCGCTAAGCCTGTTTCCTCATCTGTGAAATGGGCCACCTCCATGGGGCGTCCTGTGAGAAATCGGCCGGATAGTGCACTGTGAAGCCCTTAGCTCTTACTATTTGAGAATCATGCTAATTCTTTTATGAGACATATGGAAGAAGCTGGGACTGCTTAGTGTGAACAGACTAGAGAAAGACAGGATAGCTCTCCTCAGATATCTAAAGGATTATTATGAGGCAGAGGGAACAAATGTATTTTTTAGTATAAGACACTATGACTGGGGGCGCCTGACTGGCTAAGCCGGAAGAGGATGGGACTCTTGATCCCGGGGTTTGAGCCCTGCGTTGGGCATAGAGATTAAGAATAATAATAGTAATAATAAAAATGAAGACAATATGACTTATAAAATATGGCCTTCAACAGGGAAGCACATTCCATGTCTCTAAAAGTGTTTGTTACCAAGATGCTCAGGAACAAGCAGGCTTTCTTGTCGGGTGCCGGCCTCCCTGTCACCAGACCGGCCCTGACGGAGGCTCGGTGGCCACAGCACTCGGGAGCTCGAGGGGAAACACCTGCTCCAGGTGAGAGGTCGGTTGGACTCGCTGCCTCAGTCCTGCGGCGCCAGCAAATCCAGCAAAGGGCCGAGGTTCCTGACTCTCTGGGAGAAGCTGTGCAACCAGCCGCCATGTAGAATAAGCCCCCCACCTCCCCACCCCCCGGTGATGATGATAATTGCCAAGGCTCTCGGGGATCCACTGGGTATAAAGGAGCAAGTTCCTTTGCTTGGAGAACATGATTCTGGGAAACTTCCTCATGGTATCTGTTAGTCTGTTAGGTGCCACTGGGAGGTGGGGGGGGGGGGGACCGAAATGTGTTTCTCAGCGTGGGAGGCGAGAGTCCAAGAGGAAGGAGTCCGCAGCGCGGGTTCCCTCCGAGGCCTCCCTCGGTGTCCTCTGCGAACACTCTGTCCCCACATGCAGTCCCGTCCTGAGGTCCCGGGGGTCAGGACGCCAGCCCAGGGATGCGGGGGTGCTGGGGGTGGGGGGGACACGCCCTCAGCCCACGGGCCTCGCCTGCGGGGCCGTGTCGTGCGGGTCCCGGGGATGGTTGGCGCGTCCTGCGACCCTGCTGTCTCACCCGCGTCCTGTCTCGCCCCCCTCCCCGCAGGTGAGCGGCCCTTCCCCTGCACGTGGCCAGACTGCCTTAAAAAGTTCTCGCGCTCGGACGAGCTGACGCGCCACTACCGGACGCACACGGGCGAGAAGCAGTTCCGCTGCCCGCTGTGCGAGAAGCGCTTCATGAGGAGCGACCACCTCACCAAGCACGCCCGGCGCCACACCGAGTTCCACCCCAGTATGATCAAGCGCTCGAAAAAGGCGCTGGCGCACCCCTTGTGAGGCGCCGGCCGCGCCCGCCCGCCCGAACTGCTCCCGGCGCCCGGGGACGCGGCCGGCCGCGAGGGGGCGCGCTGCGGGCCCGCGGGGCCCTGCCCGCTGCCCCCCTGCCCCCCGGCCCCCCGGCCGCCGCCGCGTTCCTGCGCCCGCAGCGTTTTCTAAAAAGCACATCGTAGCCTGAGATCAAAGTCCACACTTGGTCCCCGTGCAGAGGCAGCTCGGAACCGTCTCTGACTGTTGGAGGGAAGGCGAATACTTTCTTTTTCTCTCTCTCTCCTTTATTTTTTTGGGGGGTTGGGGGTGGGGTGGGGGGAGGGAGGCCAGGCCAAGCCGGCGGCGGCGGCGGCGGGGAGGGGGGCGCGTGGAATTTTACAGCTTCAACACTGGTGTACATACGTCTGACCCGGTGAGCGGACCTGTGGCGTCACACGGTGATTCGGGGCCCTTTCTGCTTGCTGTCTCTCAGAATTGTTTTCTTACCTTTTCGGTGTAAATGACGAGTGTGCTTCGGTTTCTTTAGCAAAACCACTCTCTTGAATCACGTTAACCTTTGAGATAAAAAACAAAAACAAAAAAAAAAAAACACAAAAAAACAAAAAACCCACAAAAACCAACAAAAAACACGCCATAGCACAGCTGTCTTTATGCAAGCAAGAGCACATCTACTCCAGCATGATCTGTCATCTAAAGACTTGAAAACAAAGTTACTTATAGTCAATGGGTAAGCAGTCTGAATTTATACTAATCAAGGCAAACCTCTAAAAGGTTACACTAAGTACAGAACTTTTAAACCTTGCTTTGTATGAATTGTACTTTTTGAACATAAGCTGCACTTTTATTTTCTAATGCAGAGGATGAATAAGTTAAATACGTGCTTTAAGGATAGAAGCAGACATTCTGTTTGGAACCACGTTATAATCTGCTTTTTTTTTTTTTTTTTTTATGTAGTATACACTTTTCCCTATGAAATCATGGCAGAGATGGGAGGGCAGAATATATGTGACAGATGCTGAAGGAGAAGGAGGGTAGTATTTTTTTAAAAAAATTCAAAAAGAACAAACAGAATTTTAACTCTATTAACTTTTCCAAATTTTCCGATCCTTTTAGTTAACATCACCTTACTGTTCTAATGCCACGAACGGAGAGGGTTTTGACTCTGTTGGGTTTTATTTGAATGGGTGCGTAACAGTAACTTCTCTGGAAACACCGACTTTGTGAAGAAAAAGTGTGTTGGTCTCCTTCCCGTGTTCCTCCAAACTCCCACTGACAGGTGCAAGAGTTATGTAAAAAGGAAAAGGAAGCTGACACATGAAAAGAAAAATGTATCCCTGTTAAGTAGTGAGTCCCAAGGGAAAATACCATGATGATTTCCAAGGTGACTTCGAAATTGTCCCTTTTGGAGAACGAAGGCACACGGAATGCGTGTGAATGAAGACACATCACTGTATCTTTGACATCAGAAGCCTCACCACTATATATCTTGTATCCAGGTGTCTACAATGGCCTAAACCACTACATCCATAAAATGCCATTTACCTGAAAACTTAATTTTGGCCTGCACGTGGTCAGAAAAAAATGAACTGTTTTCATAGCGAAGAAGAAACCTCAAGTAAAGGGAGTCAGCAGTGATCGTGGGAGAAATGTTTACATTTTCTTTTGTCAGAAATAATGCTTTCTGGCAATTTTATCTGCTATTTAAAACAGGGAGCTATGGTGCACTCTCGTTTATACATGTGCTGTAAGCTGTGTCGGGTAAACTTAGGGTGCCTCCCCGTCAGTGAACTCGTTACTTCACCTGACACATGCGCGTTGCCAGGTTCAGAACCAGTGTGGGCTCCCACAGCAGACGTGGGGCACGGCTGACTCCGACTTCCAATACGATAGCCATCACTAGCACGGTGTTTTTCTTTTTTGTTTGTTTAACCAACGTAGTCGTATTAGTAGTTCTATAAAGAGAACTGCTTTTAACATTAGGGACTGGGAACAGTCCATTGAGATAAAAGGGAAAGTGTTTTCTCACGGGAAAACATGTCAGGAAAAATAAAGAACACTTTCTACCTCTGTTTCAGATTTTTGAAACGCTTATTTTAAACCAAATTTTAATTTCTGTGTCCAAAATAAGTTTTAAGGACATCTGTTCTTCCATACGAAATAGGTTAGGCTGTCTATTTCTTACTGAGCTCATGGAACGGTCCTGCTTGTGATCCTCTGCACGCTGCCTTTTAGTGAGTGAGGAGTTTGGGGTTGCCTAGCAACCCACTAACTTGGACAAACTCATCTTCCCCTCACAGAAAGAAATGAAGGAAAACCAAGCAAAGTCAGTGAAAGACAATCTTTGTAGTTTCAGGAGTAAATCTATATGTGGCTTTTGTTCAGCACTTACTTAGATGGATATAAACGCAGCAACTTGTTTAAAAAAAAAAAAAAAAAAACAATGCACCATTTACTTCCCCAAAAAAAGTTGTTACTTGCCTTTTCAAGTTGTTGAACACACATTTGATATTCTCTTATATGTTAGAGTAACGTAACGTATAAACTCAAGGCTTTTTATTCTTCGTGATAAATCCTGTTTTAAAATGTCACAAAACAGGAACCAGCATTCTAATTAGATGTACTCTATCAAGATATGGTTCAAATAGGACTACTAGAGTTCATTGAACACTAAAACTATGAAGCAATTACTTTTTATATTAAAAAGACCATGGATTTACCTTATAAAAATCCAAATGCAGGATAGTAATTTTTGTTTACTTTTTTAACCAAACTGAATTTTTTGAAAGACTATTGCAGGTGTTTAAAGAGAAAGAAGAGTTGTTTTATCTAATACTGTAAGTAGTTGTCATATTCTGGAAAATTTAATAGTTTTAGAGTTAAGATAACTCCTCTCCTTGGTTAGGGAAGAAGAAAGCCCTTCACCACTATGGAATGATGCCCTGGCTTTAAGGTCTAGCTCTACATCATGCTTCTTTTGAGAATTATATTTGGTAGCCATATTACAGAAATTGATTAGTTGTCAGTTTGCAGGTAGATTTAGCACAGCGCTCATCACTCTGGATAGATTGAGATGTTCTTTCACAACAGGTGAATGATCTGTAACACTGTAAGATACTGATCTTTACAACTGTTTAATCAGTTTTATTTTTGTACAGTATTAGTGACCTAAGTTATTTTGCTGTCCCGTTTTTGTAAATCAAATGAAATTATAAAAGAGGATTCTGACAGTAGGTATTTTGTACATATGTATATATGTTGTCCAAATAAAAGTAATAAATGACAAAGATTGAATTGTCCCTGCCATTATGTGTTGTAAAAGGGGCGTATCTTGCTGTAATGGGGGTTGCTTCTTTAACCTGGGCTCACAGGATTTTTTTATGGTAAGTCCAAAGGTGATTTTACTCTACGTCTTTCAACACGTGCGATATTTATATAGACCTGTGTGTATTTACTATTCACAGACAGACCTCTGAGGAAGTAGATGGAATGTAGGCTGCTTGAAACCGCTGTATGATACTGGAGAGAAATATATTTTCAGGTAAATCATTTAAAGAGGTTTATAAAAGCTCATAACCGTGCTGGGGTGGGGGCTAGGAACTGAGCAGAGGATGTTAAGGACTCAGATTCTCCTCCTGAGGTACGATATTGATAAGAACACACAAGTTGAGGTTTCAAAGGCAGGACAGTAGAACCATTAAACCAAATGAAGGTGAACACCCAAATGTGTGTGCGTGTGTGTGTGTGTGTGTGTGTGAGTAATTTATACAGATATATACCAGCTAGCTACAATTTATTAAGCACTTACTATATGCCAGTCACAGTGCCAAGTGTTTAGGTCTTTCTTCTCATTTAATGCATACAGCAGCTCTGTACATCCCCTTACAGTAGATGCTTTTGTTATCCACGTATTTCAGATGAAGAAACTGAGGGTCAGATAACTTGCTAAAAGACACATCTGATACGTGGTATAGACAGCATTGGATCTGCTGAATCCAGTCCTCCATCATTCTATGCCTGCATCGGGGCAGCAGGATTGATCGAGTCATTTTCATTTGACCCATTTTATTGAGCGCCTATTAATGCCAGCCATGGTTGTCACTGAGGACACAAAGCTGAAGAAAAACAGACAAGCTTTATGCATTCAGGGGGTCTATACGCCAGTGGATGGAGACACATAAACAAGTAAACAAATTTTCCGTATAATTTCAGATAGTGATAAGCATGATGAAAATAGTCACATGACTTAGGTGTGGGGGAAAGGCGACTTTAGACTGAGTCTCCTTGAGGGTCCTTAAACATTTGAGCTGGGACCTGGATGACATGGAGGAGCCAGGCCTGCAAAGGTGGAGGAATGAGGAGACCAAGTGGGACGAATTCAGCAGAATGTGACCAGGACTTTGGAGGAACCCAAGGAAGGTGGGGTGGCTGGAATTAAACAGAGAGAAGGAAAGGAATGGGAACTTGGGGTGCTTGGCAGGGGCCAGATTATGCGGGGGGCCTTGTACTTCAGGTTATTTTATGGTCTTTGATTTTGATTCTAAAGGCAAAGGAATCTTTGGGAAGGTTTAAAGCAGAAGAATGCTATATTCAGATATGTATTTCAGCAAGCTCTTTCTGGTGCTGGGTGGAAAATGGATTTTAGGGAGGCAAGAATGGAGCTGGGAGACTAGCAAGGAGGCCTTTGTATTTGTCCAAGCAGGAGGTGATGGTCATTTGGACCAAGTTGTTAGCAGTGGTGGTGGGAAGAGGCAACCAATTCCAAAAAAATACATCAGAGGCAGAATCATTTGGACTTAGTAATGTTAGGGGTCAGGGGTAAAGGATAGAAAGATCCAGTAATGGCCCTCAGCTTATGGCCTGAGCAACAAGCAGGTCACTGTTAATGCAATTTGATCAGATGGAGGAAAAGAGAGGGTCAGCATGAGGGAAAAGTCGTGGACTCATGTTTGGACATGTCAGGGTGATGTGTCCATCAGACATCGCACAGAAACGTCAAGAGAATGATGGTATATATTAGTTTAGGGCTCAAAAAAGTGATCTGGACTGGAGATTTAGAAATCAGTCATATTTGATAGTAACTGAAGGCACAGCGGATGAAATAACCGGTGGTAGAATATAGATGGGAAGGGGAGGGTTAGCGCCTAGTGGGGAGGGGGCGGAGGGGGAGAGAGAAGAAAGAGGGAGGAGGGGAGGACAGAAAGACAACAATATCCAGATAGACAAAATCTGGAAAAGGGCAGGGTCATAGAATAAGGGGCAGAGGGGGAGGGCAGAGTAATCAGTTGTGTTGAATGTCACGGGGAGGGTGTAGTAAGACTAGTGCTAGAGAAAAGGGAAGTGTTCACTGCATTTAGGAATCTGAAGTTATTGGTGGCTTTTGAGAGCCGTTACATGCAAATGGTGAAGATAGACATCTGGTTGGGTAAGGGGAGGAATAATCGGGAAGCGAAAGACGTAAAGGGGAAGTATAGTCAAGTCTTCCACAGTTTGTAGAAAGTGAAAACAAACAAGGCAGCCTGGATCAGTGCACAGCAAAAGAAGGGAGACACAAGAAACAGACAACATAAGAAGAAAAATGGAATCCACGCGTCACCGAAATGTCCTTATTTAAAGTTAGATTTTCAGTTTGGATCAAAAGCTGAAGTCCTGTGTGTGTGTGCACGCCCGCCCATGCATTTCACTAGACGCTCACCTGAAAATGAAACGACATTGGTTAAACAGAGTGATCGGTAAAGACAAACAAGGCAAAGGGTCCACAAAACAATTCAAGAGTAGTCATAATGATATCAGGAAAGAATAGAATTTAAGGAAAAAATTACTTTCTATGGGTGCGTTCTCTATTGAAGATCTAACAGTGCCTAGTGACAGTCCATCAAAATATGCAAAGCAAAAAATGCAAAAATACAGCAGGAAGATTTCAGGAAAATCGCTGTTTTACCCAAGGAAGAGAAAAAGTATTTTTATAATACGCATATTCTTTTCAAACATCCATGGAACTTGGACAAAAAGATAGGAGATAATAAGACTATAAGTCACACATTGTAGACTACATTTTCTGACCGCCAGGCAATAAAGTGAGCAATTCATAGCAAAAGGATAATTTTTTTAAAATAGTGGAAATTAAAATACTGTCAATTCATAGATCAAAGAGAAAATACAAATTATAATCACAGTTTAAGACAATAAAAATAGGGGAAATTATATATCCAAAAAAAAAAAAAAAAACCCAAAACGCTACCTCAAGTAAAACTTAGAGCCTTATATGCTTAAATCCATGAACAAAATAAAAATAAACCAAACAATCAATTCAGAAGCCAAAAAGTGAAAAGAAAAAAAAATCTAGGAAAAGCATGAGGAGAGAATAAAATTAAAATGGGATTGATATTTAACCCCAGAGGTGGATCTTTGAAAAGACCAATAAAATAGACACTTTTGACAAAGCCAAACAAGAAAAAATCTGAATTCCTATTATGAATGAAAAGAGAAATTAGCTATAGGTATAACACGTTAATATTTTTTTGGACATTTTGATTAAATGGCTCTTTTAGTAAAAGAAGGTTTGCCTGTTTTTTTTTTAAGATGTTATTTTTAGGTAATCTCTGCACCCAATGTGGGGCTCAACCCTGAGATCAAGAGTCACATGCTCTATGGACTGAGCCAGCCAGGCACCCCAAAGAACAGTTTAATGGGTGGTACAATTATACGGACCAAAAACTGTAAAAGAAGTTGACAAATGTCAGAGAATTTCAGCACCTGGAAAATCTTATAAGCAAAATCTTTCAAACCTTTAAGGAACCAATATCTCCTTTAAGATTTTACACTGTTAGAACATAGAGCATAGAAAACGGCGAGAAACATTTCAGTTCACTATATGAAGCTAATTTAACTCTTACTTGCAAGAACAGTTGAGAATATTTTGTAAAAGACAAGTGATGTAGGGGAATTTGGCCTACCATGAATTACAGCCAGTTTTGAAGACACAAGGATTTAATGTATTTTATAAGAGTGGCATTCCAAATCAACAGGGAAAGCATGAATTATCCATTTTGCTTAGCCAAATGATTATCTGCAAAAAAATTAAGATACAGTATACTATATACCAACGTAAATCCTATATCAATTAAAGATTTAAATAAAATGACTAAAGCCCCTAAAGAAAATATAGGTAAAGACTCACGAATCATGATTGGGTAAGAACTCAAATGCGTAAACCTAAAGGTAGAAACTAATAATAGAAAAATGAATAGATTTGACTACTTAATCGTATGAAACTATTATAAATGAAAAATTAGCCTAAACAAAATCAAAAGGTGTGGATATGGAAAAATGCACTTCAAAAGGGTTAGCATCGTTAACGTGTAACTTCTTACAAGTCAGTATGAAGAAATGAACACATTTAGAAAAATCTAACAAGTGACATGAATTGATAGTTTACAAAATGACAGTCAATGAACATTTTAAAAATGTTAATGCTTTCGATCAAAAATACAATATAAAATAGTGAGGTACAGTTATTTGCCTATGCAAGTGGTGAAATTTTTTTAAAAGCACCCATTCTGTCAAGAATTGAGGGAGATGGGCATATTGCCAGTGGGAATTCAGATTGGCATATGTCTTCTGAGAGCTAATAGGATTCAAAACTACAAAAACGTTCACAAGGCTTTAAGAAGAGATTTTGGGAAGAGAGGTGGATACAAGGCATCTACGCTTCTAATATTGTCCCTGCCCCTCTTCACTCCAGCAACTCAGGTTCCCATCTCTTAACCTGTACTCCTTGAACAGCCTCCTAACTAACCTAGTGTCCTCATTTTCCTCTTGAAATTTCACCTTCCACTTTGCAGTGTCATGATCCCAGCTGTAAATATGTCCATATCCTTCCTTTTGTAAGGACCTCCCGTGTCGCCATCAGCAACAGGATTAAGGTCAGTCTTCTTCTTTGTTTTTTTTTAGAGAGAGAGCACAGGAGACGGAGTGGGGAAGGGGCAGAGGGAGAGAGAGAATATTAAGCAGGCTACATACCCAGCGTGGAGCCAACATGGGGCTCGATCTCAACACCCTGAGATCATGACCTGAGCCAAAATCGAGAGTCAGATGCTCAACCAACTAAGCCACCCAGCGCCCCGAGGTCAGTCTTCTTAATGTGGCCTGCAAGGTTCTCCATGTTCTGATGCTTGTCCACTTCTCTAGGCACGTCATTTCCCGCCCACCCCCACTTTGCTGTCATTCATTATACCCATCTGCTCATAATTTTTACAGCTATGTTACTTCGGTTCCTATTATTCTTTCAATTGTAGAGCCAGTCCTGCCCTCTCTTCCCCCATCACTCCCTCTAATTCTTTGCGGTGAAAGCTGTACCTTCCCCGGGAAGCTTTCTGTGACTTCCTGGGCTGGGTTAGGTTTGCCTCCACTTAGTCCCATAAACACTGACCTGGTTACTCCACACTGTGTGCGAGAGGTTCATTTGGGTTACTCTAAGTAGTGGCAGTTTGTTCATGCTCATTTGTATATTCAATTATAAAAAGACACCGTTACTGTTGTTAAAGAATTTCTCCAGATTTTGGCTACTATGAGTTGTGTTTCTCTTAGCCTCCTGTGCATGCATTTTGGAGAACATTATGTATGCATTTCTGTTGGGTATGTATCTGGGACTGGAACTCAGTCATAGAAGGAGGCAGGCAGAATACCAAACGTGCCCCCCCTCCCCCCCAGCCAGATTCCATGCCTTAATGACAGGGATATTATCCAGGTGGGTTTTATGATAGAGAGATAGCCAGGTGGGCCTCATCACACCAGCCACTTTAAATGCAGAGAGTTCCTCTGCTGCTGGGAGCAGAAGAGAGCATCAGAGAGGTTTGAGGCATAAGGGATCCTTGCTGCATTGTTCCTGGCTTGATGATCCGGGGGTCCACTACAAGGCCTGCAGGGTGGCCTCTAGGAACTGAGGGTGGCTCTCAACTGGCCACCAGTAAGGAAACAGGACCTCAAGGACCTGAATTTTGCCAACAACCTGAAGGAGCTAGAATGTGGACCTCTCCCCGAGGGCTCCAGCTAAGGACTCAGTCCTCCGAACACCTCCATTTCAGCCTTGTGCGGGAGCAGATAACCCAGCCACCCTGTGTCAGACGGATCTACAGAACTGTGAGTTAACAACGGTTTTGTTTTAAGCCACTAAGTTTGTGGTAATTGGTTATACAGCTAGAAAACTAACACGTCAAGTGTGCCAACGGTTTTGCAAAGTACCAATTTGTATTTTCACCAGGAGTATATGAGAGTTTCAATTGCTTTTTCATGTTGGTCTTAGTGTAGACATGGAATATTAAGCATCTAGTAGAGACTTGCCTGATTCAGTGTCTCAGTATTAATTACTAATGAAGTAAAGTTAAAGGGAAAGTAGCATTCAAGTTCTTACGTGAACCAAAGAAAATTTTAATGACAATACCCATTTCTGAAAAAAGAAAACTATAATGTTCACATCCTTGACAAAGCAATTGCATGTCCAAGGAATTACCATGAATGTGTGCAGAGATTTAGTTGCAGAACTGGACATGGTGGTATTGTTTATAATAGTTCATAATGGATCATTTAAATAACAGAATATTAGGCACCATTAGAAATGATGTAGAACAGCTTTTGACCAAGGATATTCTGTAGAATATCAATTTCCCAAATGTTATGTTCCAGAAGGATCCCGTGATTATGTAAGTTTGAGATTCTCTGGCAACGTGAACAGGTTTCTCCACTGGAGCTCTTTGCAAACCTCGCTCTGGTCTGATAAGTATCGTTAACACCTGGGGCGCCAACACAGCGAAGATTTGCACAAGCCTTTTTGATTACGGTCTTCTGCTTTGTTCTGGGGGGCATCTTGGGCATCTTGTAGATTTGCCTTTGGGAAATGACATAGAAACATGTCTGCGATACGTTTGGCGCAAAAAGCCGTGTGAATAATGTAGTCCCCACTTCAAAACCTGTAGATAAAAGGCCGGAAAAACTTAAAGGATATTACCCAAAAATGTGAACTGTGATTATTTGGATGGACAATTTTTAATTCATAGTCCTTATTTATATTTTTCTCAAGTGTCTACACAGGGATTATGTATTTGTTAAAAGGGGGAAAAAAAGAAATGCCAGAAGTCCATATAAACACTGTCTCTTGGAACAGCAGTGGTAAAGCTGTAGCTCTTGTCTGGGGGCTGATTTGCTGTATGGTCTGGCCCTAATTAAATTCAATTTTTAGCGGTCCGCTTCAGGACAGCTAGCCCCAGCACCATGGGCCCATCTGGGGTCACACTGTCCAGTCAGTTTGGGTTGATGGGGGGGTGGTCTCTGGGGCTGCTACGTAGCAGAACAGTGAATGCTCACTCTCTGATCCATGCTCCAGCCCAAGCCAGCTCTGTTCCCGGCAGCCCCAAAGCTCCTGCTTGCTGAGGTTTGGTTTGGTTTTGTTTTGTTTGTTATTTTCCCCATCTTCTCAGGGCAGCTCTTCTCCTCCCATCTTCCCCATCAGCTCCACTCCTCCCTGGAAAACTACATGTTTTCTGAAGACGGACCCAGGTTCAAATCCTCCCTGGGAACCAGGTCTAGGCAAAGCAGTTCATCTCTCTGAGTCTCTTTCCCCCTCTAGGAAAAGCGTACGTGTTTAAGTAACCTCTCCTAGTGTTGTTCGGATAAAATCGGAAAGGCTTAAGGATCGCACCTGTCACCGTGCTAGGTTTTCAACAAATACTTATTCCTTCCATCCCCCAGCCCTGGAGTTAATATAGCCTTCAGTTAATAAAAGGAGTTACAACCCCATTTCTCCCTCGTGGGTGGGTACAGTTTTCTGATGTCAGCCTTTGTTTATAGAAAGAGTTTGAAGTGTGTGTGTGTGTGTGTGTGTGTGTGTGTGTGTGTGCGCGCGCGCGCGTGCACGCACCCGCGCCTGGTGTTGGCAAACTCTGGCCCCTGGTCCAACCCGACCCACAGCCTGTTTTTTATGAATCCGGCAAGCTAAGAATGGTTTCCACAGTTTTAAATGGTCGGACAAATCAAAAAGAATGTGCTACCAGACACCTTAAACTTACATGAAATTCACATTCCATGGTTTATAAATAAAGTTTTATTGGGACACAGCCGTTCGTTCATTTACATATCGTCTGTGGTTGCTGTCACACAATGACGGAGTTAAACATTTGTGGCAGGGACCGTACTGCCTGCAAAGCCTAAAATATTTGCGATCTGGCCCTCTACGTAAAATGTTTGCTGATCTCTGCTCCAGGCTTTTTCCTATCTAAGTATTTCTTGAAGGCAAGCTTTAAATATGAGAGGTATTGGGGCACCTGGGTGGCTCAGTTGTTAAGCATCTGCCTTCGGCTCAGGTCATGATCCCAGGATCCTGGGATCGAGCCCCGCATCGGGCTCCTTGCTCTGCAGGAAGCCTGCTTCTCCCTCTCCCACTCCCCCTGCTTGTGTTCCTTCTCTCGCTGTGTCTCTCGCTGTCAAATAAATAAATAAAATCTTTAAAAAAAAAATGAGAGGTATTGCTCATTGGATTGCATTTTTAAAAAATTAAAATAAATGTCTTTTGAAGGCTCAATTTTTGAAATGCTCATCCCTATTCTTAAGTCCCAGTGAATGTGATAGATTCGGGCTTTGCCAGCCTGGTATGGCTAAGGCGGCGTTTCTTTCTAGGTACTCAGCCTGTTGGTTAGGAGCTACCAGGTGAGTGGTTTAGACAAGATTTTAGGGTAACCTTTTAGGTTAAATATCTATTTTAAAATACTTAGAATGTATGACAAACACAAACCTAAAATACTAATGGGTATTTGATCAGCAACGCTTTCCTTTGTTATTTAATTTATAAGCAAACTTCTGAGAAGATGCTACTTCAAAGGGATCCTGTAATCCCTTTATAATGGGAGGATTCCCGTGTAGTGTGGTCACTTTGACCTTCTCATTTCTGTGTAGGTGAGATGTTCAGATACTAATGGTAAATACTCTGTTTTCTCCTGCAAAAGGCAGTCCCCTCAACAGGGACAGTCGTGTCTTGGGTAGAGCCTCTGCAGAAAGTTGTTTTGTTTTGTTTTGTTCCCTCCTTGCCTCTGGGATAATGGGTGTTTTGGTGGAGATGCTCAGTATGCAACGAGAACTGGCAGGGTTAAATTATGGCTCCACTGAGCATAAAAAATTGGAGGGTGAATCTAGCCCATCATCCATTCTGTTACAGTTTTTCTATAAAAGTAAAAAATCTTTATTAAGTGAAACTAACATTAAACTAAGTTTGTACACAGGAGAGCAGGATTTAAAGGGCCACAGCTCTTAGAATGATGATACACACGCCAAACCAAACTCGGTTTTGCTTATTCTAAAAGACACCTTTGTGTTCTCAGGCAGAAACAATACACCCCCTGGAGACTCCTAGCAAGCAGGTTTTCTTCCGATACTAGCTCAAAACAACCATATTTACCCAAGGAAGTATGCTTGCTTTCTGTTAATCCTAGGAAAAACCTTAGGGTCCTATACCTTCTTTGCATTTTTAAGCTGTGAACCATCAAATGTTTGCAGATTTCTCCATTTTCCTCAAGCAGCCGGATACCAGCCCTATTATAATACCTCCCCACTCAGTCCCTTCAAAGGTTTCTGTGCCTTGTCTGTATTGGAGTTTTCCCCTAGCTCTTCTGGCAGATTTTAGATCGTCTGCGCATTGAAATACACAATAATTATATACACATTTGACAAACGAAGACAACTCAAAAGAAACCAGACAGGGGTCTCCCATAGAGGAAGTGCTAAGTTGTTTACAACTTTTCTAAACTTTTATTATGTTCTAGGATGTGTTCATTATATAATTTCATCATATTGTGTTTATGCTAGCCAAGATTCCAGCTAATTTCCCCCATTTTTGTTTTTGTTTTTGTTTTTGTTTTTTCTGAGACTAATGATTAAATGGATTCTTTTAAGGGATATTTATTTCAATTGAACAATAGTTGACATTTCATGCTGTTCAGTTGTACGAATAGTGATTGGACATCTGTATACGTTACAAAATGCTCACTGCGATGTGTAGTTACCATTGATCACCATACACAGTTACTACAATATTGACTGTATTCTTCTGCTATACTTTACATCCCCATGACTTAATTTATTTTATAACTGGAAATTTCCACTTGTAAATCCCCTTCATCTACTTGGCCCATTCTCCCACCACCATCCCCTCCAGCAACCTCCAATTTGTTCTCCATATTTATGAGTCTGTTTATTTTTTGTTGTGTTCATTTATTTCTTAGATGCCATATATAAGTGCACTCCTACGGTATTTGTATTTATCTTGTTTATTTCACTTAGCCTAATATCCTCTATGTCCAACTATGTGGTCACAAATAGCAAGATTTCATTCTTTTTTTCTTGATGAGTACTACTGCATTGTATATGTATACCCATCTTCTTTATCCATTCATCAGTCACTGGACACTTAGGTTGTTTTCATTCCTTGACCATTGTAAATAATGCTGCCATGAACATAGGGGTGCACATATGTTTTTGAATTAGTCTGTTTTCGTCTACTTTGAGTAACCAGAATTGTAGTTGCTGGATCATATGGTATTTCTATTTTTAATTTTTTGAGAAAACCTCCTCCTGTTTTCCATACTGGCTGCACCAGTTGACATTCTCACTAACTGTACATGAGGGTCCCTTTTTGTCCACGTCCTCACCAACACTTGTTACGTCTTGTCTTTTTGACTTTGGCCAGTCTGATAGATGTAAAGTGATCTCTCATTGTGGTTTTGACTTGCATTTCCCTGATGATCAGTGACGTTGAGCATCTTTTCATGTGTCTCGTGGCCATCTTGTATGTCTTCTCTGAGAAAATATTTTTCTTTTCAGGTCCTCGGCCCATTTTTAATCAAATTGTAGTGATTTGAGTTGTAGGAGTTCTTTATATATTTTGGATATTAACCCTTACCAGGTATATCATTGGCAAATACCTTCTCCCATTCAGATGCTATCTTTTTGTGCTGTTGATGGTTTCCTTCACTGTGCAAAAGCTTTTTAGTTTGATGTAGTCCCAGTTGTTTTTGCTTTTGTCGCTCTTGCCTGTGGAGGCAGATTAATAGATATATTGCTAAGACTATTGTCTAAGAGTTTACTGCCTGTTTTCTTTTAGGAGTTGTATGGTTTCAGGTCTTAGATTTAGGTCTTTAATCCATTTTGAATTTATTTTTGTGTATGGTCCAGATTTATTCCTTTGCATTCAGCTGTCCAGTTATCTCAGCACCATTTATTGAAAAGATGGTCTTTTCCGCATTGTATATTCTTGCCTCTTTTTGTCGTAAATTAATTGACCATCTAAGCATGGGTTTATTTCTGGGCTTACAGTTCTGTTCCATTGGTCTGTGCGGCCTGTTTTTGTGCCAGGACCATAGTGTTTTGATTACCACAGTTTTGTAGTTATAGTTTGAAATGGGTGTGTGATGCTTTCCTCTTTGTTATTCTTATGATTGCTTTGGCTAATTGGAGTTTTATGTGATTCCATACAAATTTTAGTGTTATTCTAGTTCTGTGAAAAATGCTATTGGTGTTTCAAAGGGGTTGCATTGAATCTGTAGATTGCTTTGAGTAAGATGCATTTTTTTAAATTTATTATTTATTTATTTGAAAAAGAGCGAGAGAGAGAGAGAAACACCAAGGGAGAGTGAGAGGGAGAAGCAGACTCCCGATAAAGGGCTCGGTCCCAGGACCCTGAGATTGTGACCTGAGCTGAAGGCAGACGCTTAAACGACTGAGCCACCCAGGTGCCCCCAAGATGGACATTTTAATAAGATTAATTCTTCCAATCCACGAGCATGGGCTATCTTTCTGTTTATGTCTTTAATTTCTTTCATCATTGTCTTAGAGTTTTCAGAGTACAAGTCTTTCACTTCCTTGGTTAAATTTATTCCTAGATATTTTATTCTTTTTGATGCAATTATAAATGGAATTGTTTTCTTAATTTCCCTTTGATTATTAGTGTATAGAAATGCAACACATTTCTTTGTATGTTAATTTTATATTCTGCAAGTTTACTGAATTCCTTTATTAGTTCTAATAGGTTTTTGGTTTTTGTTTTCTTTTTTGTGGCGTCTTTAGGGTTTTCTATGTATAGTATCATGTTAAATGCAAATAGTGACAGTTTTACTTCTTCCTTACCGGTTTGGATGCCTTTTATTTCTTTTTGTTGACTGATGGCTGTGACTAGGACTTCCAGCACTGTGTTGAATCAAAGTGATGAGAGTGAACATCCTTGTTTTGTTCCTGATCTTAGAGGAAAAGCTTTCAGCTTTTCACCATTGAGTATGATGTCAGCTCCGGGTTTGTTATGTGTAGGCTTTTAGTATGTTGAGGTATGTTTCCTCTATATCCACTTTGTTAAGTTTGTTTTTTTTTAATCATAAATGAATGCTCAATTTTGTCAAAGATTTTTTTTTGGAAGCTACTGAGATGATTGTATGATTTTTAGTCTTCATTTTGTGAATGTGATGTATCACATTGATTGGCGACTACTGAAACATCCCCACATCCTTGAAATAAATCCCACTGGATTGTGGTGAATGAATCTTTGAGTATAATGTTGAATTTGGCTTGCTATTATTTTGTTGAGGATTTTTGCATCTGTGTTCATCAGGGATGTTGGTGTGTAACTTTTTTTGTAGTGCTTTTGTCTGGTTTTGGTATCAGGGTAATGAATGAATTTGGAAGTGTTCCTCTTTTTTTTTTTTTGAGTAGTTTGGGAAGACCGGATAATAACTTTTTAAATGTTTGGTAGAATCCAACCATGAACAGTTCTGGTCTTTGGCTTTTTTTTGTTGGGTTTTGGTTTTGATTTTTATTATGCATTCAGTTGCATTACTACTAATTGGTCTGTTCAGATTTTTCATTTCTTTCTGATTCAGTCTTGAAAGATTGTATGTCTCTAGGAATTTATCCATTTCTTCTAGGTTGTCCAATTTGTTGATGTATAATTTTTCATAGTCTCATGCAATCTTTTATATTTCTGTTGTTTGTACTTAGGTTGTAACTTCTCTTTCATTTCTGATTTTGAGTTCTGTTAAGGGTGTGTGTGTGTGTGTGTTTCATGCATCTGCCTAAAGTTTGATCAATTTTGTTTAGCTTTGGTCAATTTTGTTTATCTTTTCAAAGAACCAACTCTTAGTTCCATGGATCATTTCATTGTTTTTTAGTCTCCATTTCATTTATTTCTGCTTTGATAGGTAATATTTCCTTCTAATTTGGGGCTGCTTTTTCTAGCTCCTTTATGTGTACAATCAGGTTTATTCGAGATTTTTCTTGTTTGTTGAGGTAGGCCTAAATTGCTATAAACTTCCCTCTTTGAACTGTTTTTGCTCTGTCCCAAAGATTTTGGAACTTTGTGTTTCCGTTTTCATTTGTCTTCAGGTGTTTTTAATACTGCCTTTTCGATTTCTTCATTGACCCATTGGTTGTTTAGTAGCATGTTGTTTAACTTCATGTGTTTGTATTTTTTCTAGTTTTTTTTTTATTTTAGTTTTAGAGCATTGTGGTTAAAAAAGAGACTCCATATGATTTCCATATCTTAAATTTTTTGAGACTTGTTTTGTGGCCTGACATGTTATCTGTCCTGGAGAACCCCATGTGCACTTGAAAAAAAGGTGTATTGTGCTGTTTTGGGATGGAATGTTCTGTATTTTCTGTTAAATCCATTTGATCTAGTGTGTCATTAATAGCCACTGTTTCCTTGTTGATTTTCTGTCTGGATGACCCGTGCATTGATGTAAATGATGTTGAACTCCCCTACTATTATTACCCACATTTTCTCCCTTTATGTCTGTTAATATTTCCTTTATATATTTAGGTGTTCCTCTGTTGGGTGCAGAGATATTTGCAATTGTCGCATCCTCTTGTTGTATTGCTCACTTTGTCATTATGTACTACCCTTCTTTGCTTCCTGATAGAGTCTTTGTTTTAAAGTCCATCTTGTCTGATAAAAGTATTGATAGCCTTTAGCGTTATGCTTGGATTCCTTTCTCTTTATTTTTTAGGTATCTATTAGAGGTTTTTGGTTTGTGGTTACCATGAGATTCCTAGATAACACCCTATGTATATAGCAGTCTTTTTTTAAGTTGAAGTTTGCTTAATTCCAAAACATACTAAAAGCGCTACAATTTTACTCCCTCATCTCCATGATTTATGTATGTATTGTCCTATTTTACATCCATATTTTAAATATATTGTGTATCCCCTGCCTTATTATTATAGATATCGTTGACTTTACTGCTCACTCGCTTTATAAGCAGTTGATCTACTACCTTCACTATATGTTTGTTTTTACCAGGGAAATTTATTCTTTCATAATTTTCTCACTTCTATTTACAGCCTTTTTTGCTTAAAGAAGTTCTCTTAACATTTTTTGTAGGGCCAGTTTAGTGGTGAATGAACTCCTTTAGTTTTTTTGTTTGTCTAGGAAACTCCTTCAGTTTCAAGTGATAACTTTGCTGGGTAGAGTATTTTGGGTTGTAAGTTTTTTCTTTCAGCACTTTGAGTATATCCTGCCACTTGTAGCTGCAGAGCTTCTGCTGAAAAATGAGCTCATAGTCTTAGGGTGTTAGCTTATATGTAACTACTTGCTTTTCTCTTGCTTCTTTTAGGATTCTCTATATATTAATTTTTTGACATCATTATTATGTGTCTTGGTGTGAACTTTTTTGGGTTTCTCTTCTCTTGAGCTCTGTTCCTGGACCTGGATGTCTGTTTTCTTCCCAAAGTTAGGGAAGTTTTCAGCTACTATTTCTTAAAACAAGTTTTCTTCCCCTTTCTGACTTTCCTTCCAGGACCCCTACATAATGCAGTACTGCAATAGTGCAAATGTTGGTACACTCGATGTTCTCCCTGAGGTCTCTCTTAACCTATCCTCATTTTAATTTTTTTTTTCCTTTTGCTGTTCAGTTTGGATGATTTCCACACCCTGTCTTCCAGATCTCTGATCCATTCTTCTGAGCCCTTTAGTCTACTGTTGAGTCCTTTGAGCTTATTCTTCATTGCTGTTATTCTTCGGTTCTGATTAGTTCTTCTTAATACTTTCTATCTCTGTTGAAGTTCTCCCTGAGTTCATTCACTCTTCTCCCATGGTGAGTGAGCATCTTTAATGACCATTATTTTTAACTCTTTATTGCTTATCACCACTTCATTTCATTCTTTTTCTGAGGTTTTTGTCTTGTTCTTTCATTTGGAGCATATTCCTATCTCCTCATTTTGTCTGACTCCCTGGGTTTGTTGCTATCTATTAAGTAAATCAACCACATCTCCTGGTCTTGAAGTCCGTGGTCTTAGGTAGAAGGCATCCTATGGGTCCCAGAAATGCAATCCCCCAGCCCCCAGGACAAGGTGCTCCAGGGATATCTACTGCAGAGACTGCATGCACTCTCCTGTTGTGGCCGGGCCATGACTGCTGTGGGTGCACTGGTGGGCAGGGCTGGCCCCCAGCGCAGCTGGCTGAGGGGCTTTGCTGCAGCTGCTGCAGGCATGCTAGTGGGTGGGGTTAGCCCTGGTGTGACTGGCTGCAAAACTTGGCTGCAGCTGTTGTGGGCATGCTGGTGGTGGGGCTGGCCTCTTCCTCCTTGGGGCAGGAGACAATTTGAAGGGGCACTGGTCTAAGCTGAAGCTGTTGGCTGGGCATGGTGGGGTGGGCGCAGCACTGGGGGGCCCTTGCTGTGCAGATGGGTTGGGTGTGGCAAGTCAGCAGGGGAACACTGAAGCTGGGTGAGTGGTGCTAGCAACGTAGATAAAGAATGTCAGAACTGTAGCTGCCAGCATGAGGCCAGCTACACTGAAGGAGGACAGGGAAAACGGCTCCTGCCAGTGCTTCCATTGCTGGTGAAAATTTCTATGCCTCCGTTTCCTATAGCCTTCTGGCTCTCCAAGTGAAGTCCTGCTGATTTCCAAAGCCAGACATGATGAGAGCTCATCTTCCTGGTGCAGGGCCCCAGTGCAGTGGGTGCCCAATGTGGGGTTTGAATCCCTCCCTCCTCAGAACCTTTCCCCCTTTTTAAGGGAGCCACGAATAGTGCATTTTAAATGACTTGTTTCCCTTCCTGAGTTGAGATCAGCATTGATGTACAACCTATTTTTCCTAAATACTTCTGATACACCTAAAAAGATGTTTTCTTTGGAAACCAAAGTTCCTTTTTAAAAGCCTATGTTCACCTTTTATGTTTCTGTGCTGGTCATAGGTAATCGGCTTTGGGCGTCCTCAAAAATAGTTTGTTTTTTTTTTTCTGTTGTCCCCAGCCATGGAAATACCAATTGGCCTCTGAGGAATTTACCTGAATGAGTCAACCTTTATGCATGTTTAGTTATGTTTATTTTTAATATCAGGGCTTTTCTTTTTTTTTTTTTTTTTTTTAAGATTTTATTTATTTATTTGAGAGAGAGAATGAGACAGAGAGAGATTGAGCATGAGATGGGGGAGGGTCAGAGGGAGAAGCAGACTCCCTGCCGAGCAGGGAGCCCGATGCGGGACTCGATCCCGGGACTCCAGGATCATGACCTGAGCCGAAGGCAGTCGCTTAACCAACTGAGCCACCCAGGCGCCCCAGGGCTTTTCACTTGTATTTTTTCCTCTTCAGGATTCTATGAAGGAATGTCTCAATATTTAAATATTTTTAAGTGTCCTCCAGTTTAAGTATCTGAAATTTTGCATGTACTTAAAAGGCATTTCAGAATGAGGATGCCTGAAGTTTGCTTTTTAAACTGGAATTTAATTTTCCTGCTTCTTCTCACCTGTCCCACCGCCTCCCCATTTGAAATCTTAATGATGATAATGCATACAGGAACACAATTGAAAAATCTCAACCTATTTTGGGCAAGTATTCTAACTAGAAAATACTGTTCATTTAAAAGTTAGAATAAGTCTTCTCAAGATGAAGGAGTGGCTATTGGGAGTGAAAGTAGGAGGTAGAAGGTCAAACTGTAGAGTTTGGGGGTGCCTGGGTGGCTCTGTCATTAAGCGTCTGTCTTTGGCTCGGGTCATGATCCTAGGGTCCTGGGATCGAGCCCCACATCAAGCTCCCTGCTCGGCGGGAAGCCTGCTTCTCCTTCTCCCGCTCCCCCTGCTTGTGTTCCCCCTCTCGCTGTGTCTCTCTCTGTCAAATAAATAAAAATTTTTAAAAAGCTGTAGAGTTTTTATGAGGAGATGCTGTGCTGAAGAGAAATGAGGTATAAAGGTCTAAGGATTCTGTGGATTTACTCAGATGATGTAACACGTATATTAATCATGGAAGATTGACTCTTGGTTGGTTGGTTAGTTTTTTGGTTGTTGTTTTTTAAGATTTTATTTATTTATTTGACAGAGACACAGCAAGAGAGGGAACACAAGCAGAGGGAGTGGGAGAGGGAGAAGCAGGCTTCCCACGGAGCAGGGAGCCCAATGTGGGGCTCGATCCCAGAACCCCGGGATCACGACCTGAGCCGAAGGCAGTCACCTAACCAACTGAGTCACTCAGGTGCCCCAGGTTGACTTTTTAAAACAAAGATTTGGTCCCTCATTCTTCTGGGCTCCCATAGCAACAACATTGTGAAATACAGCAATGTATTTACTCTTCACTTTTCCAGTAGGCTCTTAGTTTTTTGACTGTGTTATTTACCTTGACATAGCATGCCTCCATCCCATCCTTTGGGGACTCTTATACTCTGTCTCTCCCAGATACTCAGATTGGCCAAACCGATGTCAGGAAGAGAAGAGCTATCGTCTGCTACATTGGCTAAGTTGGACCGCATGAGTCTGGCACTGCGAAGGGCTGATTTTTCAAACCAGTCAGCTGTTCTTGAATCCTAGTTCCAGCCCTGTACTTCCCAGTTGTGTCTATAAGTGAATTTTGTATTTTGTTCAAGCTAGTTCGAATTTGACTTCTATAACTTTGTCACCCTAAATAGGTACACTGAGGCAAACTCAAATTACCAGAAATTGAGTTTTTTTCAGGAATAGCAGAGGAATTGCAATTTGGAAATGCATGCTGTAGCAAGCTACTGGCAAGTCCACTGAGGGCTTGGGGCAGGACATATGTATGGGCAAGGAGTACAAAGAGGAGGAAGTCCAGCCAGAGTCTAAGCACTAAGTTCATTGGCTTGAGGATGGGGAGAGAGTCTTGGTGGGTGTTCACTGGTCAGGAGATAAGTCTTGGTCTGCTGTAAATCAGGAATTTACAGGGAATCAGTCTCTCAGTTCTTCAGTTTCATACTTCTGAGGGTATATGTGTGAGATGATCCATTTCATTCCTCCAGTACTATTTTAGATAGAAATCCTTTTACTTTTACCTCTCTCAATCAGGATCATCCACAGAAAGCATTGCTCATCCACCGTGTCACTTAAGCATTATTTTCCTTTTTTTTTTTTTCCCCCTCAATCAAAAACATCATTAGATGGAGTGCACATCCCGTGGAGCTGAGGACAAACATCTCCCGTGTCTTGTCCCATGTAGGAGGGAAATGGCAAGTGGATATCATTGGTCTTATTTGAACAACAAAAGGAATAAGAAATGAAGACTCTCAGCCATGCTCTTCTGGGCTGGCTAGCTCAATTTCCATGGTCAATTGATAAGCATAAAGACAGTATTCTTAATACAGCTCACCAGGGCGACTACTATGATTATTATAAGATTATAAGGAGGATAATCCCCACAATCTAGAGTGTAGTTTGGGACCATGGTCCCCAAGATCCAAACCAATCAGAATCAAGTGAAAGAGAAACCTTCGTTGAAGGAGTCCCTTAAAGACAACTGGCTGGTTCAGTGATCTTGTATAGCTGAGCCTTGGCTTTGCCGGAAGAGTCCACCTAAGTGAATCAAGTGGTGCTGGCCATAGCACAGACTCCTCCTGGCTCTGCTAAGAGATAATCAAAAACTATCCTATTATCAAGAACAGCTTTGGGTGGCTCCCAGAAGTGGGGCTGGTGCAGGGCCGTCATGTTGCAGCAGGTTGGTAATGATGACACGGAGGATGTTTCCCTGTTTGATGCAGAAGAGGAGACCACTAACAGACCAAAAAAATCCAAGATCAGACACCCAGTGGCATCATTTTTCCATTTACTCTTTCGAGTCAGTGCAGTTGTAGTCTATCTTCTTTGTGAATTGTTCAGCAGCGGCTTTATTGCCTGTATGGTGACAATTATCTTGTTGTGTGACTTTTGGGCTGTCAAGAATGTCACAGGTAGACTCATGGTTGGTCTGCGTTGGTGGAATCACATGGATGAAGATGGAAAATGTCACAGGTAGACTCATGGTTGGTCTGCGTTGGTGGAATCACATGGATGAAGATGGAAAAAGCCACTGTTTCAGTCCAGGAAGGCATCCGCTCAAGAGAGTAAACCTGTTTCCGAGGCTGAATCAAGGATTTTTTGGTTACTGCCTGTCCAGTGCTGTGGGTGATATTCGCCTTCAGCGCACTCCTCTCCTTCAGAGCGAAGTGGTTGTGGTTATCATGGGTGTGGTGCTATAAGGTGCCGACCTGTAAGGTTACATCAGGTGCAAAGTGGGCAGCAGGAAGAATTCGACCAACATGGCTACATCTTATCTCGGAGAGCAGTTTTTAAAACAAAACACCGGAGATGAGCAGACTTCCTGAAGAGAGTGAGAGCAAGCTCATGTGTCCTGTTGCACTGGGGAACAGCTGAAGAGATTCTTGACTCTGAGGCTTTTGGAACTCAGTACATATTGCAAAGAGGAGTGTTGGGTTTGTTTTTCCGGTTTAAAATTTACTTTAAAAAAAATGGAAAGTTTAGTTTTCATATCAAGTTTTTATTCTCTTTCTGGCATTTTGGGGCTTGAAAGTATGGTGTGGCCAGGAACATTGTCAAAATTGGTTCCTGGTTTATACATGTACGCACGTAGTCCTGTAATGTCCGTATATCCCAAATTACTGAAAGTGCGTTCATGTACATACGTAATGGAGACCTTTGCATTTGGATCCGTAGAATATAGGAGGATGATCTCGGTCTGTCTCAGAAATCTAGGTGTGTACATATTATTTCTGTAGATTATTGTCAGAAGAAAGTTTTGCTTCCATGGGAAGAGTGAGCACTTTGGCTCACGTGTAAGTTAGAGATAATTGTTAATTTTACACCTTAACGTATACTTCGCGACAAAACGTCTTATCTTAGTCACTCACAGGCAGGTAAAAAACAAATTTGGGCCAGTGGTTAACTAGTTTGTAAATTTTATTTTTATTTGTAATAACTCATGTCCTTAAGGCCCAATTAATGTAAATGGAATTTTCACAGTTTATGGTTGGGGGATTCCTTAGAGATTGCTGCTGTTCTATTTATTTTTTGGAAGGGAAAGCCAGATTTTACTTTAGAACTTCCTGGAAGCTCTTCAGTGGGCCTTGGCCTAATGAAATCTATCTTTTATCACTACAAGAGTATTATTCTTATGTCATAGAATAATCATTTAAATACTTGGCATAATAAGTGCCTAAAAGACATTTTATTGTATGAATCTATTTTTTTTCTCGCTATAATGGGGATATTATAAATCATGCCTTTGTATTAATGGTATTTCTTAATATATGTCACAATCTACAAGCAGTTGTAGGAGTCTATAAATTCTGTTGTAGGTTCTATAAACTTTGTTGGTGTCTTTTAACCAGCAGATTATTTTGTGGAATGTATTTATACGTTATTAAAAATTTTTTAAAGATGTTTAATTGAATAAGTGTCTTTATTGGAGTGATAGCTTTTGAAGGTGCATAACTTTATATTTGTATAAAACTGTACTGTTTACAAAGCAAAAAAAAAAACAGCTTTTGCCAGAGTCTAGGAATTTTTGTTGGGCAGCTATTTTTTGAGAAGCAGGTTCTGCAGTATCTTCAAGAGGTAAGGAGAGGTTCCTAATGCTAGCATCATCTGTACGTACTCCTAGCCAAAGGAGTAGGGGTCTGCCAAGGGAAGTGAATGTTGAATCATGAATGCCTCCTGGTAATTCATTTGAGTCTGTGGCTCAGGACTGGAAATGTAACCGCTATGGAGGCCAATAAAATTTAAAGGTCTATAGACCAAAAAGTGGTTTTATTTCTGTTATCCTTGCCTTGTCCCTTTCTTAGTACAGAGCCCAGAAGCAAGTTTTTTGAGATGTGAGGTTAACTAGGGACAGGGAAATGGACACCTAGTGTTAGGGAGTCTGATGTGATCAAGAGGGGGCTGAGTTTGTTCCAGAGAAACTGAGGCATTGGAAATCAGGGGGAAGTTTCTGACAGAACCACAGGATCACCAGCATTGTGGCAGATCTAACAGTCATTTGGAGGTTGGATTACCCCCCTTGGGAATGGCCTGAGATTAGTGAACAATGGCATTATCTTTCCAGTCCAGAGCAGGATGAAAGATGAACAAAAGAATCCTAAAGATCTTCATGGTATAAAAATTAGGAAAATACTGTCAAAGAGGGAAGAAGGAAGGCAAAGAAATGTCCTTGATCCAATGAGTTGGAAGGAAGCGGTCTACTTTGATGTTGGCTACTCCTCTTTTACTAGTCAATTTTATTTTGAGGTCTCCAGCTTTTGCACAGGACCTGATGTCAGGTGGAGTCTTTTGTGAAGTAATCACCCAACATGTGACACTTTGTGACTTATCAGTAGGGTCAGTGGTCAAGGGCACTTAGTAAAGTCCTTCCCATGAATCTTACTTTTGCAAAACCATAAAAGTACAAGAGTATCTGTAAATGACCAAAACGACTTAAAAATGCCCATGGTTACAAATCTGATGAGAGTTTGTTATAATGGGATTGACAAGGAAATTTTGTTTCTGTGACACATCACTGAGTGAGAGGAAAAATAATTTTCCCTCTACATTTCCTTCTAGGTTTTTGTCTGAGACTACCCTATGGTAAGAGACAGATTGGCAGAAGAGAAACAAACAGAAGTTTAGTAACAACCTGTATAAATGGGAGATACTTGGGAAAACTGAGTGGCTCCCTGAAATGGCCCAACCCACCACCTTAAATAGCATCTCCAGTTGAAGACAAAAAAAAAAAAAATGTTGTTGGGGAGGGCCAGTTATGGGAGGTTACCATGAAGAGCATGGAAAACAAGGGTAGGTTGTTATGCAGTTTTAAGTCTTTCCCTTCTCCATTGATAAGAGTTTCCAGAGATTTAAAGACCTCCTCTTCTGGTACAAAGAGGAAGACCCTCTTACAATTGGAGATTTTACCTATAAATGTATATGTTTCTTAGAAAAGGGTAATTTCTACTCAGTTTTCAGAGATTTTTCTAGGTCTGCTATTTCTTAAAAATTAGCCTAAAATAATATTTTGCCAAAGACTTTCTGCTCCCCTTCCAACATTTTTTTTTTTAAAGATTTTATTTATTTGACAGAGACCCAGTGAGAGCGGGAACACAAGCAGGGGGAGTGGGAGAGGGAGAAGCAGGCTTCCCACTGAGCAGGGAGCCCGATGCGGGGCTTGATCTCAGAACCCTTGGATCATGACCTGAGCCGAAGGCAGACACTTAACGACTGAGCCACCCAGGTGCCCCTCCCCTTCCAACATTTTGAGATAACTAGAATTATGACTGATAAAATTATACCAGAACATACCAGATTTCTAGGAATTTCATAAATTTCTAGAAGACTTGAATTAAGAACATGCATCTATACAAATATAAGCTAAGAAGGCTTAGCATCACTTCTTATTTGAGAACACGTCCCATGTAACTTAACATGTCAAATAAACCTAATTAGTTTAACATTTTACCAAATGAGAGACAAGTCCTTTGAGATTTTTTTTTAGTGACCCTGTGGGAAATCTCAAAGCTACTTTGAGGTTTAAAAAAAAAAAAAAAGACTTAGAATTTGATTTGGGGAAGTTGTCGAAATGTCAGAGTTTGAACATTTGACTAAATAGGATCACAGACTATTATGAAATAATACCTAATTATTTAACCAAAGTAAAAGAGAAGATCTTAAGGGCAAACATGGAAGCTTACCTAGGTTGTGAACAAAACTTAGTTCTTTGAATATTGAGGATGAATGGGTTTTCTGAAGTAAACAAAGACCTGGTAAGGACAACATAAAAGCACATTCACTTATTTTGTTAAGACACAAAATCTTTGCTGTCCAGGCAATTAACCTGAAAGGTAAAGAAAAACCCTTCACAATCTCTTACCAGGAGCAGACCAATAGCCCAAGAAAAGTTTTATTTTCAGTGGATGAAAGAAAATTTAAGGTTGAGTTTTACATAAGTACACTATTCATAGTAAAGCTTATTAAAAAAAAAAAACAAACTTGTAACTAATTCATTCAATTTGAGCCAGCTTGACCATGCAAGGTATGATTCTCTCTCCCTACCCCACCCATTTCCTTCTCTTTCTTCCCAACTTTCTAAATCCATTCACCCAACTTTCTAAATCCATTCATTTCGCCCTTTATTTGCCTTTTTCCTATTCTGAAATAACCAAATTTACTTTGGGACAAATTTACTTTGAACAGAAATGCACCTCCATCCCTCACACTTTTTTTGCTTAAAAAAACATTCTACTTTCCTGGCATACAGAGATGTTTCCCTTATTTCTACTAGTTTTAATTTACATATATTTGAATTCTTAACCCTTAAAAACCCTAATTTCTAGTAAGGATTAGGTAAACAATTGTGAACTGTGTGTTACTGGCAAATTTATAAAAACATTTCCTAATTCCTGGAAGTATACACTTCTAGAAATGTATGGCATGTTTACCAACGTGGGCACAAATATCTTTAGTTCCTCTGTAAATCGGAAGCCCGAAGTAGACCAACCCATGTTTAACAATTGTTTGCAGTCAACATTCAATGAATACCTATCATTTAACTTCTCTCAGCATGACTTTAAGTTTTTAAGTAACCAACAAGTTTAGAAAACATTTTTAAAAGCACCTACCATAAAGCACAATTATTGTTGAAAAGTACATTACAGCAACTTCTTTCAAGACCCATCTCTAAAGGCAAGGGAAACAAAAGCAAAAATGAACTTTTGGGACTTCATCAAGATAAAAACCTTCTGCACAGCAAAGGAAACAGTCAACAAAACTAAGAGGCAACCCACAGAATGGGAGAAGATATTTGCAAATGACATTACAGATAAGGAACTGGTATCCAAGATCTATAAAGAACTTCTCAAACTCAACACCCAAAAAACAAATAATCAAGTCAAAAAATGGGCAGAAGACATGGACAGTTCTCCAAAGAAGACCTACAAATGGCTAACAGACACATGAAAAAATGTTCATCATCATTAGCCATCAGGGAAATTCAAATCAAAACCACAGTGAGATACCACCTTACACCAATTAGAATGGCAAAAATTGACAGGGCAAGAGACAGCAAATGTTGGAGAGGTTGTGGAGAAAGGGGAACTCTCTTACACTGTTGGTGGGAATGCAAGTTGGTACAGCCACTTTGGAAAACATTGTGGATGTTCCTCAAAAAATTAAAAATAGAGCTGCCCTATGACCCAGCAATTGCACTACTAGGTGTTTACCCCAAAGATACAGATGTAGTGAAAAGAAGGGGCACATGCACCCCAATGTTCATAGCAGTAATATCCACAATAGCCAAACTGGAAGGAGCCGAGATGAATGGATAAAGAAGATGCAGTATATATGTATAATGGAATATTACTCAGCCATCAGGAAGGATGAATACCTACCATGTGCATCGACATGGATGGAACTGGAGGGAATTATGCTAAGTGAAGTAAGTCAAGCAGAGAAAGACAGTTATCATATGGTTTCACTCCTATGTGGAACATAAGGAATAGCACAGAGGACCACAGGGGAAGGGAGGGAAGACTGAAGAGGGAGAAATCAGAGAGGGAGACAAACCATGAGAGACTCTGGACTCTGGGAACCAAATTGAGGGTTACAGAAGGGAGGGGGATGGGGGGATGGGGTAACCGGGTGATGGGTATTAAGGAGGGCAAGTGTTGTGATGAGCACTGGGTGTCACACGCAACTAATGAATTGTTGAACGCTACATCAAAAACTAATGATGTACTATATGTTGGCTAGCTGAACATAATAATAGAAAAGTTCATTTATAAGCTTTTATTTACATCTACTTTATTCACTTTTTCTTAGTAATTAAGCTTAGATTACTCATGAAAATTCCATGCGCCATTAAACAGCTAACCATCATCCTAAATTCTCTCTCTCGCTGAAAAATTCTGTTACAGGGATAACATGAGCTTATTTGACCTTCAGGACAACTAGGTAGAACAAGAGTTTAATATTTGTTGCTGACAGCTCTAAAGACAGGTTTGTTTTAATTAAACCCACAAACTAGCTTTTATTTACTGAAGATTTATCTTCGATCATGTGAACTTGAAAAACATTTGGGTTCATTTTTGTACTTCTGAGTTTTAGGGATACTTAATTTGATAAGTGCTTATTTTTCTTGAAGCCAATTAAATGGAGCTCTTTTCCAAATTAATTTTAGCCATACCATCCAGAGGTAGAAAAATGTCACACGTTGATCTCATACATACACACATACACAAGTGTACATAAAAACACAGGCAGACCCAACAGAGATCTTATGGCTTTTGTTGTAAAATTTTAGCCATGAGCCAGGTACAATACAAAAGTCACTAGTTTTTGAAAGAACAGTTGAGTCCAAATTATGTTCCTGGAAGCTGGAATAAGTTAAATTAACTGCTGAGAAGGCAAAAGTTTTTTTACTAATATTTGTGGGCAAGACACTTGAGAAAATTCATCTAAGTCTTCCAAATAGGCTTTTCCCTACCCCCCCCCAGTTTTTCTTTTGATAAGAATAAACTCCCTGAAGTTTGCACTTCAAAGAGATGGGCCTAGTTAAGAGTTCTTAGGGGCAACCAGAGAGAATATTGACATCTCAGGGGCCCATGGAAAGGATGCAAGTTCCTCCAAGAAGGACACTGGTTTCCTAAGACCACATCTTTTATGACCTCTGCAGGCCTTTTGAGATGAATAGGGGAGGGTCTGGGGATTGGTGGTTAAAGAAAAAAAAAGTGGGATTTAAATTGCTTCTAGAGCTGCATTCTTGTTCTTACAAAGATTCAATTTTATAAGAATTCCTCAATTCTTATAAAGGTCACACACAATTGCGTGTGACACCCAGTGCTCAATTTTATATAAATTCCTCAAGGAGGGACGCTTGGGTGGCTCAGTTGGTTAAGTGGCTGCCTTCGGCCCGGGTCATGATCCCAGAGTCCTGGGATTGAGTCCCACATCGGGCTCCTTGCTCAGCAGGGAGCCTGCTTCTCCCTCTGTCTTGCTTGTGCTCTCTCTGTCAAATAAATAAAAATCTTTAAAAATAAATAAATTCCTCAAGGAATTGGGTTGGAACTTGAATGACCACACAGGCTGACCCACCCATCCTACTACATTATCTTCAGTTTGCTTCTTTAGATCAAGGAGAAGATCTCCAACTAAGATGGAAATCCAAAGATTCCTGTGTTCTAGATTTCAAGCCGTTTGTCTTCGGAATGTGGTTGGTTTTTTGTTTTTTCTAACTTTCCTTCTGGGTACATACTTTCATTTTAGGTTAGGGGAGAAGGTCTAAAAAAAAAAAAAAAAAAAAAAGTGTTTCTGTGAGGCCCTGAATATCTGCTTTCAATTTCAACTTCTGACCATAGAGCTACTTAAGAAAAATCTTTTCAAATATGTTGTCAGAGTTTAAGCAGGACAAAGAGTTGAACAACCTCTTCGATGCAAACCTCCTTGAAGATGCAAAGGATACCACACTCACAAGACCCAGAGTAACTTCCAAAGATAGACAAAGGAAAAAAGACTTGGACAATTCTCCTGAAGGCTGGCAGTCGTCAGTAGGACCCTACCTAAACATGGAGGGTTTAGGTCTGTCTGGCAGTATTTTGGCACCCCCAACCTGACGATTGCTGGGCTGAGTTCTCAGGACCCAAAATGGGGCAAAACAAGATGGCAGCAGATCTCCCTGAGAGATAAAGGATAAAAAAAAAAAAAAAAACAACGGGTCTGGATTTGGAAAGGGACAACATGAAAATTTATTTTTCTTCCAACTGGGCACTATAGACAGATTCCAGAAAGCTGAGTCTGATAAGAATTCTCACCTTTCACCAACATCTCTGGTTTTCTTGGGATCCCATCTACAGGCTTTGGAGTGAATGGGGTTCAAAGTACAGCGTGAAGCTCCAGTATCTACCAGAATTTGGCAAGATTTTACATTAATTTTTCCCCCTTGGCTGTTTAAGGGAACGACTGGTGGCAGTTACAGGAGAACGCCTCAGAGTCCCACCAACCCTAGGAGAGGTCCTTCAGGGCCCTCCTTTGAGGGTAGTTATGGGGGTGTCCTTTAAGGCCACTAGCTTGGTAGACTTCTGTTTATGATCCTACAGTCTGTTCAGTATGGAAAGAGGATTCAGATAGAGGATTAGTGGGCTGAGAACTCAAATAAAGGCGGATAGGAGAAAGCAGTGGGAATCACTTGAGTCTTAACGTCTTTGTTTTAGGTTCCTCTTACAACTTGTCATTAGCCTTTTTCAATGAATCTTCCAATGAAGCCATTATGAAATCTTGAAGGCTTCTAGGAGCTTCTGTGTGCCAATTAAAGTTGGTATCCCATTCTGTTTTGGGGGGGGATCCCTTTCAAGTGCACTTCATAAAGGAAGGATCTTGTCTAATTGGGATGTTTCTCATAGTGGCCATTGTAATTTTAGATTGTCTTAGTAAGATTGGTCCATTTAGTAAAAAATGTGCATAAGGAGAGACCATAATGTCTAACATAAACCCAGCTGGGTTTCCTGAAGGGGGGATCACCCTTAGACCATTTCGATGACTGGGATCCCACTTTTGGACTTTTCCCAAGAGAAAAGAAAAATCCTAGATAGCCTGAGAGCTGGGACATAGGTTTTGTTTAACAGTGTGCCTTTCAAGGGATACTTGTTTCTCCTGGATGACTGACTCTGCCGCTTTGTCTGACTCTTGACCAGGTATCCTTCATTGCATGGAATTTCCTTGTGGGTGGCAAGCAACCAATAGTGACACTTGTCCATGCCCATCTTACCCATATGTGGGATTCTTGTACTTCAGAGACTGTTGTCTGTCACATGAAAGTGGCAAGTGTTTTTGCAGGATTGAGGTGCTCAGCCTGTGCCTATCCATTTTAGTTTGAGTTTTGCTCTGAGGAAAATCCATAGGTTTAAATCCAAACCAAGTGCACCCCAATTCACGGTCACTGTCCTTTCAGGAGTTGTCTCCTTCAGATGCCTCTTTTTTGACCCCTATGAAATGTCACCTCAAAAAAGTCAACTGAGGAGAACTTGAATTACCCAAAAATTGAGTTTATTTGTGACTAACAGAAGAATTACAGTTTAGGGACATGCATGCTGTAGCAGGCTCCAGTGTTTGGGGTAGCTGTATTTATGGACAAGGAGTACAAAGAGGGGAAGTCCAGGCAGAGTCCAAGCAGTAAGCTCATTGGCTTGAGGATGAGGAGAGGTTCTTGATGGATGTTCATTGGTCTGAAGATTAAGTCTTGGTTTTCAGTAAGTGAGGCATTTACAGGAAATAGTCTCTCGGTTCTTCAGTTCTGTTCTTCTGAGCGTGCGTGTGTGAGATTTCCATTTCCTGTTCACCAGTTCCATTTTTGAATGGAGATCCTTTCATGACATTTAACCAAGAATTCTTCCATGAAGCTGGTCAAACTTTCTATCACAAAGTTGAGGAAAAAATATTGTAAACCACCAAAACAATCAGTAAAAAGATTCTTTCTAATCTCTAATTTCCCTTTTTTTTTTAAAGACAGTGATACAGGCATACCTCAGATATTACAGGTTCATCTCCAGACCCCCACAATAAAGTGAATATTACAATAAAGGGAGGCAAATGAATTTGGTCTCCCAGAACATATTAAAAGTTAAGTTTACGCTGTTTCCTATTACATATGTAATAACATTATGTCTTAAAAAAAAAAAAAAAAGATGTATATACCTTAATCTTAAAATACTTAAAAAAAAAAAGAAAAGATTTTATTTGAGAGAGAGAGAGGGGAGGGGCAGAGGGAGAGGGAGAAGCAGACTCCTCACTGAGCAGGGAGCCCGACACCGGGCTTGATCCCAGGACCCTGAGATCATGACCTGAGCCGAAGGCAGCTGCTTAACTGAGCCACCCGGTGCCCCAAAATACTTTTGCTAAAAAAAAAAAAAAATGCTCACCATCATCTGAACTTTCAGTGAGCCTTAATCTCTTTTTTGATGGCTGCTGACAGATCAGGGTTGTGATTTCTGAAGGCTGGCGTGGCTGTGGTGATTCCTTGAAGTAAGACAACCGTGAATTTTGCCAAATCAATGGACTCTCTATTTCATGAAAGATTTCTCTTTAACATGCGATGGTGTTTATTGGCATTTTACCTACAGGAGAACTTCCTTCAAAATTGGAGTCAATCCTTTCATATGCTGTCCCTGCCTTTTCAACTAAGTTTATGTAATCTTCTAAATTCTTTGTTGTCAGGTCAACAATCTTCACAGCATCTTCACCAAGAGTAGATTCCATCTCAAAAGACCACTTTCCTTGCTCATCTGTAAGAAGCAACCCCTCATCCATTAACACTTTATCATGAGATGGCAGCAATTCAGTCCCATCTCAAGCTCCACTTCTAAGTCTAGTTCTCTTGCTGTTTCTACCGCATCTGCAGTTACTTCCTCCCCTGAAGTCTTGAATCCCTCAAAGTCCTCCATGAAGGTTGGAATTAACTTCTCCCAAACTCTTGCTCATGTTGATATTTTGACCTCTTCCAATGAATCATGAATGTTCTTAATGGCATCTAGAATAGCAAATCCTTTCCAGAAGGTTTCAATTTACTTTGCCCTGATCCATCAGAGGAACCACTGCCTAGGGCAGCTATAGCCTTATGAAATGTATTTCTTAAATCATAAGACTTGGAAGTGAAAATGACTCCTTGTTCCATGGGTTGCAGAAAGGAAGTTGGGTTAGCAGACATGAAAACAACATTAATCTCTTTGTTCATCTCTCTCCGATGTCTCGGGTGACTAGGTACATTGTCCATGAGCAGTAATATTTTTTGAAAAATTTTCTGAGCAGTAGGTCTTTATAATGGGCTTAAAATATTCAGTAAACCATGTTATTAATGGATATACTGTCATCTAGGTTTTGTTCCATTTATAGAGCACAGGTGGAATAGAATTAGCATCATTATTAAGGGCCCTAGCATTTTTGGAGTGGTAAATGAGCATGCTTAACCAACTAAGCCACCTCATGGTGATGGAGTCTTACACCTCATGAGCCAACCCCTGCTAGCTTCAAACTTTTCTTCTGCAGCTTCCTCCCCTCTCTGTCTTCATAGATTTGAAGGGCATTAGGGCCTTGCCCTGGATCAGGCTTGGGCTAAAGGGAATGTTGTGGCTGGTTTGGTCTTCTATCCAGACCACTAGAACTTTCTTCATATCTGCAATAAGGCTGTTTGGCTTTCTTATCATTCATGTGTTCACTGGAGTAGTACTTTTAATTTCCTTGAAGAGCTTTTCCTTTGCATTCACAACTTGGCTGTCAGCCCAAAAGTGTGGCCTCTTGTGTCCATCTCAGGCTTCAACAAGCCTCCCTCTCTAAGCTTAATCATTGCTAGCTTTTGATTTAAAGTGAGAGATGTAAGACTCTTCCTTTCACTGGAACACTTAGAGACCATTGAAGGATTATTAATTGGTCTAATTACAATATCATTGCCTCTCAGGGAACAGAGGTGCGGGAGGACAGGGAGAGACCAGGAATGGCCAGCTGTAGAGCAGTCAGAATACACATAATTATCAATTAAGTTCTCCATCTTACATGAGCATGGTTCATGGCACTCCACAACAATTACAATAGTGACATTAAATGTCACTGATCACAGATCACCATACCAAAATACACTAATAATGAAAAAGTTTGAAATATTCCAAGAATTATACCAAAATGATACAGAGACACAAAATGAGCAAATACTGTTGGAAAAATGGTGCCAATAGACTTGCTGTCACAAACTCTCAACTTATAAAAACAAAAACAAAAAAACAAAACAAAAAGTCTGCGAAGTACAATAAAGCAATGTACAATACAATGAGATATGCCTGCATTTAGTTGATCTGCTAGAAGTCAAACAGCATTGCAATGTTCCATTGGCCAATTGTCCTTTTGGGACAATTTTTTCCAGAATGAGAGAGGGTAGAAAACTTAAGGGGGTACTTGTAATGAACCAGGGACTCCCCCCACCCCAGAATTTCTTGTCCCAACTCAATCAAATATTTGAGTTGTCTTAAGTTGTTTACACTCTTGTACTTAAGCAAGACTTCCATTGTTTAAAAATTTTGATCTCCAATTCCTAGTAAATTGCCCAAGAGCAAACTGGTAAAAACAATGTTGGCTGCAATTAATTTGAAGATAGATAACATCTGTTTACACCAGGAACTCTTACAAATTTTCTAAATGTATTTTTTTTTTTTAAAGCAGCCACTTTTTTTCTCTAAGTTATTTAAATACTTTTTCCAGGCAGAGATGCCCCTTGGCTTGTTTGTCAACACTTTCTACATTTTCAATCGAATATTTCTCTTACATTTAGTCAGCTTTCATAGTTTAGGGTGCTTTTGTTTTTGTTGTTTTTTTTTTTCCCCAAAAAGAAAAGCCTGAAACCTCTAATGGGATGATCCATTGTTATGATCTATTCCTGAAAAGAGCAAAGAACTTTCTATACACAGCAGAGTGGGAAAGCAGGATGTGAGAGAACTCGGCGAGGTCACTTCTCATTAATCTTTGAGGCAGAAAAGGTCAGAAACAAACTCAATGTCCATCATAGGGTCTCAGTTCACTAAATTAATAAGAAACCTAGAACATGGACTAACATTTGCTCTTAAAAAGAATGAGGTAGAACCTCTGTGCGACCAGGGACACTTCTCAAGATAAATTCTGTGAACAGCATTCATTCATTCATTCATTCATTCAACAACTATGGAGTGAGTGCCTTCTAAAGTCCAGGAACTATCTGAGCACTGGGGACGCAGAACTTAAGGCAGACAAGACCTCTGATTCACCTGCCTACTTTAATAAACTGTATTTCTATTTGTGAGGCCTTTTTTTTTAGTTTGTTTATTTATTTATTTTGGAATTTCTACACCCAACATGGGGCTCAAACTCACAACCCTGAGATCAAGAGTCACTCATTCTTCTGACAGAGCTGGCCAGGCACCCCTATGTGTGAGGATTTTTTAAATAACTGTGTGTGTTTGTGTGTGTACATATATGTATGAAGGTATAATTTTTAAAATTTTGTGTGTAAATATATATACGTATGTTTGTGTATGCGTATATGTGTGTGTGTTTGCTTTGCACATTCCTGGTATATAACTAATAAAATGTCAAAGTGATTGCCCCTGGGAAGGGGGTGTGAGCGTCTGAGGTAAGAGGGAGACTTCTTTGTCTATCTTTTATGTATCCACACACATGTATTACCTTTTCTATTTAAAATACATTACTTTTATCTAAAACTAATGATGTAATGTATGGGGATTAACATAACAATAAAAAAATTAAAAAAAATAAAAGAATAAGCCACCAACCAATGCCATTTTGCAATAAAAAATAAATAAATAAAAAAATAAAATAAAATACATTACTTTTAAAATGAACATTGTGATAATTACAGGCAATATTTATAATCTTCACTGTAAATATATAAGCATTGTTTGTTAAGGTCAAGGAGTCCTTGCTGGCCGAAAAGTTGCAAAACCATGACTGGAAATACTCCTTGTCCAACAAACCCATCCTTCGTCTGACACATGACTGATCAGTAATGCTTGTTAAATTGAATAAAGAATATGCTATAGAAATGTAAGCAAGAGGCAACCCAAAATGGGAAAGTTTAAACACAAGAGAAACAGGACACTGTATAATAATATTAAATAAACACCAATACAGAATGGGCTGGTGAGAATTCTTGGTTTATACCAAGAAAACAAGGAAAATAAGAAATCGGGACAGGTACTAAGCTCAGGGGAAATTTAGAAGTCAGGGTTAGAACAGTGGTGAGGCGGGTCAAGCCATGTCTGGGCACCATATATAACAAGGTAGCCAACTCAAGAGGCCTCTCGAGAGGAAAGAGGCCAAGCTTCCTTCAATGCCAAGGGCAGGAACTCTGCGGGAGCAGCATGGACCCTCCACCCCAAATTTGGTCCAGACGTCAAAACCAATGATCCCGCACACATACATCCAGAGGTATGAAGAGGCTTATTACTCCCATAAGAAGTCTTTTTGGAGTGATCAGGGCAGGCCTCCCAGGTGGATCCAGAATGGCTTGGGAGAACAGGGAGAGCAGACTCAGGTGGACAGGGGGGTCAGGCCAGGGTGAGGGCTCCTGTAGGTGGGCAGTGGCTTGTGAGGTTTGAACCTCACAAGGAGGGAACTGCCATCAAAGGAGGGGGCCTCACGCTCTCGATCAGATGTCCCGCCCACACGTGGGACACAGGAGGAGGCTTATAAGCCTCAGAAGTCAAATATGATCAACGGAGTCACACCGTTACAGAAGCCCTGATGGATGCACAACCCTTTTCCATTCTTGCATTTCCATGTGAAGAAGACAGAATTGGAGAGAGAATTCTAAAACCCACTGCCCTAAGTTTGAAGACTGGTAGGTCTCCAGACTACTGCTCTGGAGAGAGAGAGAGAGCCAGCAGATACAAGTAAAGGGTGCACCAGGCCTGAAAAAGAGGACAGAATGAATTATAAATGCCAAGCAACCTCAAGGGGGACCTAAGGAGTCCATGGATTTGCAGGCAGGGTCGCTCAGTGTCCGAAAGCAACGGCAGAATTTGAAGTTGAAGACAAAGACAGGAACTCATGGGAGAGGTTTTACATAAGAAAGGCAAAAAATAAATAGAATACCAGCATTAAAAATAGCAGTGTCAAATTTTTTCTTCACATCGATTTTGCTTGGCAAAATAGTTTGGGTGATAGGACCAATATAATATCAAAGTTAGAAGATATATCTAGAAAAGAACAAGAAGGGAAATAGGGTCTCTCCAAAAGAAAGTTATGGAGGTCTGATAGGGAACAGAACAAGAAGGGGGGTTAGGTTGCCGGGGCTCAGGCTCTGAAACAAGGTAGCGGAGGCTCAAAACTCAGTCCTGAGGCTTACTCTGTGTGTAACTCTGGGTAACTAAGTGACTTAACTTCTGTGAGCCTAAGTCCCCTCCTCTGCAAGCTGGGGTAAGACCAGGAATGACCCAGTGAGCCTAACGATTAAATGAGATAGTACATACTGTACACAGGGCTAGAAGTTCAACTAATGTTGGTATTTATTTATTAATACAAGAAGATTTTGAGACCATTTGGCCAAAAAACAAAACCAGGGAGAAAAAGGGAGGAGTGGGGGGCAGCTGGGTTTAGGAGCTTACATCATCTCATTTAATCCCCACAACAACCCTACGAAGCACTTTATGATGCTGGATGGTCCTGTACCTAAGGATTTTTTTTGCTACTCATGGACGGATATCTTTTAAGTGGGGAAACAACGGGCCTAGAAAGAACAGAAATGCAGAAGTCTGCAAACATGTAGGCGTCAGAAGCATGGAAGCAGAATGGGAAAATACATTTGAGGATAAAAAGGAAAAAAAAAACGAAAAGGAAAAATAATGGCCATATGTATATTGTGTTGAAAAAAAAATATGCAGTGTTTGTGGGAAATTTCTTGGCTAAGTGATGGGGAAAGGTACGTAAATGTGTAAATGGTTAAGATAGCTATTATAATTAAAACCTGTGAGCAAGAGATAGGAAATTGGGCAAAATAAGAAGTACTTCAATAAGATAGTATAGAAATGGGGTATTCTTGAAAAGGTTTTTGATAATGTTCTAACCAAGGCAGTTTTTATGGCCAAAATCTTTTAACTATTGTTTGAAGGAGAGGGAGGTGCACAGTGAATGGGAAAATGCCCCAAATCCCCAAAACTCCTCATGAAAGTCACTTCATTGCCACTCTCTTGTTGTTTTGTTGATTTCTTGTTCGTTTTGCCTTCACAGTCATTTCAAATGACTGTCCCGAGACAGTCTCAAAGGACGGCATTGTTCTTTGGGTGAGCATACAAAACGTAGGCGGAGAAACCAATCTCAACGCCACTTTTCCGGCAGTTGATAATATTCTGTGCATCTCACCTGTGGCTAGAGTTTCCCCACTTGAAATTTCTCCACACTGAGTTTCTGAAGAGCCACAAGGTTTGGAACCGAGGAGCAGAGAGGAAATGTGAAGGGAATCTCTCAAAATGAAAACAGCAGTTGTGTATTATAATTTCGAAATGTAAAGAACCGTTGGATGGCAAAGTCAAGAGAGCAAGGCTTTGGGGTCCTGTCCTCTGTTTCTTTTCTTTTTTTTTTTTTTTTGAAGATTTTATTTATTTATTTGACAGAGACACAACGAGAGCGAGAACACAAGCAGGGGGAGTGGGAGAGGGAGAAGCAGGCTTCCCACCGAGCAGGGAGCCTGATGTGGGGCTCGATCCCAGGACCCTGGGATCATGACCTGAGCCGAAGGCAGACGCTTAATGACTGAGCCACCCAGGCGCCACTGTGTCCTCTGTTTCATCTGCCTTTTGTGATGTGCACTGACCCATAACTCTGTCCTCTCCCTATGATCCACTGCTGTGCTTGCCTTCTACCAAGATCCAACAGGTGCAGAGCTCAGGGGAGGACCCAGCCTCTCTACAAAGACTTTTCTTCCATTTGGAAGCTATAGCTGAGGCAGGAGGATGGATAAAGAATAGAATCTCGGGGCGCCTGGGTGGCTCACATGGTTAAGCGTCTGCCTTCGGCTCAGGTCATCATCCCGGGGTCCTGGGATCGAGTCCCGCATCGGGCTCCCTGCTAGGCGGGGAGCCTGCTTCTCCCTCTGCCTCTGCCTCTCTCTCTCTTTCTCTCTCTCTCTCTCTCTCTCTCTCTCTGACTCTCATGAATAAATAAATAAAACATTAAAAAAAAAAAAAAAGAATAGAATCTCTCCACCTGGGCTCTGTGGGTTCTGAAGAGTTTCTGCTAAGCTTTGTAACCTGAATCCGAGCTTATACAGAATGAATTTATATTTGCACATTAGAATAAAAAAGACAAGAAATCACAGGCCTCAGGCACACCATGGTGCTCAATTCATTAAGCTGGGCATTCTACTTCCCTGGTTTATGTACTCAGGAATGGTTTGTAGGACTGAACATTGGCTATGCCTACATAACAAGTTTGGGTTATAATCAGCTGAGAAACTGTTCTCCCCCTAATGACAGATGGGTCGTTTTGAATATTAAAGGAGAGGATATTTTCTAGAGGGTTTTTGGGTATGGGATTTTGCTTACTCTATATCAAAGCAGTCTTACGGGGACTCCCAGGAACTAGTATCGAGGAAAGGCAAGACAACCAACCAACAATAATAAACAAGCAAACCTTTGCAAGAAACAGTCTTTGTGCTCTGATTTGTTCTGGAATGAGAGTCCCTTTATTATGAAAGTCTTCCTTTTCCCCCATCTGTTCACAGGGATCATTAGATTGATAAAATTTTAACAACTTTGGTGAGTTATAATTGACATACAAGAAATGATGCCTATTTAAAGTGCAGAATGTAAATGTTAACATGTGTACACCTGTAAAAAAAACATTCTAATCAAGATTGTGCACATTCCGCCAGACCCCAAAGTTGCCCATGACCCTTTACAAGCTTCTCCCATTCCTTTCCACCCCCTTCTACCATCTCCAGGCAACTGATCTATTTTGTCACTATAAATTAAATTGCATTTCCTAGAATTTATATGAGTAGAATAATACAGAATAATAATAATAATACAGTTCTATTTTGGGGGGAGGGGTGTCCAGCTTCTGTTGCTGAGTATAATTTGGAGATCTATCCATGTAGAATTTCATTGCATGAATATACTATAGCTTCCTTACCCATTTCTCTTTTGGACATTTGGGTGGTTGCTAGTTTGAGGCTATCCTAAGGAGAACTTTTATAAACCTTGATAGAAAAATCTTTGCAAGGACGCATGCTTACAATCCTCTTGACTAAATACTTAGGAGTTGAAGAGCTGTATCATCTGCTATATGTGTATTTAACTTTTTAAGAAACTGGCCAACTGTTTTTCCAAGTGGTGGTTCCATTATACATTCCCATGAGCCTTGTAGGAGCATTCCTGCTCCAAGTGGTTGTCACACTTCTCATTCAGTATCTTTTTAATTTTAGGCGTTTTACTGAGTGTGTAGTGGTATGGCATTATGGTTTTAATTGGCATTTCCCTAATGATTAATGATATTGAATACTTCTTAATGTGCTGGTCCTATCTTCTTTGGTGAATTTACTGCTGAAACTTTTGGCTTTTAAAAAATTGGTTGGTTTTCTAATTACTGAGTTTTGAGAGTATTTATATATTCTGAATACAAGTCATTTGATCAGACATATGCTCTGAAATGATTTTCTACCAGTGTGTGGTTTGTATTCTTTTTTTTTTTTTTTTTTTTTACTTGTATCCTTCCTATGTGCCGAAGTTTTTTTATTCTGATGAACTCAACTTGAACAATTTGTTATTTTATGAATTGTGCTTTTGGTGTCATAAGAAATCTTTGCCTAACCCAAGGTCACAAAAGTTTTCCCATTGCCTTATGGGAGTTTTACAGTTTTAAGTTTTACATTTAGGCCTATGGTCCATTTTAAGTTAATTTTTTTATATGTTGGAAAATATGGGTCAAAGTTTTGTTTACTTTTTTTTTTAACGTGTGGATCTCTAGTTCTTCCAGAGGAAAAGGCTATCATTTCTCCACTAAATTCCCACTGAAAAGTAGTTGCTGAGAAAAATGTTTCTGGGCCCTTTAATTCCATTAATCTATTCCTTTAATCTATTTATGTATGCTAATAGCATACTGACTTGATTGCTTTCCGTTTATAGTAATTCTTGAAATGTTAGTGTTAGACCTTAAATTTTGTTTTCTTCTTCATACTTGTTCTGATTATTCTCAATCTTTTGAATTTTCATGTGAATTTTAGAATCAGTTTGTTACAATCTCTGTAAAAATACCTGCTAGGATTTTGGTAGAGTTTGTGTTGAAGCCAGAGATCAGTTCAGGAGAACCGAAAACAAGACTGAGTTTCCAACTTAGGGACAAGATGTATCTCCATTTCTTTAAGTCCTCTTTAGTTTCTCTCACCATTGTTCATAGTTTTGTGTGTGAGCCTTTCATATCTTTTGTTAGTCTTATTCCCTGAGTTTTCATGTTTTTGGGTATTGTAAACAATACTATTTGGTATTTTTAATTTTCAAATCTTCATTGCTAGTACAGAGAAACAATTCTTGTATATTGATCTTGTACCCTGAAAACTCACTGAACTCATTTATTGGCTCTCAGGGTTTTTATAGATCTCATGAGATTGTCTACATAAGGGATCATGTAACTTTTGAAAAAAGACCGTTTTACTTTTTCCTTTTTCAATATGGATGCTTTTTATTTATTCTCTCTTGCCTTATCACATTGGCTAGAATCTTCAGTATTGAGAGTGGGCATCCATGCCTTGTTCCTGGTCTTAGGGGAAAATCATTTAGTTGCACAACATTAAGTATGATGCTAGTTAGAGGATTTTAAGTAAATACCCTCTATCAGGTTGAGGAATTTTTCCTTCTGTTCTCTATTACCGGAGAGTTTTTGTCAAGAATGGATATTAGATGTTCTCCTATGATTGTCTGCATTTATGGAGATAGTCACATACAATCTATATATTTATAGATGCATTTTTTAAATTTGTTAATATGATAAGTTACACTGATGGATTTTTATATTCAGATGAATTATCCATGTGCCACTGGCCTACACTGATGGATTTTCAAACGTCAAAACAATCTTGCATTCTTGGGATAAACTTTACTTCGTTAAAATGTATTAAGTATCCTTTTCACGTATATTGGATTCCATTTGTAAAAATGTTTTTTTAGTCCCACCTTGGACTCCACATTCAGCATGGAGTGGAGTCCGCCGGTCCCTGCCCCTCCCTCTCGCCCCTCCCTCTCTCAAATAAATTTAAAAAAATCTTTAAAACAAAAAAAGATCTACTCTTTTAGCAGCTTTCAAATACACAGCACACTGTTATTAACTATAGTCACCATGCTATACATTACATTCCCAGTACTTATGTATTCTATAACTGGAAGTTTGTACCTTCTGGCCCCCTTCACCCATTTTGTCCATACCCCAGCCCTGGCTTATTAGCTGTAATTCTATGTTATTCTAGCAATTGCCTTAGGGCTTTTAGACTATGATGAGTTATTGTTGTATCCTGTCTTCAAATAATATTATACCACTTCTGTATATATAATATTATTAGAACCTTAAAATAATACGCTTCCATTTCTCACTTTCCGATCTTCATGCTATTGTCCTACATTTACTTTTTTACATATGTTGTAAACCCAACACTACATTATTACTATTATTGTTTAAATGGTAATAATCTTTTAAAGATATTTAGATAATGTTAAAATTTATATATTTTATATATTTAAAATTCATATAATTTATATAATCTATATATCTTCCCAGGTAGTTACTACTTCATTCTTTTTTTCACTCATGTTTTTTATTCCTTTCATAGATCTAGATCTAGATTTCTGTCTGAAGTTTTTTTTCTGCTAGAAGGACTTCCATTAACATTGGTCTTTATTGGGCTGCCTGGCTGGTTCAGTCAGAAGGGCATGAGACTCTTGATCTTGGGGTTGTGAGTTCAAGCCCCACATTGAGTGTAGAGATTGCTAAAATAAACAAACAAACTTTATTAAAAAAATTAAAGGTGTCTTTGTCTTTGTTTTAGAAAGAGATTTTTGTTGCGTATAGAATCCTAGGTTGAGTTTTTTCTTTCAGTGCTGTGTACGTGCTGTTCCACAGACCTCTCATTTATAGTCTATCCATTGAGGAATCTGCTATTAATCTTACCTTTGTTCTTTTTTTTTTTTTTTTTTTTGTCAGAGAGCGAGAGAGCACAAGCAGGGGGGGAGCTCCCTGCTGAGCAAGGATCCCGATGCGGGACTTGATCCCAGGCCCCTGGGATCATGACCTGAGCCGAAGGCAGACTCTTAACTGCCTGAGCCACCCAGGTGTCCCAACCTTACCTTTGTTCTTATTTCATATAATATCTTATCCTATGGCTGCTTTTAAGTTTTTCTCCTTCTTACTGGTTTTTAGCAATTTCCTTATGATACACTTTGGTATAGTTTTGTCATGTTTCTTGTGTTTGGGTTTCATTAGACTTCTTGGTTCTATGGGTTTAATATATACTCTTCATAAAATGAGGAAATCCTTAGTTTTTAAATAGTAACAAATATTTAGTAGTAAGAAATATTTCCACACTCCTCCATGAAATAGAGTTCTGTATTTTATGGCAATAAGTATCAATAACCTGAAAATATACCAGCAATTCAGATAATGTTTTATATGTTACTTAACATTTTTAGCTCATGCATATTTTAGTATCTTCAAAGCTGTGAATAATTTCAATCTAGAGTATATGGCTTCATAGCCAATTTTATGAATAGACTGGCTCATATGAGATTTTTTAATTGCATGCTCCAGTGTACAATATTAGTTTAATAAAATAAGCCCATGTACAACTGATAATTTGGGGTAGGAAGCAAAAGTTTTCCTATTGATTTTATTTAATAGTTGCAAAATATCAAGATCATTATATTTTCTATTTTATAATAGCAGTAACACCAAAATTGATACCTAGAAATACACTTCATAAGACCTATGCAGTACTTTTGTGAAGAAAACTGTAAATCTCTGTGGAATGTAGGAAGTGTGATTAAATAGAGACCTATCTTACTCTTGGATGAGAAGATCCGATCTTATGTAAATGTCAGTTATTTAATTTGTAAACTAATACAATAACAAACGAAATCACAATAGACTTGTTTTTCAGAATGCCAAAACTATTCTAAAGTTCACCTGGAAATATAAAGCATAGGGAAACAGAGTAATTCTGAGCAATAAGAAAAGTGGACTAGTTACTTCCACAAGGTAAAAATATGTACCATGAATAAAGAGTAATTAAGACCATGTGGAAATAGACTTGTTACATGTGGGAGCTTGTTTCTCGCTTCATTCTTAGGTCAAAATCAATTACAGGCAAAGATTTAATGTAAAAAAAAAAACTATAAAAAGACTGAAGAAAACATGAGTAAATTATTCTTATCATCTAAGAGTGGGAAAAGCCTTCCTGAAAATGCCATAAAGCACAGAATGAAAAATCTGACTAAAGTAAAATTAAAAAAAAAATAAAAAATAAACACAGGAACAGCAATTCTTACCTAGAACAACAATAACAACAACAACAACAACAAAACCATACTATAAACAGTCAAAAAATAGGGAAAAATATTTGCAACTTATATCATGGGCAAATGGCTAGTTTCATTATTTCATTTTATGAAATATATTTATATGTTCATATATTTTATAGATATGAAATATATTTATAAAAATCAATATGAAAAAGTCCATAATAGAAAGTAATGGGCACAGAAGGAAAAGAGACAATTCAAAGAAGAAATACAAATGATTGAGAAGCAGCAAGGCTCAACCTCACTAGTAAAAAGTTCAAATTAGGCAAGAAAAAAGATATTTTATTTTGACTTTTTCAGATTTATGGAAGGGACAGGTTTGCAGTATCTAATACATGGTTGCATATTAACTACGCTAAGGCTAGACTACTGTACCAGAGATCAAACAGTAAAGTGGCTTAAGAAAGATGCTCATTTCTCTTCTACTTAACACTCCCTCTGTGAATGGTCCAGATCGATTGGGAAGGCTTTGCCAGTGGGGCCACTGGCCCAGGCCCGGGGACTCGGCCTCCTTCGTGGGCTCTGAGCTCTGTGTCAGGTAGTCTGGGAATGGCCTCCCTCCTCTGAGGGCTTTTGAGACTTGTTCAGTGTCAACGGGCCCTTCCAGGTCATGTCCTGTCTTGCGTCTGGTCAGCTGGCCACAGTGTGCTCTCCCGGGCTGGTCTTAAGTCCTACCTAACAGGGACAGACGTTCCTTGTGCGGACGGGGCAGCTCTTCACACTTGGGACATGGGCCCCTCGCTTAGGCTTCTCTCTCCGGCTGGGACGAGGCAGGCAGGGCGTGCTCAGCAGAGAAAGAGCCCGCGGTCTGCCCTTGGGGGCACGGCGGCC